>NC_044980.1:172710496-173026835 GCF_008728515.1 Papio anubis
ATCTATGGTTCAAAGATGAAATCATAATGGAATTAGAATGATAATGAAAATGTTAAAAAATAAAACTTGGGGGTCTGTAAATAAAAATTTATGTAAACAGAAATCATCCTGCATGCTTTTATTAGAAAAGAAGGATAAAAACAAGCTGAACATCCAACATAAGCAACTAGAAAAACAATATAAATCCAAAGAAAGTAGATGGAAGGAAATAATAAAGAGTAGAGAAGAAAGAAATGAAATAGTAAAAAAAACTACAATCTACAGAATCAACAAAGTAAAAAGATCTTTATTTGAAAACATTAACAAAATTGATGAACCTTTTATAAGACTGATAAAGAAACAAAGAGAGATGTAAATAATCAAAATACTAGAGATGAATCAATGTGGATGTGAAGAAATTAAAAAGATACCTAGAGAATATTACAAATAACTTTATGTCTATAAATTTGGAAACTTAGGGGAAATGGCCGAATTCCTAGAAAAATATAAATTACAAAACAGACTAAAGAAGAGACGGAAAACCTAAATAGTTCTATAACCATTAAATCAATAACAAGAATAAACAAAGAAACAAACAAGGATAACCTTGAATCAGTACAAGAAAGTCATCCCTCAAAGAAAATACCAGGCCTAGATGGTTCCATCGGCTAATTCTACAAAATGCTCCAAGAACAAGTAACTCCAGTCTGTCAGGAAGAATAGAGAACAGCGTAAGAGAAACAAAGACTACACAAGAACAGTGTCAGAAAGGGAAATAACTGTTCAGTCTCACATTGTAGAAATCCTAAACAAAACATTAGCAAACCAAATCCAGGGATATGTGAAAAAGATAACGATTTCATTTATCCCAGTTCTGTTTATCTCAGAAATGCAAAGTTGATTCAACATTGATTAAAAAACAGCCTGGCGCAGTGGCTCACGCCTGTAATCCCAGCACTTTGGGAGGCCGAGGAGGGTGGATCACTTGAGGTCAGGAGTTCGAGAACAGCCTGACCAACATGGTGAAATCCTGTCTCTACTAAAAATACAAAAATAGCTGAGCGTGGTGGTGGGCGCCTGTAATCCTAGCTACTTGGGAGGCTGAGGCAGGAGAATCTCTTGAATTCAGGAGGCAGACATTGTAGTGAGCTGAGATCGTGCTATTGCACTCCAGCCTGGGCAACAAATGCGAAACTCCATCTCAAACTACAACAACAACAGCAGTGAAAAACTAGGCCAGGTGAGGTGGCTCACACCTGTACTCCTAGCACTTTGGGAGGCCAATGCAAGCAGATCTCTTGAGCTCAGGAGTTCTAGACCAGTCCAGGTAAACACGATGAAACCCCGTCTCCACAAAAAATACAAAAATTAGCCAGGTATGGAGGCGTGTGCCTGTAGTCCCAGCTACTTGGGGGGCTGAGGCAGGAGGATCACTTGAGTCCAGGAGGTTGAGGCCGCAGTGAGCTGTGTTCACATCACTATACTCTAGCCTGGGCAAAAGAGCAAGACTCTATCTCAAAAACAACAACAACAACAACAAAACCCACAACAAACAGACAAACAAAAGATTTATATTAGTTTTTATTTTAAAAACTAACATAAATAATCAGCTAGCAGTTTAAAGGAGAAGAGAATACGTGAGTAACAGGTCCAGAAAAAAAAAAAATGAAATTTAACAACCATTCATGATAAGAATTCTCAGAAAACTAGGAAGGAACAGGATACTTCCTTAAGCTGATAATAGACTTCTAAAGAAATCCTGTAGCAAACATCATACTCTACTGGGACACGTTAAAAACATTCCTTTGAAAATCAGGACAAAACAAGGATGCCAGCTATCAATCCTTCTATTTGACATTGTACCAGAGGTGCAAGTTAGCACAATAAGTTAGTCAGGCCGGGCGTGGTGGCTCATGCCTGTAATCCCAGCACTTTGGGAGGCCAAGGCGGGCGAATCACCTGAAGTCAGGAGTTCGAGACCAGCCTGACCAACATGGAGAAACCTCGTCTCTACTAAAAATACAAAATTAGCTGGGCATGGTGGCGCGTGCCTGTAATCCCAGTCACTCGGGAGGCTGAATCAGGAGAATTGCTTGAACCTGGGAGGTGGAGGTTGCAGTGAACCGGGATCGCGCCATTGCCCTCCAGCCTGGGCAACAAGAGTGAAACTCTGTCTCAAGAAAAAGCAAAACAAAACAAAACAAAAAAACAAAACAAAACAAAAAAAACAAAAAAGTTAGATTGGGCAGTGTTACTCTGCAATAACAAACCATCTCAACATTTCAGAGATTTAAAATGATAGATTAAAGTCTATCCATCACTCTTGTCTACCTATTAGTGGAGGGTTCTATTCTACGACTACCACAGAACTAAAAAGAATAAGGATTGGAAAGGAGGAAACAAAACTGTCATTATTCTCAGATGTACTTGTCTACATGAAAAACCCCAAATAATACAAATTATTAGAATTAATAAGAATGTACAATGTTGTCAAATTTAAACTTGATATACAAAAGTAAATTATATTCATTAAACCAGCAATAAGCAGACAGGACATATGATAAATACACACTTGAGGTAATGGAAAACTAAGGAGTCCTGTGCTCATTTTTTTTTTTTTTTTTTTTGGAGACGGAGTCTCGCTCTGTTGCCCAGGCTGGAGTGCAGTGGCCGAATCTCAGCTCACTGCAAGCTCTGCCTCCCAGGTTCACGCCATTCTCCTGCCTCAGCCTCCCGAGTAGCTGGGACTACAGGCGCCGCCACCACGCCCGGCTGATTTTTTGTATTTTTAGTAGAGACGGGGTTTCACCGTGTTAGCCAGGATAGTCTTGATCTCCTGACCTCGTGATCCGCCCGCCCCAGCCTCCCAAAGTGCTGGGATTACAGGCGTGAGTCACTGCGCCTGGCCTCTGTGCTCATTTATTTAAGAATGTGCATTCTTTTCAAACATTCAGAAATCTGAAAACACATTTTAAAATAATCTATGCACATAGATCATTTTATACATAATAGTAAAAATATGCAAAGGTACCTAAGGAAATAAACCTAACAAAATCTGTACAAGACTCTCGTATGGAGAAAATTACTAGACATTAGAAAGATACGATAGGGCAGACCTAAGTGAACGGAGGGACAGACCATTTTTATGGATTGGCAGACTCAAATGTAATGAAAAACAAATTCTTTCATGAAAATGCAAATTTTTCCCAAATTGATCCATATTTAATATATTCTAACAAAATCTCTATAGGACTTTTCATAGAAATTGACAAATAACTCTAAAACTTGAATAGAAAATGAAAGGGCCAAGAATAGCCAAGCCACACTCCTAAAGAAGAACCAGGGGATTTGCCTCAGCAACCATCAAGACTTCTTATGAAACTGTAGTAATTAAAGCAAAGTGTCTTGACACAGAGATAGAGAGACAGACCAATGGAGGAGAACGTCCAGGAACAGACCTACACGTACATGGACAGCTGACATAGGAGAGTGACGTGTCCGAGCACGTTGGAGGGTAAAGGAATATGTAATCGTGTTGCAGAAACAATTGGTTATTTGTCTGGAAAAAAATAAAAATGAATCTCAACTTAAGCCATATACACAAAATGAATTTCAGATCAAAGTGTGAAGGACAAAACTTCCAAACTTCCACAGGAAACATAGGAGACTATCTTTATGACCTGAGTGGGGTACAGGGAAGGATTTCTTAACCCCTCACCCCCATCCAAAAAAAATAAATAAATGAAGGGAAAGTTTAGTAAATTTTACTAGGTGAAGCTTAAGAACACCTGTTCATCGAAGGACATCACAATGAGGATGAAAAGCAAAGCAAACAACTAGAGGAAAATGTGCAGCACATTTAACTGACATAGGATCATCATCTAGTACACATTTAAAATAAAACAAAACCGACACATTCTTAAAAACCCTTAGAGGATGACAAACCACCAATTGAAAACTGGGCAAAAGTCAGAGATAGGCATTTTATAGAGAAGGAAACAAGAATGTCCAAAAGATGCTCCATTTAACAGTCTGACAGAAATTAAAGCCTGACAACTTCAAGTGTTGATGAGGGTGTGTGACAACTTCCCACTGGGAGTGGCGACGCCCAGCCTGGCCTGGCGTTACCTGGTGAGGCCGCGCACATCCTGACCCTGCGACCCAGCAATTCCTCTTCCCAGGAGCAACAGTCCCCAGCCTGTTGTCCCTGGATTCCAGGGGGTCCTTGGGACCCTTTCAGGGGGTCCACAGGCAAGGCTACTTTTATAATAACACGATGTTATTGCCTTTTCCACTGTGTTGAAATTTGCACTGATGGTGCAAAAGCAATGGTGGGGAAAATTGTCCAGTAGAAAAAAAAGGGAGTGTGACTTAAGAATGTCCTAAATGAGGTAAAACTTTTAACTTTTATTCAGTCTAGATTTTTGAGATTTTCCATATTCTATGTGACATAACGGTTTGTGCACACGAAGCCCCTCTGTTGCATACAGAAAGTGTGCTTGTGGTTGAGGGAAAGCACTTCATTCACATGTGAGCTGAACGGGCCACTGTTCTCTTGGAGTACCGTTTCTGCTCTAAAGAAGGACTGCTAGACATACTACGGTAATTCAGACTTCAGTGTTTGGCTGATATTTCCTTGAAAATGAACACAATGAACCTGTCGTTTAAAGAACAACTGAAATTAGGGGAAATATTTTATTTGGGTGGTTTCTATAAACAAGGGACTATAATTCTTGCACATTATTTTTCATCTTTGCTGTTTCTTTGAGCAGGCTAATGTGTCATGCAATTATCTAAGGTATCTGTAAGTATTCTTGTTACCTGAGTAGTTGTATTATGTTTAAAAATGTAAGATGATTTTTAAAAGCCTGAGGACTGACCTAAGATGCGATTGTGTGAACTCTGTCTACTCTGGAGGATGGGGAGGATGTCAGCGGAAGTTTGAAGACTTTTTTTGTGTGCCATCAGATACAGGTAAAAATAATTGGGCAATTCTGTTTAAACAGGAACGATTGGCCTCCTTGGCCCTAAATAGAAGGGCTGATAGTTTTTTTTTTTTTTTTTTGAGATGGAGTCTCGCTCTGTCGCCCAGGCTGGAGTGTAGTGGTGCGATCTCGGCTCACTGCAAGCTCTGCCTCCTGGGTTGACACCATTCTCCTGCCTCAGCTTCCTGAGTAGCTGGGACCACAGGTGCCGCCACCACGCCAGGCTAATTTTTTGGTATTTTTTTTTTAGTAGAGACGGGGTTTCACTGTTTTAGCCAGGACGGTCTCGATCTCCTGACCTCGTGATCCGCCTGCCTCAGCCTCCCAAAGTGCTGGGATTACAGGCGTGAGCCACCGCACCCGGCAATTATTGTTATTTTTGAATAAATATTAAAAAAAATTAATCTTAGGGCCAGGTTCAGTGGCTCACACCTGTAACCCCAGCACTTTGGGAAGCCCAGGTGGGTGGGTCACTTGAGGTCAGGAGTTTGAGACCAGCCTGGTCAACATGGCGAAACCCTGTCTCTAATAAAAATACAAAAATTAGCCATGTGTGGTGACACACACCTGTAGTCCCAGCTACTCGGGGGAGCTGAGGTAGGAGAATCACTTGAACCCGGGACGTGGAGGTTGCAGTGAGCTGAGATCGCACCACTGCACTCCAGCCTGGGTGACAAGAGTGAGTGAGACTCCGTCTCAAAAAGAAAAGTTAATATTAATTGCTAAAATAAATATTGATAAATATAATCTATATAACCAAAAGTTAATTGGGGTCCTTAACAATTTTTAAGAGTATAAAGGGATCCTGAGCCTTTTGAGAACGGACACCCTAGAGAAAGTGTGCACTTGTGTGTACCAGGACCGGGTATAAGAATGTCCACTGTGGGAATATTTACAACAGCAAAAAGCTGGACACACACATGTTCATCTACAGTAGGCGGGATAAACAAATGTCATGTGTCATCTTGATGTATTTCACAATAAAACAGTAATATTTGGAAATGGCCCCAAACTAAACAATCTTGTAAGAATCTTGGCCATGCACAGCGGCTCATGCCTGTAATCCCAGCACTTTGGGAGGCCGAGGCAGGCGGATCACAAGGTCAGGAGATCGAGACCATCCTGGCTAACACGGTGAAACCCCGTCTCTACTAAAAATAAAAAAAATTAGCTGGGCATGGTGGCGGGTGCCTGTAGTCCCAGCTATTGGGGAGGCTGGGGCAGGAGAATGGCATGAACCTGGGAGGCAGAGGTTGCAGTGAGCCGAGATCGCACCACTGCACTCCAGCCTCGGGGACGGGGCGAGACTCCGTCTCAAAAAAAAAAAAAAAAAAAAAAAAATCTCCCTTCCATTCCTGCCTCCCAGCACCACACCTGTTCAGAATTCCCAGAGCAGTCAGCATTCCTAGAGACTGCTTACGGACATAGGCAACATACATGGTTTTGTGTTACCCTCTTTCTTTGTTACCCAAATGGTCACGCACTCTTGCCCCCGTTCTTGCCTCTACCCTTTTCTGTCAGTGCCTGGAGGGACAGGTCTTGGAGATTGTTCTGTCCACCTTATTCCCTTTCGTAGCTGCACAGCATTCTAGTTATAGGTGTTTCATAATTTGTAATCCAGTCCCCATGGGCGATAAGGCAATCTGCCCCCAGTGTTTGGCCATAACGGACATTGTCTATCCCAAATACCTTCGTCCGTGCATGTCCGTGTACATGGGTGTGTATCTGTGGGATAAATTCGTAGGTATGGAAAGTTGGGGTCAAGAAAGTCCGTTTAAAGCGTTGATGCTAGTGCCAATCTCCCCTCCAAAGCGGCTGCGCCAGCTTCACCCCAGCAGCCATGTGGAGAGTGCCTTCCACAAGGTGTCTAACCTACTAGGTGACCTTTGCTTATCTGAGAAGTGAAAGTGCAATCTCCTATTTAGTTTGTACTTTTATTAGGTGTGAGGGCAGAAGGCACAATGTTTGCAATTCTGACTTGGATTTAGCCCGTTGGAGGCACCGGCACCCCGCTGGTTGGGCTCCCAGAAGGGCGGGATGGAAATCCCGGTGCATGGGCTGTGTCCGGAGCACCGGGTCCCAGGGGTTCCCTTACCCAGCCCGGGCAGCGCGCAGCAACCCGCGCTTCCTCGCGCGGCCGCTGGAGGGCACCGGCGCCCACCGAAACGCACCGGGCAGGCGCTGGGGGTCCCGGAGCGCGCCAGGGGGCTCCACCCTCCTCCGGGCCCCGGGTCCTGGCCCACCCGGGCAGCGCGGCCCATGGCCCGTTCCTCGCCCACTCCTGCGCCCTCGCTGGGTGGGCGACCCCCACGTCCTGTACATTCAGGCCCCAGGCTTTCCGGGACTCGGCCGTGGTGGTCGGCCCCCGAGCCGGGGGGGCGTGGCGGAGCGGGCAGGGCCCCTCCGAGCCCACCGGTCCCTCTCCGGGCCACTCCAGCACTCGCCCAGAGAAGGCTCTCGGGCTCCCCCGAGAGCGGCTAGTCACGGTGCGGGTCACTTTGGGGACAGCCCGTCAGCGCCTCCTACCTTTGTGCTGGCCAGAGGGTCCTTGTTCACAAAGGCCTGGACAAACTCTTCCGGCCCGATGTGCCGCAGCCGCTCCTGCAGGGAAGGGGCAGAGTGGGTACAGGAGGGAAGGTATGGGGAGGGGGTGCCGACTGGGGGCCCTGCCCTGGTGCCCCTGCCCCTAGTCCTCCACACTGGGGCTGGAGACCCTGTTTCAGGTTGTCACAGAGCTCCGCGCCTTCCCTGGAGGAGGCAGCCCCTCCTTGCCCGGTTCATGGGGGAAGGGAACAATGCTACGGGGCGTGAGCCCAGGGAAACCAGGCTCCACACTAGGTAACTGAAGTGCTGCTTCCTCTGCGGGGCGGGGCACGCGGGGCAGGGGCGAGTGCTGGTGGCCAGGAGCGTGGCATCTGGGCCAGAATCAAACCCTGGCTCTGTCCCTTCTGCTGTGTGACATTGGCAAGTCGCTTCACCTTTCTGGGCCTTAGTTTCCTCTGTGTACAGGGCCTGCCTGGCCAGGTGATGGAGACATGAGCGAGCGCATGGGAGTGCGCTGGAAAAGTGCCTGGAGAGCAGGGAGGGCTCCATCAACCCTCAGTCTCAAAGGGAAGAACCCACCCCAGCCTCCCTCTCCCTGGGATGGGCCCTTGGCCTCTGCATCCACGAGGAGCGCAGTGCGTGCTCCAGGCTAGGCCAGGGCCCTCCTTCACAAGCTTGTGGGGCTGCTCCGGGAAGCCAGGAGGGCCCAGTGTATCTGTGTGGGTCCTGCTGAATCCGGGGTGAGGAAGGTGGCTTGGGCCGGCTCACCAGTTCCACGTGGGTCAGCTGCTGGGCCAGTGTGTAGGGGTCGCTGCAGACACCAAGGAGCTCCCTGTGGATGGAGGCTGGCGGCTTGGTCCTGTAGGAGATGGGCTTGTCGGCACTCACCAGACCTTCCGGCCCCTGGCGCAGAGCCGCCAGCTTCTGGTGAAGAGCCTGTAGGAGCTGATGCATCCTCTTCCGGTATGCCTGGTGGGTGGAAAGAGGGGCACTCAGGCCTGAACACTCATCTCTACATCTCTAACACTGGAGCCAGGCAGCCTCCTGGGCTCCAAAGGGACGGTCTTTTCCTCGGGGTCTCTGGAGAAAAGGCCAGGTACCAGCACAGGGGCCAGGACCTGCCCCTACCCTGAAACAGGACCCAATCCTGGCCAGGTTGGGGCCACCTGGCAAGGGATCTGGGGTGAAGGTTGCAGGGCTTCCCATATGTGGGTGGGAGCCAAGAGGAGCACATGTCAGGGAGGGTGACGGGGGCCGGGGGCAGCTGTCTGGGGTGGTGGGGCAGAGTGGGGTGGGCACAGCCAGGAAGCCAGAGAAAGGGAGAGAGGAGGGAGACGTGGCATGGGCCCTGCCCTGGGCAGACGACTGGCATTTGGCTTGGCTTTAATGGGGCCTCTGTTATCTCCCAGGTCCAGCTCGGCCTTCCCCGACCAGCTGTGCTGTCCTGGCCTCTGCTCCCAGCAGTATTCGTCCAGGTCACCCTGTGCGACTCCTTTTATAGGACCACTGTCGAGACAGTTCGGTTCATTTCCTCCCACACTAGAATAACAGCTCCACAGGGCTGCAAGGTCTGTGCTGCCGCCTCTGTGATGTGAGAGACCAGCCCTGCTCTGGGCACACAGTGCGTGCAAGGTAGTGCTCACCCCCACCAGCCAGCCCAGACGCACGGGCTCTTGCTTTGGGCCACATCATGGGCTGGGTACAGGGATGAAAGGCCATGGCCACCCCTCAAGGGGCACCTCCTCTCCCACCATCAAGGAAAACCGAATTATTTTCCCTCAGAAACCCCTATTTCCAAGGAAGTGCCATCAGACTGGCTGGGTTTGCTAAGGGAGACGTCCTCGTGTCCTCAAGGGTTTTGGTCTAATTCACAGAGTAAGATGAAATCCCCTATAGCCACGAGCTGGCCCGGGCACTGGCAGAGGCAGTGGTGGGAGCGGGAGCCTGGTCCCCAGCGATGGCGAGCATTGACTGGACAGGCTACGTGCTCCCAGGGGCCTCGGGAAATAACGAGGGGTGGGCAGTTGGTATCAATAACGAGGGGTGATGGGAAATAAGGAGGGGTGGGCGGTCGGTATCAGTAACGAGGGGCGGGCGGTCGGTATCAGTAACGAGTGGCGGGTGGTCAGTATCAATAACGAGGGGCGGGTGGTCAGTATCAATAACGAGGGGTGGGTGGTTGGTATCATCAGGTCACTTCTGAGATTGCAGGGAGTGTTTCTTCACGCAATTTTGAAACACACAGCCTGCTGTGAGCGGTGGGCAGGCGTGGTATCTGCATGCTGGCTGTGAGGGTCTGGGGGCTCCAAATGCTCCGGGAAGCCTCAGACAGGGCGCTGGGGTGCTGCTGCTGCCTGAGGACTGCTGGAGCCCTGTGCTCTGGTGGCAGGGTTGGTAGTCATCTGGCACTCCTATGGCAGTGCTTCTCTGTGGAGTGGCCACAGGCCGCTGTGGCAGAGCCTCAGATGGGAGGAATGGGACAGGAGGTGGCTTAACCCTAAGCCTAACTCTCAGAGCACAGGGGCCAGGTGCAGACGGCGCCCACTAGTTAGCTGGGCAGTAAGTGGGGAAGCTGAGGTCCGACTCTTCTATCTGTTGCCCATGGAAGGAACGACCCCTGTCAGGAAGGCTGTGTCCAAAACTGGTCAGCACACTGCCTCCCAGGGCTTCATCTGAGTGCTGGGAAGATGAGGAGTGGGGCACAGCCACTGCCAGTCCTGGGGGGCACGGTCAGTCCCCCGTGGGCCCTGGCCCTTCCACTGACCTCCTGTCTCTCTCCCAGGCCCAGCCAGAGTCCCACGAGTGGCTACACCTGCTGTTTCATCGCCGCACCTCCCGCTCACTCCTGGATCACTTCACCTGGCGGCCACTCCCATCAGTCAATTCACTGGGCCCTCCTGTCACCAAAGCCAGTGACCGTTTCTCAGGCTGCGTCTTCCTTGGCCACCTCCGCCTCAGGCTCCTGGTTGCTCCTGCCTTGGGCTGTTGGCAGGCTTGCCTGTGTTCACCATCGTGGGATGCTGGGGTTTGGGGTTCTTCCTGCTCGGTCTAGGCCTCTCTTCCCTTACTTAGCGCCTGGCTATTCTGGTTCACAGCCGCAGTCTCCCTCTGATCTCCAGAGTCATGGGCAGCAGTCCCTCAGATGGCCCACAGTCCTCTGTTTGCCCAGTACAGCAGATGGAGGTGGGCTCTCCTTGTCCAAAGCTGGTATTCTCGGTGTTGGTGGACAGCGCGTCAGCCACCACACAGGCTTGGTGCCATCCTCGACCCCGCCCTCTCCCTCATTCCCCTCTAGGCCGTCGCCACCCTTCTCTATTTCATTTTCTTCTATTTCTGTGCATCCCATCACTGTCTCCGGAGGCCAGGTCACTGCCATCTCTCTGGCTGCCCTGGCCTCCTTAGTGCCGCCAGTGCATCCACGCCGGTTTCTCTCCACTCTGCAGGCAGAATGGGCTGTTCAAAATGCAAATCTGATCGCTGCCTCCCTCTTCCTGAAAATGCCTCCATGGCTTGTGCAAAGACAGGAGCCCTGGTGTGACTCTGAGGCCCTGAGGTCAGCTCTGGCCAGGCTTGGTGGCGTCTATGCGTCCTTGCTCCCCCTCTGTGCTCTGGACACAGGTCACTCCTCCACCCCTTTGACTCCTTCCCACCCTCCCCATGTCCCCAGCAGGATCTGGACAGCTTTCTCCCTTCTGGCATGTTCTCATCCACTGGACCGAAGCTCAAGTGCCGCTTCCCCAGAGGGGCCACTGGCGTTCAGTGCCGTGAACTCTTCTGCCACACCACTTTAGAGCTGTCGGGGAAATGATTCTGTTCATGTGCACCTCCTCTCCCGGGCCCACAGGCTCCACGCAGCCAACCGCCGGCTGCCCTGTGTTCACGAAGGGCTGTAGCTGGCTCACAGGAGGTGTCCACGAGCGTCTGCCGAATGCGTGGATAAACAGTGTTTGCACCTGCTGACAGTCAGACACTCTCTCCAGCAGGGTGTCAGGGCGGACTGCAGGCCGTGCCAAAATCAAGGCTGCAGGGTGTCTGTGCCTACCGCTTGATAGGGCCACGAGATTGCCTTGTTTTTTAAAAATGCAGATACTTTAGCACGACTTGTTACTGTTGAATGAACCAATATTCATTCCAAATAATCATCCTTTCCTGCTTGCTAATTTATTTCCATTTTTCCAGTGATGTTAGGTTCTAGCTTATGTTTGTTCTTTCCTGACTCTTCTACGCCCCCTCTGAATGTGGGGATGCTATCTGCCCTGCTCCTTGGCCTCTTCTCATTTTCTGATTTCTACACACTCGTGGACAGGAGCTCGGAGATCTCCCCGGTAGACATGGCAGGGCCAGAGACCTGAACCACAGAGCATGTCAAGGTGTTCCCTTGTCACTACAGTGGGTCCATGTTTATGGAGCACCGGGCTGTGCTGGGGTGGAACAGCACTTTGCCCCTCCTGCCTCGGGCTGAAGCCCTCCCTCCGCACCGATCACAGCTGGGAGGCTGCCCGGGAGGCTGGGAGCTCTGGAGCCGCGTTTCCTTCTATTTCCACAAGCCATCTGCTGCATGCATACAGCTGGGTGTGAATGCAGAGTCGTCCAAGGGTGGCCTGGGTGGCGGCCACGGCTTTCCAGGTGCCTCCAAGCTCTCTTGGACTGGGCATTTCACAGCTGGAACTCCTGTCCCTGACCAGATGAGCACTGGCCTCTGTTCTCTGAAATTCTTGGAGACTCCCTCCTGAGCCAGCCTAGGGCCCATGTCCTCCTGCCTATTAAATAACAGGCAGAGGTGCAGAAAGCTGACGCGGGAGCTCATGAGGCTCCTGGGGGTCTGCTCCCTCCGTGGGTTTGTTCTCTGTGTCAGTTTTCTGCCACCTCTGCCACAGAGGGAGCCTCAGAGGGCGGTGGTCAGTTCAGCAGACAGTCCGTTTGGGTGAGTTAGAAAGCAAGACCAGGCCGGGCGCGGGGGCTCCTGCCTGTAATCCCAGCATGCCGGGCGCGGGGGCTCACGCCTGTCATCCCAGGACTTTGGGAGGTCGAGGCAGGCAGATCACAAGGTCAGGAGTTTGAGACAAGCCTGACCAACATAGTGAAACCCCATCTCTACTGAAAATACAAAAATTAGCTGGGCGTGGTGGTGCACGCCTGTAATCCCAGCGACTGAGAAGGCTGAGGCAAGAGAATCGCTTGAACCCGGGAGGTGGAGCTTGCAGTGAGCCAAATCACACCACTGCTCTCCACCCTGGGTGACAGAGTGAGACTCCGTCTCAAAAAAATAACCAGCCCAGGAGAGGGGCTGCCTGTTGAGTCGGCCTCCTCTGTGGCTGGCCCAATGGGTATGGCCAGAGCACTGGGGTCCTCCCTGGCTCCCCGAGCCTCCTTCAGCCTCAGCACTGGCCTCCCTGAGCTCTAACTACTGCATTAACCAGGAAACTGGCTCAGAGAGGGAAAGCACCGTGCCCGAGGTCATGCAGCTGTGGTTTCCGAGTCTGAATCTGGGTGGGCTCAGGCTGGGTCCCAGGCCCTGCCTCATCAGTCTGGTCCAGGGCTCTTCCATCCCGAACCATTCTGCGCCAGGAAGGGAACAACCCACAGTCCACAGCAGCGCCCGGTGAGGAGAGGCAGTGCCCAGAGAAGGTCCTCTTCGGGGTGCATGCTTTTGTGTGGAAGGGCAACTCGAGGTCACCAGAGACACTGGGAAGCACCCCTGGCCGGGGCCTGGGTTGGGAGTGGGGAACTCCTATTCCAGTCCATGCTACACAGCCTGGTGACAGACCTGTGGGTCCAGGTGGATAGGAGCTACTGGTTTCCTGAGGGGAACTAGGCCAGGGCTTACCCCCAGCCCCACCACCGAGACATGGCTCCACCATCAGGCAGGTCAAATCTGCCTGGTCATATGACAGACCTCACCGCTGACACTTGGGGGTCAAAGGGAACAAAGCAGGAGACTGGGGTCTCACCCCTGCATATCATCGACCCAGCACCCACCATCCCCACACTCACCTCTTCTCCAGCCACGTGCTACCACCCACCTCCCCTTCTATACAGTGACCCACCCCAGATCCATCAATTCACTCCTCTCCCCTTCCTTCCTTCCAACATCTGCCCACTCACTCATTTACTGCCCACTCACACATCCACTCGCCTACCCATCCATCCACCATCTACTTTTCTTTTTTTTTTTTTTTTTTGAGGAGGAGGTCTGGCCTGTCGCCCAGGCTGGAGTGCAGTGGCAGCCATCTCGCTCTCACTGCAAGCTCCGGCCTCGGGTTCCTTCATTCTCCTGCCTCAGCCTCCTGCGAGCAGACTACAGGCGCCGCACCACGCCTGCTAATTTTGGCTTTTAGTGACGGTTTCATTAGCTGATGGTCTTCACCTCCTGACCTCTCGCGGATCCGCCCGCCTCCTGCTGATTATGCGGCTTTGAGCCATCAGCCTCGCCCCACCTATATTCACTTTCACTCATTCATCCCCATCCACCTGTCCCCTTCTCTTCACCCAGCTATCACCCACCTCTCTTTTATAGTGACCACCAACCCCCAACAGAACCATCAATTCACTCATCTACCCTTGCTCCCTTCTTTCTAACATTCACCCCCTCAACCCCCTACCTTCCCCTCCATCTTATTCACCCATCCACACACCCACCCATCCACCTTCTCCATCCATTCACCCATCCACTCCACCCACCCACCTTCCCCTCCATCTATTCACCTATCGACGACGGGATTGATCGATGCCGATTGATGATTGACGACGACGATTGATCGATGCTTTTCGATGATTTACTGATCGACGATTGATCGACGCTTACTGACGATGCCGATTGACGAAGATCGACGACGAGCCGATCGATGCCGATGATTTACTGACGACGACGATTTGTCGACCAGAGCTTGATCGACGAAGATCGACACTGGATGACGATGCCGATTGACGAAGATCGACGACGACGATCGATGCCGATCGATTTACTGGACGAGCATCGATGATCGACGCTGATCGATTTACTGATCGACGTATCATCGACGAGATTTTTCTTCGACGACGAAGATCGACATTGATTGACGATGCTGATTGATTTATTGATCGATTGACATTACCGGGATCGATGCTGATGATTTATTGATCGATGGATGATTGACGATGCCGATGATTTGACGATTTACTGACCGATTGACGATGCTGACGATGACATTGACGACATTTATTGACGATGCCGATCGATTTACTGATCGACGATTGATTGACGATGCCGATGACGAAGACGACATTTATCGACGATGCCGATTGATTTACTGACGACGACATTGACGATGCCGATTGATTTTACTGACGATTACGATGACGACGCCGACGACGACGATCGACGACGACGATCGACGCCGATCGATTCATCGACGACCGACGATCGACGTCGACGACGCATCGATCCATCGACATCGACTTCCGACGACGCATCGATCCACCGACCTCGATCCACTTCCATCGACCCATCGATCCACCCACCGCATCCACTTCTCCCACGATCCACACCCACCCACGACCCATCGACCCACGACCACCCACCACCTGCCCACCGCCTGCCTTCACATCCACCACCCTACATCCACCTGCCTTATCCACCACCTGCACCTACTTCTCCCATCTATCTACATCTTCCTTAGCCGGTCAGCCAGCACTCGACTCTCGAGCCGCATTGTCCCCATCCCCCACCCAGCCAATCATCAACTGTTCCCTGGCCCTGTTTTCTGCTGCATCCTAAGTCAAATGTCACAATCTCGAGATGGATTAGGGGATGCAGAGGAGGAAGAGGAGGGGTGAGGAGGAGAACAGAGGAGGGGAGAAGTGCCAGGAGGAGGAAGAGGAAACCACTCTCATCTCACTGAGCCTCAGAACTTGCCTGCTCAGTTCTGAGTCACTTGCCTGCTGCGTGAAGTGACCCCAGGCAGTGCCTCCCTCAGAGCCTGAGTTATGTCTGCCGTGGGTGTTTGGCTTCCTGTTGCCCAGCCTGTCTTGGCAGTTTTCCCTTGTCTCACACGCAGCTCTTCTGCCATGTCCAGACCCACTGCAGCATGTCACCAACTACCAGCTTGCCATGTTCCATTTCCTTCCAGGACAACCAACATGGGCCCCTGCCCACGTTTCCCCCTCCCAGGCAATGCTACAGCAGTGCTGCCCACAGTGGCATGCCGGGATGCTGATAAATTTGCGTTTCCCCTTCCAGGTAATGCTATTACAGCATGCTCACAGTGGTACGTGCTTCAGATGCTGATAAACTGTTCCTTCTAACACAATTCAGACATGTCTAGCTCCATAACCCTGGAAGGTGAAGATTTTTGTCCTCCTTTCGCCCATTAGGGAAGTGAGGCTTGGATACCCTTCAGTGTGCTCCTCAGGGGAACACAGCTGGGAGAGCAAAGCAGGTGTTGGCCACAGCAGCACCTCATGCCCAGCACACCCAAGGCCTCCCAAGCCACTGGGTTTTCTGAGGGCAAGGGCTGTGTTTACCTGGTGTGGTTTAACTACAGCGGTGAGGTCTTGTCCCCTCCTCTGCCCCTGCCCTGAAGGTTTGCAGCTTACCCCTGGGGGCAGAGAGGATCCCAGGAGAATCTGCTTGGACAGGTGTGGTCATTTTCCCTGCTACTGTTTTTTTTGTTCATCCTGTAGACACTCTTCCCTGGCCCTGATTTGCAGGTCCCTGCCTAGCGGCACTGACCACCAGCCCAGCCCTTCTTGCACGGGAAGTGGGGCAGGGGCAGGAGCGGGGAGGTCTCCATGGCCAAGGCCCAGGACAGGGCTCTGCCAGCCCCCCTAGTAGGTCAGAGGCCAACAGCCTGGCCACCTGGCCCCAAGAGTCCATGAATGGGTCTTCCCTCACCCGCCATCTGATGCCATTGGTGAGAGCAGTCAGGGAGAGGTCACCAGACTCCGCGTTCCCTCCCAGCTCCGCAGTGCCTGATTCCTTGATGGGCCAGAAAGGGGCTGGATTTAGAGGTGTGCAGGATGGGGAGATAGGGCCCTGGGGTGCGGGCCCGGAACAGGCGCAGGCCTGGGACAGGAGCCCAGGGTGACGCGACCCCCGCCCGGCTGCCCACCTCGTCACAGGGGGCGATGCGGCCCACCACGTCCTTAAGGTGCCCGATAGTCGACTCCTCCTGGAAGTCCCTCGGGAAGGTCTCGGTCCACTCGGCCAACAGCTGGAGCAGTTTGGGGCCGAACTTCCGGACCCGGGCCTGCAGGTAAGCGAGGGGCACCGCGCTCGTGAGGGGCGCCGGGCGGGCACGTGAGCCTCACTGCGCGTCCTTGCGGGTGTGGCCGCCCGGGTAGGCAGGGCCTCGAACCCATTCTGTACCGGGGCGGGGAGGGGGTGGTGCGATCCTGCCCTGCGCCCACAGGGAGCGGAGCGGGGACCGACACATTTCTGGGCGGGGCCATCTCTTGCTGCGGCCTTTCCGCAAAGTCTCCATCCCCCAGGGGAGTCTCTGTGCTGCGGGGAGGGGGCAGTTCTCAGGAGCAGCTGACCCTGCCCCAGGGGTGGATCCAGGTCTGCACCGACCAATCAGAGCAGTGCATACGCTGTCATGCGCAGTGATTGGCTCACAGACGGCCACGTGACCTAGGATAGGCCAATGAGGAGGCTCACTGGACCGGTAGAGAAAAGGGATTGAAGCTTCCACGTGACTGGAAAGGGTGGTAGGTGAGCCTGGTGCGGTGGAGGCGGCCGGGCACCGCACCCGCCAGTCTGAGGGAGGCCAGCCCGGGGAAACGGCGGCAGAGGGTGGGAGGGAGACAGGCCACGGTGCAATGCTGTAGTTTGAGGCCCGAGCCATTGGTTCCTGAGATAGGGCAGGTACAGGAGCCAGCTAAGTCCTTTTGGTTCAGGCGGGTGGAAGTTGGGTTTCTCTCACTAGCGGTAGAGCCCTACCGACGTGTGTGTAGTAGAGGCAGCCCGCAGGCTCTGGCCAGGGCTGGGGAGGGGGCGCGGATGTGCTGGCGGAAGGAAGCCCAGCAGAGGCAGCAGGCGACCCCCGCCCCCGGCCACAGATGGGTCCTACTGACCGGACTCCGGATACTCAGGTCTGGGCTTAATGTAAGCTCAAGGGCTCCCGTAGGGCACCGGAAAACTACAGGGAGATTAAAGGGCCTGTTCTGCTCCTTCTGGCTCTGGGCCTCAGACAAGGTGGAAACACCCTGTAGCCACCTTGTCAGGAAAACGGGGACAGTCATTGCCTCTCCGCGAGGCTGATGCCTTGAGGGCATGGCAGGGGAGTGCTGGTACACTCTGAGACCCCCTGGCCTGCCCTCCACCTCACCTTGTCCAGCACCGGCTTGTCCAGCTGCTGCTGCTCGATGCACAGGTGGCAGACCCGGGCCAGGAGCTCCCGGGGCTCGATGAAGAGGCGAGAGCTCAGCAGGAAGGTGAAGATGTAGGCTTTCTGGGGGACAAACGAGAAAGAGGGCACAGGCTAAGGAGGGCACCGGGAGGAGCATGCTTCCCAGCTGGCCCCGTACCCTGGCCCAAGGCCACTCCCAATCCTGTTGCCTCCCGTGCCTGATGGAGGACAGCCCACTCTCCTGCCCGCTGGGTAGGTCACCCACCTCGGGGTAGTAGTCGGCTGTGGGCACCAGGTGCTGGATCAGTGTTTCCAGGGAGGCAGAGGATGGAGCTCCATCCAGGAGGGGCTGCCCGGCCTGTTCGCCATCTGTGGGCTCGGTGGTGGGTGGGCTGAGGCTGCCTGGGGTGACCATGTCGGAGGCACTCAGCGTCTGTGGCATGCCTGCCTAAAATGGCAAGGAGCAGTGGGCACCTAAGTGGGGCACACCTGAGTTAGGTGCACCTGAGTGGGGGTGTACCTGAGTGGGGGTGCACCTGAGTTGGGGGGTGCGCCTGAGTGGCAGCTGCTGGTCCTGGGGCTCCTGGCTGGGCAGGCTCCCCCCACAGCCACTTCGTGCCAGCCTGAGTCCAGTGGTCACTTCCTGGGAGTGCTGCCAGGGACCCCCTTCCTAACAGCAGAGCCTCCATTCTCCTTCCTCTCACAGCCTCTCAGCTCTCCTGCAGGACCCATCTCTTCTCTACTTTGGGGTTCCCACTCAGGCGCAGGCCTCTTCTAGATTCTGCCCCCCCCCCCCCACGCCTCAACGAAGGTTGTTTTTCACAAGCCTGGATAATCGGCCTAATCCCCCTGCTTCTGGCCACAAAGATTGGTTCAGGGATTGGCCCCATCCAAACTACGGGGGCTCAGCTGCAGTCCCAGAACTTTTGTGGCACTTGGAGGCTTTCTTTCCCCCTGGAGTCCTTGAGCTGGTGGAATGTATGCCTGACACTATTGGGGCCATTGTGGCACCATGAGGGGCAAGGAAAGTGGGCACATTCCTGAGCACAGTGTCGGGGACCTCGAATCCCGCTGTGCCAGAAGCCGCTCTGTGGACTTCTCCATCACATGTGCCTGTTTAAGTTGGGGTTCTCTCAGGTACAGTCAAAACTGCTGTCCTCCTTAACCTGGCATTCCAGGCTCTTTGTGATTTGGACTAGCTGACCTGTCCATCCTCACTGCCTATCACCCCCATTGCTCTTGGCACCAGCCATGTACTGTCTTCCAAGTGCCTTCTCCAACTATGAACCACTGCACACACCGTTCCCTCCTGCGGGAAGGTTCTCCCACCATCTTCACTCTCCCATCCCTCTAGGTGTGGCTGAAATGCCTCCTCTTCGGTGGAGGCTTCCCTGCTTCCCAACAAGGCTGCACCTGACCTCTGGTGGGCATCAGCAGATTCTCCTTGTCAGCCTTGTTGGGTGCCTGGGGTGCTGCTGTCAGCACCTGGCACAGAGAAAGGCCAGCTGCAGCCGTTACAGTGTCTTCTCTACCCAGACCTCCAGGCAGAGGCCAGAGCACATCCTCTGTGACCCCGCTCTGAGTGACGGGCCTGGCAGCAGCAGGTGTCCATATACACGTGCAGGTAGCCCATGCTTACTCTCAGAAGTACTTCCACTTACCCCTCTAGGCCTGTCTTCCTTGAAAGCCCAGGAGCCCTCACAGTGATGTGTCTTGGCTAAACCTGTCACTGTTTAACCAGCCCTTACATTCTTTTTTTTTTTTTGAGACGGAGTCTCGCTCTGTCACCCAGGCTGGAGTGCAGTGGCGCCATCTCCGCTCACTGCAAGCTCCGCCTCCCGGGTTCACGCCATTCTGCCTCAGCCTCCTGAGTAGCTGGGACTACAAGTGCCCGCCACCGCACCCGGCTAATTTTTTTGTATTTTTAGTAGAGACGGGGTTTCACCGTGTTAGCCAGGATGGTCTTGATCTCCTGACCTCGTGATCCGCCTGCCTTGGTCTCCCAAAGTGCGGAGATTACAGGCGTGAGTTACCACGCCCTGCCGCCCCTACATTCTTGATCATGGAGTCCTGCCAGCTCACTGCAGGGTCTTCTACTTCTTAGGACTCTGAGACTCCCCTGCTCACGCTGTCCCTGCTGCCCCGATGGCAACCCTGACCCTGGCCTGTTTCTCCTCTCCAGCACTCTGAGTGACCCTGCCCTGGGAGTAGAGACAGAGGGACATGGGGGGCCAGAGCTGACACTGGGGGTCAGAGGAGCCCCTCAGAGGGCTGTCCCGTGGGCATGTGGGTGTGGGAGGTGCTGGGACTGGGTTACAGCATGGGAAGGGCTCAGGCATTGGTGTGGACAGCAGCCCAGACAATCCTGGCCATGGTGACAGACACAGCTTATTTTCGCCTCCCTGACAATGCTGTAAGTGTTCAATTTTCAGCCAATAAAACTGTAAAATTTCACAAAATCACCTCCTGTCTGTCCCAGGGGGAGGCGGCTGTGCAGGTAGGCATGCAGGAAGCTGCACCTGCTCAGTGGGAGGGGGCTAGCTGTGGGATAGGCCAGCTGCAGGGTGCACACTGCTCTGCCTCCTGCCCAGGGCCCGGCAGCTCAGCCTGATTCCACAAGACAGAAAACCTGTGAGCCTGGGAGGTCTGCTGTCTCCTGCTGGACACCTGGCACCTGTTCACCCTGCAGCATTGGGCCTGCCCCAGATCCCAGCCCAATTTTCTTGACAAGCCAGTGGCAAGGGTGGAGGTGGCTCTGGAAGCCACTGCAGGACGGTGGGAAGTGCCACGCAGGGGCCTTTCTGAAGGAGGCCAGGAGGCTGCCACTTTAAAGAGACAGCCAGGAGGCTCCCAGGGGACCTGGGGCCTGGCCTGGAACCAGGTACTGGGCACATGGGAAGTGGGAGAAGTGTTCAGATCCAGGTCTGCTCTGGAGCCAGGGGTGGTGGTGGTTGCCAAACTATTGTGACCCCCAGGGATGCCCGGAGAGGGTCTGGGCTGCCAGTGGCCCTCTGACCTCCAATCACCCATCGTGTCACCAGCTGGGTCCAGGTCTGGGAATCAATGAATGGGCTTATCCTTGTGCCGCAGGCTTCAATTTTTTCCTGCTGTTGCCAAGGGTCATCCATTCCTGCGTGTATGCATGGAGTGACTCCTGGCTGTGTTCCAGGCAATGGGGACAAAGCCTGAGCTCAGGGAGCTGGCAGGGGAGGCACAGCTATGCAGAGACTGCCCCACTGGAGGCGTGCTGTGAGGGAAACAGGGTGACCACTCTCTATGCTCACTGTGGTGGATGTCCTAGGAGACCCCCTAAGAGAAGGTGAGGTATGGGCAGGGGCAGTGGCTCACGCCTGTAATCCCAGCACTTTGGGAGGCTGAGGCGGGTGGATCATGAGGTCAGGAGATCGAGACCATCCTGGCTAACATGGTGAAACTCTGTCTCTACTAAAAATAAAAAAAATTAGCCAGGCGTGGTGGCAGGCACCTGTAGTCCCAGCTACTCGGGAGGCTGAGGCAGGAGAATGGCATGAACGCGGGAGGGCGGAGCTTGCAGTGAGCAGAGATGGCGCCACTGCACTCCAGCCTGGGCAACAGAGCGAGACTCCCTCTCAAGAAAAAAAAAAAAAAAAAAAGAGAAAGTGAGGTGAGGTCAGCGCTGCTGCCACTATGGGGGGCCCCCACCCCTCCCGCCCCTCCCACCCCTCCCGCCCCTCCCACCTCTCTCTGCAGGCATGCTGGTGCAGACAGGCCAGGTGCCCACCTGTAGCCTCTGCATGAGGACAGCTGGGGACACCGAGGACGCTGCTGCTCCTCCAGCCCCCGGGGACAGCCAGCTCCTCCTCCCTCCAGCAGGAGCTCCAGCCTGCCTGGAATGGGCTGGGCGAGGGCGGCTGCACTGAGGGATGAGGGCAGGAAGGAGTCTGCAGAGAGACATGCCAGACGGACTGATCAGCGCGTGCAGAGACTCGGCGGAGCTGGGGGCAACGTGCTGTGATCGTGGGAGCATATGCTTAGGTGTCAGGAGCCGGGCAGTGGCTCCTGGAAGGGTCGTGGGGAGTGACTGAGTTGGGGTAGGGGAGTGTGCAGAGTGATCAGAGCATCGCGTCCGTTGTCTACAAAAACAGCCACGTAATGAGGGTCCTTTGCTCCACCCACAAGTGACTGCTTTTATTCGTTTCTTGTCTTTCTGTAGGTTCTTTATGCAAAGACAAGGAAATGTAAATACATATCGCCCTTTTCTGTCCGTATTACACAAAAAGGTAGCATGCTGTCTACACTCCCCACACTGGGATTTTTCACTCACAGTGCATTTTGAGGACCTTTCCATGGCAGGGCAGGGCTGCCTCATTCATTTTTATAAAAATCGCCTCACAATTTTCCACTGTTTGGATGTCCACAAATAATTTTTAAAAACCAGTGAGAAAGCAGCCCAAGCGTCCATCAGTGATGAATGGGTGGAGAAAATGTTACCTCTCCACACAGTGGGACGGGAGTCAGCCTTAGAGAGGAAGGAGATCCTGAGTCTGCGGCAACATGGATGAACGAACCTTGAGGACATCATGCTAAGTGAAATAAGCCTGATACAGAAGGACAAACACTGAGTGACTCCACTTGTGGGGGTACCTAGAGTCATCACATTCGTAGAGGCAGACAGTGGAATGGCGAGTGCCAGGGGCTGGGCTGTGGGACACGAGAACAGAGTCTCACTTTGGGAAGATGAGAAGATTTCTGGAGAGGGATGGAGGTGACGGTTCCACCACGATATGAAGGTACTTAATGCCACTGAACTGTACACTTAAAAAGGGTTAAAATGGGCCGGGCGCAGTGGCTCACACCTGTAATCCCAGCACTTTGGGAGGCTGAGGCGGGCAGATCATGAGGTCAGGAGATTGAGACTATCCTGGCTAACATGGTGAAACTCATCTCTACTAAAAATACAAAAAAAAGTGGCTAGGCGTGGTGGCGGCCTGTAATCCCAGCACTTGGAAAAGAACTGAGGCAGGAGAATCCCTTGAACCTGGAGGTGGGAATTGCAGTGAGCTGAGGTCGATACCACACACACCTCTCCAGCCTGGAGACAGGGGTTAAAATGATACATTTTATGCTATGTGTATTTTATTACTTTTTTTTGAGACAAAGTCTCGCTCTGTCACCCAGGCTGGAGTGCAGTGGCGCGATCTCAGCTCACTGCAATCTCCACCTCCCAGGTTCAAGGGATTCTCCTGCCTCAGCCTCCCAAGTAGCTGGGATTACAGGTGCACGCCACCATGCCCAGCTAATTTTTGTATTTTTAGTAGAGACCGGGTTTCATCATGTTGGCCAGGATGGTCTTGATCTCCTGACCTCGTATCACACTTTTTAAAAACGGCAGTGATGATGGGACAATTGTTTATTGTTACGATATCTCTCAAAAGTCTTGAAATCACTGTTAAGTCTTAAATCTCCCATCTGTGTTTTGTGCACATGGCCTGAATGATGCACGTGACAAAGGGGCTGGGAGTCTCGGCGGCTGCATAGAGGGGCTCTCAGCACGAGGGGCTCAGCACAGACGGGGAACGCTCTGCCTGTGCCCTGTAGAGACAGCTGTCCATTTCTCCCTGTGTCTGCCTCATCGGGGCGTGGGGCTTGGTGTGCGTGAACTAGACATATGCACGGTGTGGCTCCCGTGGGGTTCTGCTTCCTCCCCATGAAATGAATGAGACTGAATTAAATGCCTGGTGCTGGCAGGCGTGCAGGGGCAGCTCCTTACACACCACTGAGGGGAGGGGCGGTATGTGTTGTCATGGTCTCTTTAATTGTACCAAGATTTGGCTCAATGTGCCAAGAGCCTTATGTTCTATAGTGTCCTTTCATCCTAATCAAAGCCTTGGAAATGTATCCTGAGAAAATAAAGGGGACGAGCTGTGGAAAGAAAGGCCCTTGCTTCAGCATTAAATCCCAGCAGCGAACACTCGCAAGCAGCGCTGGTGGCGAACAAAGGGAGCATGGACGAGGAGGTGATCACAGACCCACTGGCGGAGTGGCTGTGGCCGCCGCAGTGATGGTTCTGAACACGCAGTCATAACACAGAAAACGGTGTGGCACAAGGAAGGGAAAAGAGCAGGAGAGAAAGGTGTGGATGGTGGAAATGACATTTATATGGATGAAGACTGCAGTGGGGCCCTGAGAAATGAGTCGCTGCAGTGCCTTCCCCGCACCCCGTTGTTTTACAGTCATTCATCCACATTGAAGTTCACTCATCAGAAGGTGGCTCTGGGAACACCTGAACTGATTCCAGGCCCGGAATGGTGAGGTTGGGGGCACCTGCCCCTGCTGTGGCAAGGGCACTGACAGGACACTGAGAGGAAATGCCTGGCTCTGGCACACAGCCCCAAGTGGCCGAAGCATGAGCTTCTGCCTCGGTTTCCCTCTCCATGGCTCCTGTCACGCTGCCCGGCCCCCAGCCCCTCAGGCATGTCTCCTTGTGTGTGTCTCCAGGCCCTGCACCTGGAGGTCCTGGGGCTCCTGCAGCAGTTCAAGAGACAGCAGGCGAGGATTGTGTGGGGTCAGGTCTGCTGAGAGACCGGCAGCCATGGGACAGGACCCCACGTGTCACCCTGCAGGGGGGCACTCTGATACCCGCCAATGCCCAGTTGGGCATCCTTCTGTCTGGAGGCCTTGCTGGCAGGCTCAGGGCCCACCCTGCTCTAGGCCACTGGCACTGGCAAAGTTTCTGGGACAGCATGGCCCCAGCCCAACCCCTCTCTGGGAGACGGGAAATGTGTGCGGGGACAGGGGCACGATGTGGTGTGTTGATAAGGAAGGCCAGCCCTGGAGATGGATGTGCATTTCCCTGCTATTCCAGTGGGTGCTAGAAGAGGGTAACAGTCACCTGCCCCCAGCCAGGTGAAGACGTGCCCAAGGGCCCTGCTGTTCCTCCTGCGTGTGGGGCTGGCAGAAGGTGGGCCGGCTGTGCCAATGAAAAACCACAAGCTCTGCTGTGCTTTGGGAGCTGACGTGCTCAGACCTTCCCGGTGTAAAAGCCATCCAGGACTCCTGACGTATGTTTCGTATTATGAATGTAAGGGTGGCAATTAATTCTATGTTTTAAAAAAGCCACTGTTGGGGCCACACAGTGAGTTAAAGCACAGTTAGAAATGGCATCTGTAGTGCCAAGGTGGCCAATTTACACACCCTGTTCCTGCTGGGGTCCCCTCATCCCTCAGCGTGGGTGGCTGGCAGTACAAATCTGCAAAATGGAAATCCGTCGAACTTGCAGAAGAAAAGCAGGTGGCTGGTCAGAGCGTGTCTTGGGGACTGGAGAGATGTTCTGCCCGGGCCAGGTGTGGCAGAAGGGACAGAGGTAAAGCAGGCTCCCGAAGGCCCTTGTGAGGACCACGTGCGTGTCTCAGGAGGACACCTGTGAGCTCTGAGAAGCGGGAGCAGCCCGATGCGCGAAGCACCTCACACAGTGCCTGCTACTGTGGAGAAAGGGCCCCCGAGGCCAGCACTCCCCACGGGGAGCTCGCCACCTGCCAGCGCCGGACCACAACACAGGCAGCAACTGCTTCTAGCCAAGGCTCTGTGCCAAAAAGACTTGCCAACTGCACTGCCACAGTTCCCCACGGCTTCTGTGCTGGCTGCAGCGGGGGCAACCCTCTACCTGCCCATCCAGCCCTGCAGCTGAAACCATGTCCCAACAGCTGCTGGAAATGACCCCACTGCTTTAGCCTCAAAGGCTGTGGTGATCAGATCAGAGCCCTTTCTGCCCTTTGCTTTAATATGGTGCAGAATTGTACACATTTACACATTCTCAAGAGTTTCAGACCAGCCTGGGCGACACAGGGAGACCCTCATCTCTAGAAAATTTTTTTTAAAATTAGGTTGATGTAATGTTGCACACCTGTAGTCCGAGCTACTTGGGAGGCTGAGATTGGAGGATCCCTTGAGCCCAGGAATTCAAGGCTGCAGTGAGCCGTGATGGCACCACTGCACCCCAGCCTGGGTGACAGAGCGAGACCCTGTCTCTAGCAAAAATAAAAAAAGTTAAAAAAAATATACTTAACATAAATTTACCATGTAAAGTTCAGTGGCATTAAGTACATTCACACTGTTGCCCAAGCATCACCACCATCCATCCACAGAAGTTTTTGATCATCCCAATTGAAACCCTGTACCCATTAAACACAAACTCCCCAATCTCTCGTCCTCTCCTCCCCCAGCCCCTGGTGACCACAGTTGTACATTCTATGTATTTTTTACTATTCTGGGTACCTTATATAAGTGGAATCATAAAATATTTGTCCTTCAGTGACTGGCGTATTTCATTCATCTTTGTCAAGATGCACCTCTGTTGTAGCAAGTGTCAGAGTTTCCTTCCTCTTTCAGGCTGAATACTATTCCATTGCATGCATACACCACATTTTGTTCATCTATGCATCTGTCAGTGGGCAGTGGGCTGTTTCCCCTTTACCATACGGTTTTCCACAGTAGCTGCACCATTTCATTTATTTATTGATTTTTGTTTTAATTTTTGTTTTGAGACAGGGTCTCACTCTGTCACCCAGGCTGGAGTGCAGCGGCGCAATCTTGGCTCACTGCAACCTCCACCTCCCGGGTTCAAGCAATTCTCCTGCCTCAGCCTCTCGAGAAGCTGGGATTACAGGCATGTGCCACCGCTGCGCCCGGCTCATTTTTGTTTTAGTAGAGATGGGGTTTCACCATGTTGGCCAGGCTGGTCTTAAACTCCTGACCTTAGGTGATCTGCCCGCCTCGGCCTCCCAAAGTGCTGGAATTGCATGTGTGAGCCACTGTGCCCAGCCTGCTGCACCATTTAAAATCACCACCAGCAATGTAAAGGGTTCCAGTTTCTCCACATCCTTGGCAACGCTTGTTATTTTCTGCTGTTTTGATAATGGCCAACCTAATGGGTGGGAAGTGGGATCTCACTGTGGTTTGGATTTGCATTTCCCTAAGTATCAGTGATCTTGAGCATCTTTTCATTTGCTGTTTGTATATATTCTTTAGAAAAATGCCTGTTCAAGACTTTTCCCCACTTTTTTCAAGCAAAGAAAATTTAATTCATAGAATTGGTTCTATGACAGGATGTCATTACCCCACCTCTGAGATTTAAGGAACAAAAGAGAAACCGAGGCGTTTCAAGACCCAGAAGATCAGAGGAGAAGCGCCGCACATCTGGAGTTCATGCTTCGAGCTTGGCTGCTGCTGGGACCTCTGCAGAGGCATGAGGCAGCTAGCCCCGAGACTCCTCTTTTACCCATTTTTGAATTGAGTTGTTTGGGATTTGTTTGCTTTTGAGTTTTAGGAGTTTGTTAGATATTATGGATATCAATCCCTCATTAGCTATGTGATTTGTAAATATCTTCTCTCCCATTCAGTAGGTTATTTTTTTACTTTGTTGACCCTGTCCTTTGAGGCACAAATGTTTCCCATTTTGATGAAGTCCAATTTGTCTGTTTTTGTCTTTCGTTGCCTGTGTCTTTGGTGTCATATCCAAAAAACTGCCCAATTCAATATCATGAAGCTTTCCCCCAATGTTTTTTTGAGATGGAGTCTGGCTCTGTCGCCCAGGCTGGAGTGCAGTGGCACAATCTCGACTCACTACAACCTCTGTTTCCCAGGTTCAAGTGATTCTCGTGTCTCAGCCTCCCGAATAGGTGGGACTACAGGTGCATGCCACGACACCCGGCTCATTTTGTTATTTTGTGTTTTTGTATTTTTAACACGGTTTCACCACATTTCCCAGGCTGGTTTCCAACTCCTGAGCTCAAGTGATCCATCCACCTTGGCCTCCCAAAGTGTTGGGATTACAGGCGTGAGCCACTGCGTTTGGCCAGCTATGTGTTTTTCATATGTGACTTTTATTATGTTGAGGTAGTTTCCTTCTATTCCAGTTTTTGGAGTTTTATTTTTTATTATTATTATTATTTTTAATCATGAAAGGGCATTGAATTTTGTTTAATGCTTTTTCTTCATCAGTTGAAATGATCATGTGTTTTTTCCTTCATTCTGTTAATCTATTGTATTACATCGATTGATTTTCCTATGTTGAACCATCTTTGCATTCCAGGAATAAACTTCCTTTGGTTGTGGTGTATAATTTTTTTAATATGCTGCCAAACTTGGTTTGCTAATATTTTGTTGAGGAGTTTTGCATCATAAGGGATATTGGTCTGTAGTTTACTTTTCTTGTAGTGCTTCTGTCTGGCTTTGATATCAAGGTAATGTTGTCCTCATAATATGAGTTAGGAAGTGTTTCTGCCTCTTTAATTTTTAGGAAAAGTTTGAGAAGGATTGGTGATAGTTCTTTTTTAAATGTTAGGTAGAATTCACCAGTGAAACCACCAGGTCCAGGACTATTTTGTTGTTGGAAGGCTTTTAATTACTAATTAAACTGCATTATTAGTTATAGATCTATTTAGGGTTTTCTATTTTTTTTTTTCATGATTTCAGTTTCTAGGAATTTCATCTAGAAATTCCAATTTGTTGGCATATAATTTTTCATAGTACTCTTAAAATTCCTTTAATTTCTGTAGAATTGGTAATAGTATCCCTACTCTCATTTCTGATTTTAATAACTTGAGTCATGTCTTTTTTTTCAGTCAGTCTAGCTAAAGGTTTGTCAATTTTATTAATCTTTTTGAAGAACCAACTTTAGGCTTTTTAAATTTTTTCTATTCTCTACTTTATTTATCTCTGCTGTAATCTTTATAATTTCCCTCCTTCTGCTAGCTTTGAGTTTAGTTTGTTCCTCTTTTTCTAGCTCTTTACATTGTACAATTAGGTTGTTATTTTGTGACCTTTCTTCTTTTTTAAGGTGTTTACAGCTATAAATTTTCCATTAAGGAGTGTTTTTGCTGTATCCCATGTTTTAGTATGTTGTGTTTTCATTTTCATTCATCTCTAAGTATTTTCGAATTTCCGTTGGGACTTGTTCTTCAATGCATAGGTTAAGAATGTGTTGTTTACTTTCCACAAATTTGTGAGTTTTCCAGTTTTCCTTCTATTATTGATTTCTAATTTCATCCTGTCATAGTTGGAGAGGATACTTTGTATGATATCTCTCTTTTAAAATTTATTGCGTCTTAATCTGTGGCCTAACATATGGTTTATCCTAGAGAATGTCACATGTGCACTTTCGAAGACTGTGTATGTTGTTGTTGAGTAGAGTTCTGTATATGTCTGTTAGACCTAGTTGGTTTATTGTGTTAAGTCCTTTATTTCCTTACTTATCTTCTGTCTGGTCATTCTACCCAGTATTGAGAATGAGGTAGCAGCTGCTGAAATAGCTCAGTTGGGAAAGCATTAGACTGGAGAGTGAGGTATTGCAGTCTCCAGCTATTACTACAGAGCCGCCTATTTCTCCTTTCAATTCTGCCCATTTTTGCTTCATATATTTTAATGGTCTGTTATTGGGTCATAAATGTTTATAATTGTTAAATCTTCTTGCTGAATTAAATTTTCATTGATACGTGATACCTTCCTTGTCTCTGGTAATCCTTTAAAATTTAAAGTAGTTTTTCTGCTAGTAGTATGGCTGCTCCCGCTGTCTTTTGGTTACTGTTTACGTGGAATATCTTTTTCAGTCCCTTCATGTTTAACCTATTTATGACTTTGGATCTAAAACGAATCTCTTGTGGACAATATATAGTTGGCTCTTTTTAAAAAATCCATTCTGCCAATCTTTGTCTTTTGACTAGAGAATGTAATCCATTTCCTTTTTAAATAATAACCGTTAAGACAGGACTTATTCCTGCCATTTTGCTGTGTTTTTTTTTTTTTCCTATTGCCCTGTATATTTTTGTTCCTTATTTCCTGCAGTGCTGTGTTCTTTTTGTGTAGTGAAACATTAATTCCTTTCTTGTTTCCTTTTGTGTATATCCTATAGCTACTTTCTTTGTGGCTACCATGGGGATTACATTTAACATCCTAAAGTTATAACACTCTAATCTGAATTTAGACCAGTTTAACTTTAATAGAATTCAAAAACTCTGCTCCTATACAGTTCTGTCCCCACGCTGTTATTGATGTCACACAATTACATTTTTATTAAGTTCAAAAGCACAGACTAATAATTATTTTCTTAATGTATTAGTCTCTTAAATCATGTAAAAAAAAAGGTAGAGTTACTGTTATCATAATACCAGTTTTTATAATTGCCCATGGATAAATCTTTACCAGATATTTTTGTTACTACAGCTTTGAATTACTCTTTAGTGTCTTTCATTTCAACCTGAAGCACTTCATTTAGCATTTCTTCTAGGTAGGCCTTGTGGTAGTGACTTTCTTCAATTCTTGTTTATCTAGGAATGTCTTAACTTTCTAATCATTTTTGAAGGACAGTTTTGCCATACATAGGATTCTTGGTTGACAGGATTTTTACTTTCAGCATTTTGAATTTATCAACTGACTGCCTTCTGGCCTCTAAGGTTTCTTTTCTTCTTTTTTTTTTTTTTGAGACAGAATCTCACTCTGTCACCAGGCTGGAGTGCAGTGGCATCATCTTGGCTCACTGTAACCTCTGCCTCCTGGGTTCAAGTGATTTTCCTGCCTCAGCCTCCCAAGTAGTTGGGACTACAGGCACCTACCACCACACCCAACTAATTTTTGTATTTTTAGTAGAGGTGGGGTTTCACCGTGTTGGCCAGGATAGTCTCGATCTCCTGACCTCATGATCTGCCCACCTCCGCCTCCCAAAGTGCTGGGATTACAGGTGTGAGTCCCTGTGCCCGCCAAGGCCTCTAAGGTTTCTGATTGGAAATTCCTTGATAATCTTATTGAGGATCCCCTTTTCTTTTTCTTTTTCTTTTCTTGAGACAGGGTCTAGCTGTGTCACTAGGCGGGAGGGCAATGGAGCGATCTCGGCTCACTGCAACCTCCAACTCCCTGGTTCAAATGATTCTTCTGCCTCAGCCTCCCGAGTAGCTGGGACTACAGGCATGCGACACCATGCCCAGCTAAGTTTTGTATTTTTAGTAGAGACGGGGTTTCACCATGTTGGCCAGTATGGTCTCCATCTCTTGACCTTGTGATCCACCTGCCTCAGCCTCCCAAAGTGCTGGGATTACAGGCATGAGCCACTGCGCCCGGCTGAGGACCCCTTTTATGTGATGACTCACTTCTTTCTTGCTGTTCTCAAGATTCTCTATTTGTTTTTGTATTTTCCAGTTTGATTATAATGTGTCTCACTGTGGGTCTCTTTGAGTGTATCCTACTTGGTTCACTGAGTTTCCTGGATGTTTATATTCAGGTTTTTCATCAAATTTGGGAAGTTTTCGGTCATTAATCATTCAGATAATCTCTCTATGCCTTTCTCCCCCTTCTTTTCCTGGGACTCTCACAACGTATATGTTGGTCTGCTTTATGGTATTGCTTAGGTCCTGTAGGTTCTGTTCACTTTTTTCCATCTTTTTTATTTTCCTGTTCCTCAGACTCAATCATTTCAATGGCCCTATCTTCAAGTTTGCTGATTCTTTCTCTGGCCTGCTCAAATCTGCTTTTGAATACCTCTAGTGAATTTTTCATTTCAGTTATTGTGCTTTATAGCTCCAAAAGTTATTTTTGGTTCCTTTGTATGTTTTTCTATCTCTTTATTGATAGTTCCATTTTGCTCATACATCTTTTTCTTGACTGCTACTTCTTTACTTCTTGGAACATCTTTAGGACAGTTGTTTCAAAGCCTTTGTCTAAAAAGTCTGTCATGAAGTCTTTCTCAGGGACAGTTTTTGTTTATTTACTTATTTTTCCTTCAAATGAACCATGTTTTCCTCTTTCGTTATATGCCTTGTGGTATTTCTTTTGTAGAAAACTGGACATTTGACTCTTATAATGTGGCAACTCTTGAAATCAGATTCTCCTCCTTCCCCAGGGTCTGCTGTTCTGGTTTAAAAAAAAAAAAAAAAAAAAGATGTTGGCTGGGCAAGGTGGCTCACGCCTGTAATCCCAGCACTTTGGGAGGCTGAAGTAGGCGGATCACCTGAGGTCAGGAGTTCAAGACCAGCCTGCCCAACATGGTGAAACCCCGTCTCTACTAAAATACAAAAAATTAGCCAGGTGTGGTGGTAGCGCCTATCATCCCCGCTACTCAGGAGGCCAAGGCAGGAGAATTGCTTGAACCCGGGAGGCGGAAGTTGCAGTGAGCCGAGATTGTGCCGCTGCACTCCAGCCTGGGCAACGAGAGCAAAACCCCATCTCAAAAAAAAAAAATAAATAAAAAAGGTTGTAGGTTGCCCTGTACTGGGATCAGCATAAGGTATAAGTGTAAGGTCTTCTCGGCTGTTTTCTGAGGCTGCACTTTTCCCAGGGTAACTCCATACCCCATACATGTTATTGCTTTTCAATGTTCTAGTCCTTAAATGTCTGGCTCCCAAACGGGGAAAAAGGGAACAATTAAAGGGGAGCTAGTGGGGAATTTAATGGTTCTGGCTCTTTAAATCCCCTGGAAGCCTTTTCATCAAGTGGAGATTATAGCAAAGGTGGCCCACCTCTGTGTCTGCACATCCATGATCAGAGGCAGCAGAACACAGATTCCTGATACTGATATCTGGAGTGCAAGGTCTTTATCACCCACCCTGGCTCCCACAGGCTGCGTGTCAGCCTCTCCACGAACACATGCACAGCCTGCCATGGGATTTGGGGGTGGGGGATAGGTAACTGCTACCCTGTTAAGAGCTGGAATTGACCAGAATTAACCAAGATTTATTATCCAAGCCCTCCTCTGCAGCTGCAAGCTTTCAAATAGACTCCAGAATTTCAAAATAGTTCTATCAAACAGATTCTGTCAGTTCATTTGTCATCTACATGGAGAGATGGAATCCTGATGCCTGCTACTCCACCATCTTCCCTGATTTCTCTTCATTACATCTTTAACTGGCTATTGCTATTGTGTTTTGTATATGGCTCTGTATAGCATCTTATTCATTCTAATAGCCTTGGGGTTTGCAGAAGTCAATCATGTCTACAATTAATGGTAATTTCATCTTTTCCCTTCTGGTGATTAAACTTTTCTCCCTTTTCTTGTCATAACGCATTGGACAGAACTTGCTAGCAGAAACAATACTGGTAAGAATAAGTATCTTATATCGCTCTATCTCTCCATCAGGGTAAGGTGTGCTCTGGAGACAGAGCTCAAAACCCCTCTAGGATGATGTTCCCAGTCCCCCTCCTCCAAACCCAGAAGTGGGTGTGTTGGGAGGGGCTGGGGCCATGTGGCCCCTGGTCAGCATGTATCCTGGAAGCCCCAGGAAGTTTATGTCTTATTCCTTCTCCTGCCATGAGAAAGAACTGACCAGCCCAGGGCCTTCTCAGAGCCCATGGTTCAGTCTCTGTTCAGCTTTACTTCCCTCTGTGAAGGGCCCCCAGAAGCTCTGAGAAGAGGCCTGAATTCTAAGTTTTCTTACAGGGCTCAGGACAGGTCTGCCTCCTGGGCAGGTGTCTGGAGCCTCAGCTGGCCCCGGGCACTGCTGCAAGGGCAAAATGGGCCTCTTTGTTGGGACAAACCCTGCTGACTTTGTCAGGAACAGAGACAGTCCCTGTCCTCTTAAGGGATAGGGAGCTGAACTCAGCACTGTTTCCAAGGCTCCTGGGTGAAGCACCTGCTCCACCGTACCCGGACAGGTTCTGAACTCCAGGGACTTAAGTTCAAAGAAGAAATAGACTCTGTCATTCTTCAGTGTCTTTTGTTCTCATATGTCAGTGTCACTTAAGCCTTAAAATGACCACAGGGGAATGACCACCCACTTTGCAGAGGAATAAACCCGGACTCTCAAGGTAAACTGGGGTGGACAACGTTACCAGCTGCTGACTGGTGGGCTGGGCTGGACTCTCTCTCTCTTTTTTTTTTTTTTTTTTGAGACGGAGTCTCGCTCTGTCACCCAGGCTGGAGTGCAGTGGTGCAATCTCGGCTCACTGCAAGCTCCGCCTCCCAGGCTCACACCATTCTCCTGCCTCAGCCTCCCGGGTAGCTAGGAGTACAGGCGCCCGCCAATATGCCTGCCTATTTTTTTTTTTTTTTGTATTTTTAGTAGAGACGGGGTTTCACCGTGTTAGCCAGGATGGTCTCGATCTCCTGACCTCGTGATCCACCCACCTCGGCCTCCCAAAGTGTTGGGATTACAGACGTGAGCCACGGTGCCCGGCCCACCCTGGACTCTTGACTCCAGGTCCAGCTCCTGGCCCTGGCCCTTTGAGGGGGAATTGGTACAGCCTGAGTGGAAGACAGACTTGGCCCGGAGGCTCAGCAGGGAAGCTGGGTGCTGGTGCTGGCGCTGGGAGCTGAGGGACAACCTGAGTACTAGAAGCCACGGTGTCCCCCGGCCTCCAGGAGGCAGGGAGCTTCTGGGCAGCCCTGATGGACTCAGCTGAAGGAAAGGCCTCAGACCACAGCCCAGCCCTTCCCCATCTTGCACAGAAACCTCAAGGGAGGAAAGCCCCCGACCCTGAGTATGGGTCTGGACTATGCCAGCGCACGTCTGGCTGCCCCGAGCAGTGGTAGCATCGTGTCTAGGCTCCAAAAGCCTCTGTGGTCCTCCTTTTCTGTCTCCCTGGAAGAGCCTGGAGCTTGGACACACATTTCATTTCCATTTGGGTCCCATGCAGGGCTCCTGCCTGCTCCGATGTCTGAAGGGGTGTGCTGTGGGGGAACCGCGGCCTCCCTAGGCCGAGCCCAGATCTGCTTGCGGAGGCTGAGAATGCACCTGGCTTTGCCTTCAGGAGGGCAACGCGCTTGGCTGTGAGGGGAGGATTGGCCTGAGTTATTTTGGGGCTCCATATGGCCTTCACCTCCTGCCGACAGATCCCGCTGTTTCCCTCAGGAAGCTCTTGTTTCTGATTGCTCGGGGGCCCGGCTTGCAGGCAATCTGTTGGATGCAAGGCAACAGCACCAAGACCCACGGCAGATTGGTCACTAAATATAGAGCTCTCCCAAGAGGGCAAGTCAGCCTTTCTCCTGCTGCATCTTCCATCCTGTCCCTTACTCTCGGCCCACGTTCTCAACGACCCCCGGAGGACACACTTCTAGGAGGAGAGGCACAGCCCAGTCACTCCCCAAACCACAGGGAAGGGGTTTGTTTCACCTCCCAACCCGCATGCTGCCTGCAGGAACTCCTCCCCGCTGGCGCTGGCGGGAGCCTGAGTCAGGGTGGGAACCTGAGTCCTGGCCAAGAGTGCACTGTCCCTCCTCTCACTGCTGAGCAAGTGACCAGGTCATCCAATTACAACAAAGCCTGGGCTTTGCTTTGAGACGATTATTATTATCATCATTATTATTATAACATGAACATCTGTTCCCAGGACCCAGCTGATAAAAAGAGCATTACCAGTACCTTAAGATTCCTAATGCACCTTCCTCAACCAGTCCCACTCCTCATCTCCCACCCTCCAGACAAGACCATCCTGACTTTTGTGCTAATTGTTCCCTTGCTTTTCTTTATAGTTCCTCCTGTGTATTTATCCCTGAATACCCTGCCTAGTTTGACAGCGGAGGGCAGGTGCATGCTGGCAGTGCAAGGAGAGGACGGCACTGCCCCTGCTGGATGGAGGCTCCCGGAGGCGAGCGGCTCAGTCTCCAGGCTGTGGTCTGATTCCCGCTTCTCTGGGAGCTGACAAGGCCCCTCCAGGGGAAGTCGTGAGCAGGGCTGAAAGGGAGTCTTGGGAAACACGGGGCTCAGCACAGTCGGGTGCCTGGCAGGGCCGAGGTGGGGACCAGGCGCTGGACCTCTGTGATAAAGAACTGTTATCTAAAATATATAAAGGGCCAGGCATGGTGGCTCACACCTGTAATCCCAGCACTTTGGGAGGCTGAGCAGGCAGACTGCTTGAGTCCAGCAGTTCGAGACCAGCCTGGGCAACATGGTGAGATCCCATCTCTATTAAAAATTACTAAAAAATTAGCTGGGCGTGGTGGCATGCACCTGTCGTCCCAGCTATTTGGGAGGCTGAGGTGGGAGGATCACCTGAACCTGGGAAATTGAGGTTGCAGTAGGCCGAGATCGTACCACTGCACTCCAGCCTGGGCAACCAGAGTGAGACCCTGTCTCACAAAACAGTAAATAAAATAAAATAAAACATACAAAGAACTCTTACAACTTAATAATAATAAAACAAACAACCTGATTAATAAATGAGACAAAAGCCTTAACAGACACCTGACCAAAGAAGATATAAGATGGAAAATAAGAATTTACAGAGGTGCTTCACACATGTCGTCAGTGAAATGCAAATTAGAACAAGATACCACTACACACCTACTAGAGTGGCCAAAATCCAGATCACTGTCACCATCAAATGCTGGCGCGGAAGGGGAGCAGCAGGAATTCTCATCATTGCTGGTGAGAGGGCAATACGGCACAGGCGCTTCGCAAGGCAGCTTGGCAGTTTCTTACAAAACTAAACATACTCTTACCATAGAATCTAGCAATCTTATTTCTTGATATTTACCCAAAAGAGTTGAAAATTTATGTCCACATAAAAACCTACACACATGTGTTTCTAGCAGCATTATCATAATTGCCCAAACTTGGAAGCAACCAAGATGTCCTTCTATAGGTGAGTGGGTACATAAACTGTGGTACATCCATCCAAGTGCTAAAAAGAAATGAAGTATCAGGGCCGGGTGCGGTGGTCCATGCCTGTAATCCCAGGACTTTGGGAGGCCGAGGTGGGTGGATCATCTGAGGTCGGGAGTTCGAGACCAGCCTGACCAACATGGAGAAACCCCACCTCTACTAAAAAAATATAGAAAATTAGCTGGGTGTGGTGGCACATGCTGTAATCCCAGTTACTCGGGAGGCTGAGGCAGGAGAATTGCTTGAACCCAGGAGGCAGAAGTTGCGGTGAGCTGAAATTGCACCATTGCACTCCAGTCTGGGCAACAAGAGTGAAACTCCATCTCAAAAAAAATAAAATAAAAAGAGAACTGAAGTATCAGGCCATGAAAAGACACGGAGGAAACGTAAATGCATATTACTAAACCAAAGAAGCCAATCTGAAAAGATTATATGATTCTAACTAGATCACATTCTGGAACATGAACGTTTATGGAGACAGTAGAAAGACCAATGGCTTCCAGGGTTAGTGGGGAGGAAGGAATAAATAGGTGGAACACACAGGATTTCTAGGGCAGTGAAACTATTCTCCGTGATACTATAATGGTGGATATGTGACATTATTCATTTGTCAAAACCCATAGAATGTACAACACCAAGCATGACTCCCTAATATGAACTATGCATTCTGGGTAATAATGATGTAGCAATGTAGGTTTATCAGCTGTAACAAATGTACCATTCTCGTGGGTGATGTCGATAATGGCGGAGCCTCTGTATGTGTGGGGGCAAGAGGATGTGGGAAATCTCTACTTTCTGCTCAGTTTTGCTGTGAACCTAAAACTGCTCTAAAACTAGTCTATTTTTAAACAGATGGCTTGGAGGGAGTGGGGGTCTTGGTGATCGTCTACTTCCGGCTCACGCTGCTGCAGTGGGGCTCAGTTGCCCTCTGGATGTGGTGCAAAGCTGTTACACTGAGATCGCCTTTCACCATCCTCCAAGAGATTCCTTCTCCTTTGTGTGTTGGGCTCCTGTCTCGTGTATTTAAAGTCTTCTTTCTTGCGTTGGTCTTTCATATTAATGGAGCACATCCTCTAGTAGCTTTTTGAGAAGAGGTGCTTAGGAAGTAAAAGTTTAAGATCTCACATGCCTGTAAACATTCTCATTTTACCATCACACTTGCTAGTATATTTTATAGTTCAGCAGGGCATAGAATTCTACATCGGTGCTCATTTGTCTTCACACTTTTGAAGGCATTGTTTTCTGGCTTCTCTCTGAACTTTGCAGAATTTTCTTCATTCCAAGGTGACCCATCATGCCGGTTTGACTGTCCTAGTTTTAGTACTAAAAATCCCGTATCCCAAGAAAAACCCCTCAGTCCCAGGTAAACAAAGCCAGTTGGTCACCCTAGTCCCAAGCATTTTGAAATTTCACAAGGACGCACCTTGACACGGGCCTTTCTATGTCCCTCGTGTGGAGCACTTTCCAGTCTCACAGGCTGGAAGTTCATGCCCTTCGGTGCTGGAAAACTTTCTTAAATCATTGCACGGATGGTTTCCTCTCCTTCGTCTTCTCTGTCTAGAATTCTTTGCACTCATTGTTGGACCCCCTGGACTTGTCCTCCAATTTAAAAAATATTTTCTCTCCTGCTTTCCATTACAGAATCTTTGTGCTCTGCTTTCTGAAAGCTTTGCAATTTTATCTTTCAAATCTTCTTTTGTTTATTTCTGCTGACGTATTATTAATTTCTATGAGGTCTTTTTTTGTCCTTTGAATGCTACTTTTTGTTCTTTTTTTTTCAGAGATGTAATATCTTCTCTTACCTCTCTGAGAATATTAGTAACAAGTTTTTTAAAAAAGTTTTTTAATTAATTAATTTTTTTGAGACAGAATCTCACTCTTTTGCCCAGGCTGGAGTGCAATGGTGCAATCTCGGCTCACTGCAACCTCTGCCTCCCAGGTTCAAGCGATTCTCCTGCCTCAGCCTCCTGAGTAGCTGGGACTACAGGCGTGCACCACCACGCCCAGCTAATTTTTTGTATTTGAGTGGAGACAGGGTTTCACCATGTTGCCCAGGGTGGTCTCAAACTCCTGAGCTCGGCAATCTACCTGTCTCAGCCTCCCAAAGTGCTCGGATTACAGGCATGAGCCACCGCGCCCGGCCATAGCAAGTTTTATTTGAAGTTTTCTTCTTCCTGCATTGCCTTTGTGTCCTCCAATTTGCCTTTTTTCCTCCTTTGCCCTGGTCTCCGTCTGCCATGCCGGAAGCATTCACTCAGATGTCTGGGACTCCTTGGCCACCACATAGAGACTGAAAGTGAATGGATGCTTCAGGGGAGACGACGGGGCTGTGGACAAGCGCGCAGTGGGGAGATCCGGGTGGGCCATTTGGGGGAACTCTGATCCTGAAGTGGGGACACCCCCTTAATTGATCCGCAGGCTGGGGATTTGGCTTTCTGAGGTCTGTTCTATCATTGGTTACTGACCCACTTGCTTTCATTTTGTTTGTTTATTTTGACAAAAGTCCCATTGGTGTACCTCAGTGAGGTTTCAGGAGGGACCAAGTGTTCAGCCAGCCCTCCTGATGCCCTCTTGCCAGCGGGACTGGAGGTTGAGCAGATGAATGGGAGCTGCTGTGGCTGCCCAGCCAACAAGTGGGGGCAGGAAGCCAAGCTTTGACACACTGTTTGGATCCTGAATCTAGCTGCACTCAAAGTGAGCCCTGCTTGTAGAATCTTGGTGCCACAAATGTGCCCCAGGGGATACTCCTGCCTGCAGGGCTCACGGCTGCTCACTTACGGCCTTGTTTATCCCACGGAAGGTGCACCAGTGGAAAGGTCTCTCTGGACGCCACTTCTTTGCTAACTTGGAGGTGTTTCCTGCAAAGCTCTGTTCCTGGTGACTCAGTAGAGCGCCCCTCCCAAGCCCCTCCTACAAGAAGCCATTTGGCTCTTTCTGGACCTGAGGAGTAGCCAGGGGTCACTGAGGCCTCCAGGGTCTGAGTCAAGGCACCCACTCACCTTCCACGTACAGTTGACCTCTGGGACCTCCAGACTGGACACCCTCTGCTCTGGGTGCCTGGGCATGTCGGCCTGTGAGCCTGGAGACCTTTCTCCAGGTTGTGCACAAGGGGTGGGCTCCACGCTGCGGAGGGTGTCCCCTCTGCTGGTGACATACGCTGACCATCACTCCACCACTTGGGGCATTCCACCTGACTCCCCAAGGCAAAGGCCCCCAAGCTACACGCACCATTTCTATCCTAATGCCTGGCATCATTCCATCACACTGTCAGCTTTGCCTCTGGGAAGGAAAACTGGCTCCTAATTTCAGTAGGCCACACACAATGTGCCTGTCATCAGTGTTAGGAAAACTTTGAAAGCTGAAAAATACAAAATTAACCTCTAGATGGGCGCACAGTGGAGAAAACTGCAAGCAGAAGAGTATCCTCCACTAAGGGTCTCGCATCAGCAAGATGCCATGCACAGCTTGAGAACGCCCCTGTACAACCAGGCAGATCCCTGGTATAAATTTATAAATGCATCCTACAAGTGCTTGAAGGCACTTTCCTCCGAATGCTGATTTTTACACGCGCCTTTAGAGCATCTGTATTTACAGTAGAACACAATGTAGCCGTATTAGGGAAACGTGTCAGCAAGACAGATGACAGAAAGCTGAGGAAGGGGCGCATGCCTGCATTTGGCACAGCCCTGGAAGCCTGTGGGTGCAAAGAGAGGCGGGGAAGGGGCCCATCACTAAACACAGGGGCCCATTTCCCCACTCACACCGGCCAGCCTGTGCTCAGGGCCTGGGGGAGGACGTGGTGGCAGAGAGCAGAGAAAAACGGGACGCTTCTTCTGGACCCTGGAGATTGACATGCCTGGGATAAATGCAAAGTTCCTCCACAGCCCCCAGACTGGAAAAACATTTTCCAGACTTGGGGGAGAGGAAGGAGGTGCAGGGAGGCTCTGGGGACATGGGCTGCCGTCGGCAGGAGAGGGACTCCCTCCGCCCTGCTTCCGGAGATTTTTTGGGAGTTGAGTGGGCTCGGAGACAAGGAGACTGAGGTGGTTTCCTCCCTGGAAGGCGGAGGTGGCAAGAACTGGCCCTGGCCCCGCGCAGCCCTGCGGAAGCCCCGGCGACACGAGGAGCCACAGCAGTCAGGTGGGAACTGCCCGGAACGTGGCTCACCTGTGGACCTGATGGGGCCCGGGCCATCGCCGTGGCATCTTGCGGACGTGACCCGAGCTCTGTGGTCCTGGACGCCAGCCCGGGGAGGGCAGATGTCTACACCGAGTGGGATCCGGGGCTGTGAGGGCAGCGCTGCAGGACGCCAGGCTGAGCCCAAGACGGGAAGCAGGTGCAGCCCGGCCTCCCCCGCCGCGCGGCTCCTGGACACGCCGTGGCTGCATATCCCCTGCAGTCTCTGCTGGGACCCCCCGTCCTGCACGTGGCTGACGCCGCCCGCCCCCATTCAGCTCGCCGGACAGTCTCGGGCCAGGTCACACAGACCTGCCTGCGGGGGGGCGTCCCTCCACATTACATCGCTGGGGTTACTTTCCCACAGCCTCCGCCACCGACTGCGGTTCTCCTGTCCGTCTCTTCTCTGCCTCCCCACAAGACCAGGAGCTTTGGGACAGGGTCTCTCAGATCCACGGCAGTGCCCCCAAGGCCTGGGATGTGCTGGGCACGTGGTGGGTTTTCAAAAGCAAGTTTGACACAAATTCATCAGGGAGTGGATAGATGACCATAGATGAGGTCCTGTCTGATCACTGACCTGCAGGGTGGCCTCATGTCCCCCACGGAGCTAGCAAGCCTGCGACAGGAAGGTCCTGGGTTGTCCAGCACTGGCCTGCAGAGGGGTGTGGGCACTGTCCAAAGCCACCAGCTCTCTGGCTTCCTACTCCCAGGCCCTGCCTCCCTCTCTGAAAATCAGGACATTGTCTGCTTGTCTCTAGCCACTTTGCAACCCCCATCTTCCTGGGTCATGATGTGGCATTGGCCCCTGAGTTCTCAAAGCAGCAGGGTAAAAATCCAGCTGGGCTGAGCAGTGAAGGAACTGAGTCCCAGAGGAGGACATTTGCACCCAGTGCACTGGCACTCCAGGTCCCAGCTCTGACGTCACCCCTAGGACCCACAGCCTGGGTGTGTAACTGGAGGGGCCGCAGGCCAAGAGCCAGGTGGCCTTTCACAGGCAACCCAGGTGGGAGCCTCAACTTCTCAGAGCTGAAAATGGAACTGCCCTCCCTGTATCACCCCAAGCAACTCAAAGCCAGACCACCCTTCCACATTTGATCAACAAGCTCCCCTCACTGCATTAAGGAACTTTTTACAGGTGTGAATTGTCATAAATAGATTTATGTTTATTATTACTCACATTTTGGTGTCTTTAGCTATTCTAGTTCCTTTGCCTTTCTATATACATTTTAGAATTACTTTATATATCTCCACAAAAAAAATCCTGCTGGGATTTTTATGGGAACTGCATTACGTATGTAGATTAATTTTGGGAGAATATCTTTACTACATTGAGTCTTCCAATCCATGAATACCATGTGTCTCTATGATTCCTTGGGTCTCCTTTGATTTCTTTCATCAGAATTTCATTTCATAGTTTTCAGCATACAGATCCTGCACACAGATTGCTAGATTCATACCTAAGTATCTTTGGGGGGCTGGGGGTAGCTATAGCAAACAGCATTGTATTTTAGATGTTGGCTACCAATTGTTCATAGCTAGTACAGAGAAATACAATTGATTGTTGACTTTGTATCCTGCGGTCTTTAGAAACCTATGCATTAATTATAGGTTTTCTTCCCCTTTGGATTTTCAATGAAGAAGTTATCATGTTGTCTGTAAACAGACAGTTTTAGTTCTTGCTTTCCAATCTGTACGCTTCCTTTCCTCCCACCATCCCCTCACTTTTTTTTTTTTTTTTAGCCTATTGCGCTGGCTGGGACTTCCAGCAGGATACTGATAGGAGGGGTGAGAGTGGACAATCAACTTGTTCCTGATCTCAGGGAGAAAATATTCAGTCTTTTACGATTAAATACAATATTAGTGGTAGGTTTGTGAAAATGCCCTTCACCAGATTGGGGAAGTTCCCTTCTGTACCTAGTTTGTGGAGTTTTATCACGAATGGATGTTACATTTCCCTGGAAACTTCCTTTCTTACCTATTGTTCAATGCTTTTTCTGCATCAATTGCTGTGATGCTTTTCTTCTTTACTCTGTTAGTGTGATAGAGCATATTGATTAATTTATAAATAGTAAACCAGTCTTACATCCCCAGGATAAACCCCACTTGATCGTGGCATATCTCTCTATACCTATATCTATCATCTATCACTTATATATACTGCTGAATTTTTTTTTTTTTTTTTGAGACGGAGTCTTGCTCTGTCGCCCAGGCTGGAGTGCAGTGGTGCGAGCTCGGCTCACTGCAAGCTCCGCCTCCCGGGTTCCCGCCATTCTCCTGCCTCAGCCTCCCGAGTAGCTGGGACTACAGGTGCCGCCACCTCACCCGGCTAATTTTTTTTTTTTTTTTTTTTTTTTAGTAGAGACAGGGTTTCACCGTGTTAGCCAGGATGGTCTCGATCTCCTGACCTTATGATCCGCCTGCCTTGGCCTCTCGAAGTGCTGAGATTACAGGTGTGAGCCACCATGCCCAGCCTATATTGCTGAATTTTATTTGCTATATTTTGCTGAAGATTTTTGTTCATATGGCACATTGGTCTGTTTGTCTTTGTCTGGTTTTGATTTCAAAAAACCAAACCTCTATTTTCTGAAAGTGACAGTATAGAATTATTTCTTCATTAAATAATTGGTAGAATTTACCAGTAAACCGTCTCTTCCTGGAGGTTTCTTTTTCTAAGATTTGAAATTATAAATTCAAGGCCTTTAATGGTTATAGGACTATTTACGTTACCTATTTCACCTAAGGTGAGTTTTGGAAGTTAGTTGCTTTTGAGGAATTGGTCCCTTTCATCTCCGTTGTCAAATCTATGTGTGTAGTGTTGCTATAGCATTGCCTCATCACCCGTTTAATGTCTGCAGATCTCTAGCATTGCCTCATCACCCGTTTAATGTCTGCAGATCTCTAGCATTGCCTCATCACCCGTTTAATGTCTGCAGATCTCTAGTGATATCCCTACTTTCATTCTTGACCTTTGTGTCGTCTTCTTTTCTTTGTCAGTATCACTAGAGATTTGTCAATTTTATCGATCTTTCTAAAGAACCAGCTTTTGGTTTCATTGATATTCTCCATCATTTTCTGTTTTCAACGTCATTGATTTCTACATATATTTTTTATCATTTCCTTCTTTATGTTTGCTTTGGGTCTACTTTGCTCTTCTTTCTCTAGTTTCTTAATGTGAAATTTCAATGATTGATTTGAGATCTTCCTTTCTAATGTAAGAATACTGCAAGTTTCTTCTTAAAAATAAAGGGTTTTTTCCATTGTCAATAGATAATTGTATCTATTTATGGGGTACAATGTGATGTTTTGATATAAATTACTCATTTAAGCATTGTTTTAGGTATATCCAACAGATTTTAATACACTGTATTTTCATTCAGCTAAAAATGTTTTTGAATTTCCCTTGAGACATCCATTCTTACCTATGAATTATTTAGATATGTGCTTAATTTCAAAGTGTTTGTTCTAAGCTATCTCTGTTGTGGTTCTATCTTTGATTTCTAATCAAATTCCATTTTGGTCAGAGAACATATTTTATATGAGTTCAATCTTTCATAGTTGTTAAGGTGTGTTTTATGTTCCAAGATATGGTTTTGGTGACTATTCCATTTGTACGTGAAAAGAATGTGTATTCTGCTGTGGCTGGGTAAAGATGCTACAAACGTCAATTAACTCCAGTTGGTTAATGATATTGTTCAGTTCTTCTACATCCTTGCTGATTTCTGTCTCCTACTAAGAGAGGAGTGTTGAAGTCTCTATATTTGCAGATTTGTCTATTTTGCCTTTCAGTTCTGCCCGTTTTGCTCCACGTATTCTGAAGCTCTGCTGTTAGGTGCACATACATTTAGGATTGTTTTGTTCTCTTTGTAAATGACCCTTTTATTATTATGTAATGTCCTTCCTTATCTGTGGTAATTCTCTTTGCTTTAAATTGTGCTTTCTCTCTTATTAATATAGCCACTCTGGGTTTCTTTTGATTACTATTTTTCTGGTATATCCTTTTCCCATTCTTTCTTTTTGAACCTGTCTATTCCATTATATTTGAAATATATATTTTTGGTAGCATAAAATTGGATCATTAAAAAAAAATCCACTCTGGCAATTTGTCCTTTCATGGGTAGTCTTAAGACTTTATAATTACTATATTTATTGATAAGTTTGAATGAAGGCTATTGTTTTATTTTATTAAATAAACTTTTTGGCCAGGCGCGGTGGCTCACACCTGTAATACCAGCACCTTGGGAGGTCAAGGCAGGCAGATCATGAGGTCAGGAGATCGAGACCATCCTGGTTAACATGGTGAAACCCTGTCTCTACTGAAAATACAAAAAATTAGCCGGGCGTGGCGGTGTACACTTGTAGTCCCAGCTGCTGGGGAGGCTGAGGCAGGAGAATGGCGTGAACCCAGGAGGTGGAGCTTGCAGTGAGCCGAAATTGCGCCACTGCACTCTAGCCTGGGCAACAGAGCGAGACTCCATCTCAAAAAATAAATAAATAAATAAAATAAAATAACTTTTTAGAGCAGGTTTAGGTTCATGGCAATGATTTTCTTTTTTCTTTTTAAATTTTTGTTTTAAATTCTAGGCCGGGGGTGATGACTCACGCCTATAATCCCAGCACTTGGGAAGGCTGAGGCAGGTGGATCACCTGAGGTCAGGAGTTTGAGACTAGCCTGGCCAACATGGTGAAACCCCATCCCTACTACAAATACAAAAAATTAGCCAGGCATTGTGCCGTGGGCCTGTATTCCCAGCCTCTCAGGAGGCTGAGGCAGGAGAATCACTTGAACCCAGGAAGTGGAGGCTACAGTGAGACAAGATTATGCCACTGCACTCCAGCCTGGGTGACAGAGCGAGACTGTCTCAAAAAAAAAAAAAAAAAAAAAAAAAAAAAAAAAATTTTTCTTGTTCCGCTTTATGCCTTCTTTTGAATATATGAACATTTTTAGTATTCCATTTAATTTTTCCTTTTTTTTTCTGAGACGGAGTCTCACTCTGTCATCCAGGCTGGAGTGCAGTGGTGTGATCTCCTCCGCCTCCCGGGTTCACGCCATTCTCCTGCCTCAGCCTCCGGAGTAGCTGGGACTACAGGCGCCGCCACCACGCCTGGCTAATTTTTGTATTTTTAGTAGAGATGGGGTTTCACCGTGTTAGCCAGGATGGTCTTGATCTCCTGACCTCATGATCTGCCTGCCTCGGCCTCCCAAAGTGCTGGGATTACAGGCATGAACCACCGCGCCTGGCCTAATTTTTCCTTTTTTTTGTGTGTATAGTTTTTTCATGGTTTGCAGTAGAGATTACAACATATATATATATTTAACTTTTGACAGTTTATTTAGAATAAATATTCCATCACTTCAAGTGGAATCTAGAAACTTACCACCCTGTAGGTATTAAGTTTTATCCTCCCTTGTTTATACAGTAGGTCTGCATACATTGAAAATGCCATCTGACACTGTTATTTTCATTTCCAACCATCAAACATACTTTAAAAATTCAAGAGGGACAGAGGAGTCTATTATATTGACACAGACAGTTACTGTCTCTGTTGCTCTTCCTTCATTCCCCATGTATGTGTCCTTCTAGTATCACTTCCCTTTGGCCGGAAGAACGTCGGTGAGCAATGCTTGCAGAGCCATTCTGTTGACAAGACACCCTCTTAGCTTCCCTTTACCCGACTGTGTCTTACATCACCTTCATTCCCAAAGAATTCTTTTTTTTTTTTTTTTCTGAGACAGAGTTTCACTGTTGTCACCCAGGCTAGAAGTGCAGTGGCACGATCTCAGCTCACTGCAACCTCTGCTTCCCGGATTAAAGCGATTCTCCTGCCTCAGCCTCCTGAGTAGCTGGGGTTACAGGCACCCACCACCATACTCAGCTAATTTTTGTATTTTTAGTAGAGACAAGGTTTCACCATTGTTAGCCAGGCTGGTCTTGAACTCCTGACCTCAGGTAATCCACCCGCCTCGGCCTCCCACAGTGCTGGGATTTTAGGTGTGAGCCACTGCACCCGGCCCCGAAGAATATTTTTAATAGATGTAGAATTATGAGTTGATAGTTCTTTTCTTTTAGAACCCTTGTTCCACTTACTTCTGGCCTCTGTGGTTTCTGAAAGGACGTCCACAGGCATTTGAACCATTCTTCCCTTATAAGTAAAATATCATTTTTCTCTGGCTGCTTACAACATTTTTTCTTTGACTTAATTTTCAGTAGTTTGATTATGGTGTATCTGGGCATGGAGCGTCTTTGTGTTTTCTCATCCTGTCTTGCGGGTTCTTGAACTGTAAGTTTATGTCTTTGACTAAATTGGACAGTTTCCAGCTACTATTTTTTCCAGTGCCTTTCTTCTGTCCTGCACTTTTCTCCTGTCCGTCTGAGATGCCAGTGACATAAATGTTAGAGCTTTTGCTGTTGTTTCCCCAGAGGCCTGAGGCTCTTAATTTTTCTTTCAATTGCTCTCTGCTGTCAGATTGGATAATTTCTGTGGAACTATCATCGGTATCCCTGATCCTTTCCTCTGTCATCTCCATTCTGCTATTTTTTTTTTTGAGATGGAGTCTCGCTCTGTTGCCCAGCAGGCTGGAGTGCAGTGGCGCGATCTCGGCTCACTGCAAGCTCTGCCTCCCTGGTTCATGCCCTTCTCCTGCCTCAGTCTCCCGAGTAATTGGGACTACAGGCGCCCACCACCACGTCTGGCTCATTTTTTGTATTTTTAGTAGAGACGGGGTTTCACCATGTTAGCCAGGATGGTCTCGATCTCTTGACTTCGTGATCCGCCTGCCTCAGCCTCCCAAAGTGCTGGGATTACAGGCATGAGCCACTGCGTCCGGCCTTTTGTTTGTTTGTTTTGTTGTTTTGTTTTTGAAAGTTGTTTATTAATTACTGGGCTTATCCTTAAGCTGCAGGAGCATAGCACTAACCCACATCATAGCTTTGACAACTATAGTACAGAATAAACCACGGCCCAGGTCTCAGACTGGCCTCTAGGTAGCACATGAATTTAAATACAAATTCAATGACTTTGAAAACAGAACTTACACTGCACCACAACCCACAGAAGCCTAAACTTTTGGCCCAAGTCCTCCTGGGTCAATTATCTGCTAAAACAAAAGTATAAATATTCTCCATAGGATTGAAACAAGACCCAGAATTCCATAGCATGGTGTTCAAAATGTGCAGACTAGTAAAAATTACTTGACCTGTGAAGAAGTCGGAAAATGTCAACCCGCACAGGAAAAGATAATGAGCAGATAGATAACACTAAGATGAAGCAGACATTGAGATTATCGGACAGAGACTTGAAAGCAGCTGTTATTAAAATGCTGCATCAGGTATGGGCAAATGTTCTTGAAACACACGGAAAGCTAGAAAGTCACAGATAAGAAATAAGAGATATAAAGAAGCAAATGGACGTCTTAGAACTGAAAATTACAATAACCAAAATTTTATTTAATTTAATTAATATATTTTATTATTTATTTGTTTGTTTATTCTGAGACAGGGTCTCACTCTGTCACCCAGGCTGGAGTGCAGTGGCGCAATCTCGGCTCATGACGCCTCTGCCTCCCGGGTTCAAATGATTCTCCTGGCTCACCTGAGGCGGATCACCTCAGGTCGGGAGTTTGAGACCAGCGTGACCAACAGTGAGAAACCCTGTCTCTACTTAAAAAAACACAAAATTAGCCCGGCGTGATGGTGCATGCCTGTAATCACAGCTACTCGGGAGGCTGAGGCAGGAGAATTGCTTGAACCCGGGAGGCGGAAGTTGCCATGAGCCGAGATTGTGCCATTGCACTCCAGCCTGGGCAACAAGAACCAAACTCCATCTCAAAATAAATAAATAAATACACAAAACAACAACAACAAAAAACTCTGTGGGACTGCTTTCCTGAGCAATCTTTATGGTATTTGCCAGTTTCCTGGGGCTCCCCATTTCGGTCGTCAAGCCGAAAGCTAGGGCTTTCCTTCCTTGGTTTTGCTGTGCGCGTTCCATGGCCATGCCTGATTCCAGGGCCAAGGGGTGGGGGCCAGAGAGTGAAAGAGAAGCCGGGAGTTCATCTTCCTTGAGGCAACAGCTCCTCCCCTCAGAGAGGAAGGCCTCTCCTCTCTTGGAATTCTGGGCTCCTGTGGGGCCTGTGCAATGCTCCCATGGGATTACTGTGGGCTGGGGTATGAGAGAGCAAAGATTTTTAAAATGGATTTTCTCCATGCTCTGTGAATAATAAGAGACCCTCCTCCCGTTCCTCAAACCAGAAGCAGAGGGGTTCTCCTGGAGTTCACTGTTAGTGCTGATGTCTGTCGAGGTTCCATGCTGCCCTGAGCGCAGGCTTGGCTAGACCAGGGGGAAAATGGCAAACCTACTGCCAGCCGCGTAGAACTCCAAATTCCAGTTTTCAAAGCCCTCAAGTAGCTGCTCTATACATTCTGCTGGTTTCAAGCTGCATTCAGTGGGAGAGTGGAGTATGCTCAGACTATCCCAGAACCAGAAAGCTGTTGTTTACGTTACAATTTCATTCATTTAAAAAATAAATAACGTTTGCTTTCATTACATTCATGTTTATGGTCACTTTCTATGTATGGGAAGTGATACTGCTGATTTAGGTAGGAATATAATATTTCATCACCAAATATATCTATTTTAACAAATGAGCTGATTTTATGAAACAAAGAAAGCAAGACTAGAACAGATCTAACTCCTGCTGCCGGCGCCCCGAGCAGGCCATCCACACTCCCACCCCGCCTCGCAGTCAGGACCTTCACGGTTCCCTCCGTTTGGAACACATCCCCTGGCCCCTCTGAAGGGGACTCCAGTGTCTGCTCCCGGAGGAAATGTCCAAAATGCAGCGGTTGGGGGTGGGGGCCCGTGTATGTTGGAGGCAGCCACTAGAGGAAGTGAGTGAAGCGAAGGAAAGGTCCTCTGAGCAACAGGGTCAGAGGGGAAGGAGTGGAGAGGGCTGGTCAGCTGGGAGAGGGGGCTGGGGGATGTGACAGTGGGGGCGGGCTCCTCACTGAGCCTCAGTTTCCCCTGTACACAACGAGGATCATGAGCATGGAGAGGCTGTGAGCCTGTGTGCCCAGCACGGCATGGGAACTTGGTCTGCACCCTCACTGGCTACGTCACACAACCTGCCCTGTCCCTTCTCCTAGCCCCATGTACACTCCCCAGCACCGCCCCCTGACCCCATGGGGCTCCAAGCCCGCCTCTCTGGCCCAGCCCCAGTTCTCCCCTCGCCCTCCCCCTGTGCAGGCTGCCTTCCCGCCCTGGGGCTCCAGCTTGCTGTCCTGCCCCTGGGCGTCCTGCTCCAGGCCCCCACACAGCTTCCACCTGCCCCTGCCTCGGAGACCTTCCGTGACCACTGCTCCACCCGGCACTCGCTGCTCAGCCCCTCTCCACCCTGGACCCCATTTCATTTTCCTCGTGGCTTTTCTCCAAATCCAAATACATGTGTCTCCCCAGGGACTGGGAGCTCCTCTGGGGCACTGCCTTGCCTGTTCCTGCTCACGTCTGCACCCCAGCACCACAGCAGGTTTCAGCAAAAGCCTCCTGGCCGAATGGGTGAGTGAGTGAATGATGGCCCCTGGGATGCGGGAGGGGACCAAGCCGGGCAGCAGGAGAGGGGCCGAGAGCTCAGGAGGCCCTGCCCAGGGCTGAGGCTGACAGCAGTGACCCGGCTTCTCCCGTAGGGCCGCCAGCCAGGAGACAGCTGCAAGGAGGGGAGCGGGCCTGTTCTGTGAGGGAGAAAACAAGCGTCCTATTTACCACGAGAATGAATATCGGGCTCTGTGTGAAAATCCCACTCGCCACTGAGATGTGTGAAGCCAGCAGGGCCGGGGACGCAAGTTGTAGCGTCTCATTCAACTCCCCACGCCCCAGCCGAGGGGGACCATCCTTCCAGCCCCCGCGCTACGCAGCTGCTGCCTGGTCCTCGCCTGTCCCCACAGAGCCACCGCCGTGGCCAGGCTCACTGCCCTCCTGAGACCTGCCAAATTCACTATCTGGTTTCCTCTTTCATTGAACCTTCCGGAGGTCCCTGTGGCAGTCACGAGCCACACCTGGCCCCCTAGCGGTGCTCCCCCTTTATCCCGGTCCCGCATGGGGCCACCAGACCTTTCCGTCCAGGGCCTGCCTGCCTGGCCACCTGCCTCGGAGCCCCGACAGCCAAAAGGGCTTCACAGGTGCACTGTGGCACACCCCAGTCCTGCTCTGCTTGTCTTCAGGGCCAAAGTTGGAACGTGGTGGCAGCTATGGGTCTGCCCAAAGGCAGAGCTCCCTGCTCCTGTCCCCTGTCCCCACCTCGCCTGGGGGCCTCTCCCTGCCTGGAGAGTGGCGAGGAGGGGCTGTCAGTGCTGCTGCTCCAAACTGGGGACCCTGAATCCCAGACAGCCTGCAGATGGCCCAGGTCAGAAGATGCGGCCGGAGTTGCAGGACTCAGGGACCCCAGTGTGAGACGCAGCCAGGCACCGCCATCCAGGCCTCCTGTGGCCTTCCCCCAGCCCAGGAGTGGGACCCCCGCGGGCTTCACATCTTCAGGGAGGAAGGAGTCAGGGGAGCACGGGGAGGAAACCATTCTTAGGAGCTTCGGGTCTGAGGCTTCTGAGTTGAGGAGCCCGGGACTTTCTGCCTGGGAGGACCTGGAAAAAGTGTGGTGTGACCTGCTTTTGGGGAGGGGAGGGCAGGTCCTAAACTGCTGACCCCAGAGGCCTCAGCAACAGCCTCATGTTCAGACCTGAAGACTGGTGGGAAAGGGACATTAACAAGGACCCTCTCCTACAGCCTGGAGAATCCAACCCGCCCATGAGAAGACGGGACCCCCCGCAGTGACAAGCACCCCAGCACCCTCAGGGCCGCCTCCTGGGCCGAGGGACGTGCGAAATAACTGTCACAGGTGTGGACTGTCTGTTCCAGACGTTCCAGGGCAGGCCTCCACAGCACGCGCACTCAGCCCCTGGGCCCCAGGCCCCGTGCCCACACAGGTCAGCCTCAGCTGCCAGAGCACCTGCGCCACTGCAGCGGGCACCCTGCGGGGATGCCAGAGTCCAGGGCAAAAATAGCCAATTCTGTCACCAAGCGATGGCACGCGTCACCCACACCTCCTGACGAACACCCCTTCGGCACTCTGGAGAACAGCGAACGCGTAGCAAAAATAAGTGCTTTGTTTTCTCCCTGCGGCTTCTGGGAGTCAATTCAGAGTGGTCTTGGGAGGTAAGCCTGCGCGGGCCGGGACCTGCTCGGTGGCCGGGGTGTGGGCCCACTGGGGTCTTCTCTGCTGCCTGGCTGTGGGGCGGGCCCCTCAGCTTTTGGAGCCTCAGCTTCCACATCTGTAAAGTGGGCTCGTGAGACCCATGCCTACTGGGTGGGCCTACTGGGTTGCGATGGGGTCAGTGGGTGCACTAAAGGCCCATACACACGCGAGAAATCTGCACTCCTACCCTTAAATTCATAGACATAAAAATAGTGTTTAAAAAGTCTCAATAGCTGTAAACAGATCTGTGTGTTCTGCCCTGCCCACCCACCCTGTCCGAGTCATCTAAAGGTAGGCAGGCCGGGCAGGGCCACCTTCCCTGTGATGACAGCACAGCGGGCAACAGCAGCCACTGGGTGTCCCAAGCCTGCCTGAGCACTCAGGGCCCCGGCATGCCCAGATGCTGGTGGTCCCTCCCACCTGCTCCCCCAGCCCTTAGACGCCACCTCCAGGAAGGCTCCCGTGCCTCCTCCTAGGCAGGAACGGCCGCCCGGCCTGGGATGCCCAGCTCTCTACTGCTGCGTATGTTCCACTGGCCTCTCTCCTGCGTGTAACCAGGGCCCAGGGGTCATGAGGCAGGCAAGGAAACGAGGGCTGAGGGATAGAGGGACAGGGGGCCCAGCAGCCTGACACTGAATTTGTGGCACACGCCACTCCAGATGCTGCCTGCCTGCCACTTCTCTCAGACCCTCCCATAAATCCTAGCCCCGGGTGTCTGCCAGGGCCTTCCAGCCCCAGCTGGCAAAGAGCCAGGTCTGCACTGCCCTTTCTCCAGAGAATCTCTGCCTGAGGCTCCACCCCAGAGCTTCGGGCTTCCAGCCCTTCTCCCATGCCCAGCTGCCCAAGAGGGGAGGCCAGGCCACCTCTGCCACCTGCTCCCCACCTCCCTGCACTCCTTTGTGCTCCTTATCTCTGTGCCCCCGCCTCCTATACTCCCTGCCACCCTGCCCTTCTCACCTCCCTTGTCCTCTGCCTCCCTGTGCTCCTCATCTCCCTGTGCTCCTCCCTGTGCTCCCCACCTCGCTGTGCTCCCCACCTCCCTGTGCTCCTCCCTGTGGTCCCCACCTCCCTGTGCTCCCCACCTCCCTATGCTCCTCCCTGTGCTCCCCACCTCCCTGTAGTCCCCACCTCCCTGTGCCCCTCCCTGTGGTCCCCACCTCCCTGTGCTCCCCACCTCCCTGTGCTCCCCACCTCCCTGTGCTCCTCCCTGTGCTCCTCCCTGTGCTCCCCACCTCCATGCCTTTGCCCATGCTCCACCCTCTTCTGGGTTGCCCTTTCCTGCCAGTCTGCCAGCCGAGGCCCTGAGGGTCAATGCGTCTTCCTCTCCTCTGCCCTGCCCTGACCCTGACAGCTGAGCACAGCCCTTGGGGCCCTTCTGTCCCCTGGCAGGACCTGCAGCACCCTGCCTGGCTCTCCTGCCTGCTCCAGTTAAGTCACCTGCAGTTGGCAAGCCGCCTGGCTGTCCTGCATGGGTTGCATAATGCCCTGTTAGCCTGTGAATTTGCTGGCCTTATTTACACACTGTGGGCTTTCAGGAGAATCAATGCATCTGCTTTCCTGCAAAAACTCAGAAGAGCCGGCTCCACAGGGCCTGCATTCCTGCCTGGTACTGTTTGTTGGCCAGAGCCTAGGCTGCCCCTCGACCTGGGGATGCCACCACCTCACTGTCTCCATCACCTGCTCCCCTGCCCCACCTAAGCCTGCCACCCGGTCTCCAGACCAAAGCCTCTGCGGTTGCCTGGGGTGTAGGGCATGAAGGGGACCCTGAGGCGGGACAGGCAGATCCCACACTGACTACAGCTGTCTAGGCAGAAGCATCTGCGTGGACATCACTCCCTGGGGCTATTTCTTTCTAACTGGAGATGTGTCTGTCAAGGTCTGGAAAATCTTAAATGACAGAGAAATAAGAATTGAAAGAGAAAAGAATTTCATTTCTCCCCTAAATTTCAAATTTGGGGGAATGAGTTAAAACTAGTGCAGTGGGCCGGGCGCAGTGGCTCATGCCTGTAGTCCCAGCACGCTGGGAGGCCAAGGTGGGTGGATCATGAGGTCAGGAGTTTGAGACCAGCCTAGCCAACATGGTGAAACCCCGTCTCTACTAAAAATACAAAAATTAGCTGGGCGTGGTGGCGGGCGCCTGTAATCCCAGCTGCTAGGGAGGCTCAGGCAGGAGAATCACTTGAGCCCAGGAAGGGAGCTTGCAGTGAGCTGAGATCGCATCACTGCACTTCAGCCTGGGCGACAGAGCAAGACTGTCCCAAAACAACAACAACAATAACCAAAAACAAACACACAAATAAAAAACCTGTGCAGTTTTCATTAATTGTGATCCATGGCATGGAGGCTCAGGGGTGGGGGGCCGGACATGGGGTGGTCTCAGAAAGTCGGGGAGGTGTGGTCCTCCTCGCTGCTGCTCCCGGGGGCTCCTTCCCCCTGGAGACGGTGGGCACCAGAGAAACACTCAGGCCCAGCACGGAGCCTGGCCGTGGTGTGGGCCTGGTGAATGCTGAGTGACTTCGGGCAGACTGTTTATCTGAAAATAACTCCAAAAAGCAAGGAGCCATCTAAATACTTCTCATTCTTGCTATAAGAGGAGGCTCTCACAGCTAAACTTTAACAAATTCGTCATCGTCTTTTCTGGGAAGAACGAAGGAAGATGAAGTCATTAGTTTATGATAAAACAAAGAAACACACTGTTTTCTCTGGCTTCCTTCAGAAACTTTGAGCAGGCAGAGAAAAAGCCCTTTTCAGAAAAGCTGGGGAGATGCATGTGCGTGTGTCTGTGTGTGTGCACGCATGTGCGTGTGTCTCTGTGTGTGCACGCATGTGCATGTGTCTGTGTGTGTGCACGCGCATGCGTGTGTGTGTGTGGGGGGTGCATCTGAACGCCCAGCCCAGTGGATCCACATGGAATCCTGGGTGCAGTCGCCTCCCCGGGCTGTGGTCCACAGCCAGCACCCGGACAGCATGTGCACAGATCACGCACACACGATCATGACGGGTCCCCGCTTGACTTCGCTGCACAACAGTTCACTGATCTGTGTTTCCCAGAAAGGGAAACCGAGGCTCAGAGAGAGGGACCGACCTGTGCTATGTCACTCAGCTAGAACATGAGGTCACAAGACTGCCCCACCCCTCTTGTAGACTTGAACTGATAGTGGGTTTACCATCTTCTGAGAGTGGGCTTAGGGTTGCCAGGCACAGGGACTCTGCTTCAGACCTGAGAGAGTCTCCACACACAGGGACCTTGGCAGCTCAGGTGGAGAAAGGCCCCAGCGGCCGGCACCTGCTGCCCAGGGCAGCACGCCAGGGACGCAGCCGCCATCCGGAAAGACATTCCAGACCAGGAGCGGACGGTGTGAGACCCAAGTCCTGTGTAAGAGGTCGCTTGGCAACTTCGCAGAAGCCAGCCTGGCCTAGCCTCTGGTGTTGGAGCCCCCAGCACTGGGGAAAGGCCTTTCTGCGCAGCGGCAGGCACTGGACACCTGTGCCCACCCTCAGGATGCTCAGAGGCCCCCAGACACCAGAGGAGCTTCTGGAAAATGCAGATGCCCAGGCCTCGCCCCAGCTCCTGAGCGTCCTGCTGCTCCCCAGACTCATCCTGACCAGCTCCTTCAAGCAGAGGAGTCTCAGATTTGGGGCTTCTTGGGCACACCTGCCACGTGCAGCCCCCTGAGTCCCACTAAGAGCCCGGCCTTGGGCTCAGGACCTTCAGGCCATGAACCTGCATTTTGGTGCTTGTTGAAGGAGCCACTCCAGGGCCACACTCAGGACATGCCCCAGGCCTGAGCAGTCCCTGTGTTGTTCACATGCTCATGTCCCCTGTATCAATCCACAGTTTAAAATGACCACTTCTCCCCGCCAAGAGTATCTATCAACTCTAATGTACTAGTGATATGGCTTTAAAAATGTATTAAAAGGGCCGGGCGCGGTGGCTACGCCTGTAATCCCAGCACTTTGGGAGGCTGAGGCGGGCAGATCATGAGGTCAGGAGATTGAGACCATCCTGGCTAACACGGTGAAACCCCATCTCTACTAAAAATACAAAAAATCAGCTGGGTATGGTGGCGGGCACCTGTAGTCCCAGCTATTCAGGAGGCTGAGGCAGGAGAATGGTGTGAACACGGGAGGCGGAGCTTGCAGTGGGCCGAGATCGCGCCACTGCACTCCAGCCTGGGCGACAGAGCGAGACTCCGTCTCAAAAAAAAAAAAAAGAAAAGGTATTAAAAGAAACATGTAATAATGGCCCGAGACAGTGACAATGCTGCACTACTGTGTTCAATCATGAGCCCAACCCAAAGAGGCCACATCGCTGGCCACAAGGAGACAAGGACACGTGGCTGTTGGGTAGGGTGGACTTCAGGACCTCCTGGTTTGGGGTCTCTTAGACAAAAGTCCCTTGACCCGGGCCCTGGTGGCCATGCCTCCCAGACAGCAGCTGGGCCCTGGAGGCAGAGGCCCCAGCCCCAGGCCTCCCTGCTCCTGGAGGCCTCTGGCAGGCAGAGCAGCCCCGGGAGGGCACTTGACCCAGCCACGCTGAGTGCCTGTTTTAATCTTGTAAAGACTCAGGCTCACCTGAGTCCAACAATTCAGTCATCAGAATAATGACTTCTGGCCAAGTCTCCGCCGCTCTGGGCTCTCCCTGAGGCAGACCCAGCGCCATCCATCACACCCTCCTTCCCCTGCCAGGACTAAGCAGGGGGAAAGGTGGGGAAAGGCTGCCCGTGTGGGCCCAGCCCTGCCACTCAGGTAACACAGGGCCTCGGCTTTGGCTTTCCAGGGCTAGTACTTTTTTTTTTTTTTTTGAGACGGAGTCTCGCTCTGTCGCCCAGGCTGGAGTGCAGTGGCGCAATCTTGGCTCTCTGCAACCTCCGCCTCCCGGGTTCAAGTGATTCTCCTGCCTCAGCCTCCCGAGTAGCTGGGACTACAGGCGCCCGCCACCACGTCTGGCTAATTTTTTGTATTTTTAGTAGAGATGGGGTTTCACCGTGTTAGCCAGGATGGTCTCGATCTCCTGACCTCGCGATCCACCCGCCTCTGCCTCCCAAAGTGCTGGGATTACAGGCGTGAGCCTCTGCGCCTGGCCCCAGGGCTAATACTTTTTTCCAGAAAAGATTCAGCCACAGCGGAGGCTGTGAAAGCATGACTGCTCTGTGGTGCCAGCTGTCAGGGCTGGGCAGTGGTCAGTCCTGTCCATGTCTTCCCCTGGCTTCTGCACAGCCCAAGACAGGGCCCCTGGGCCTGGCCTCCAACCCCTGCCCCACCTTGGTCAACCTCCCAGAGGAGAGGGCTGCAGACAAGAGGGGTTTCCAAGGGACGGCAACTTTTGCCAGCCATGGAGGAGGACCAGGGTGAGAGTTGAGACTCTCAGAGCTGACGGAGGGGCTGGATGGGGGACAGTGGGATGGGGGCTGGCTGGGCTACTTCCAGAACTGTCCAGCCCAGTAGAGGATGCATTCAAACCATCCGCACATCTGCCCCTCAGTCCCGCGGCCAGGGGCTGCTTTCCCTTTCTGGCCCCACCTCCCCATCCAGGGAAGGGACTGGCCTGCCTGGCTCACCCAGCAGCTTCCCCAAAGATGCAGGCTGTTCATCGGCTCCATTTTTAACCTTCCTTAGTCCCAGCAGCCCCAGCAAAGGCTCTTAGGTGAGTGCCTGCGCGATCTGCCCAGCGGGGCTGCAGCAGTCCACAGGCAGCGCAGAGCCCTGGCTTCCCTCCGGGACTCCTGCCAAGGCTCAGCCCCCTGCAGCTGTCCAAGGCCATGGCCTCTGCAGCCTCTGCCTGGCCAGCATCTGTTCTTCTCTCTGATAACAGAAGCCATTTGTCCTTCCTCTCTTGCCCGTGGTAGGAGGACATGGCCCTGGTGCCACTTGGGGAAGGAGTTGTGTTGGTCTGTGACAGCTGGGATGGCATGTGATCCAGGCCCAGTCACTCAGTGCCTCTCATCTCCCTGGCCTCTGGGAGAAATCCATGGGCAGCCATGACACCTGGGTGGGCCACCAGACTCAGTTCGTGGGACATTTATTTGAACTGTCTGAGCAGAGCCTCTCTCTCTGCTCAGGGCAAGGTAAGGACAGGAGGTAAGTGTGGAGCTGGTGGGGCCTTTCTTGTGAAAGGAGCCCCCATGGAGGAAACAGAGCCAAGAGTCACAGAGACCGAGACCATGTCCCACGTCCTGCCATGCCTGAAGCCCACCTTGGGCTTTTTTTTTTTTTTTTTTGAGACGGAGTCTTGCTCTGTTGCCCAGGCTGGAGTGCAGCGGCATGATCTCGGCTCACTGCAAGCTCTGCCTCCTGGGTTCAAGTGATTCTCCTGCCTCAGCCTCCTGAGTAGCTGGGACTACAGGTGCCTGCCACCACACCTAGCTAATTTTTTTTTTTTTTTTTTGTATTTTTAGTAGAGACGGGGTTTTGCCGTGTTAGCCAGGATGGTATCGATCTGACCTCGTGATCCACCCCTCTCAGTCTCCCAAAGTGCTGGGATTACAGGCGTGAGCCACTGTACCCGGCCAGCAATTTTTTTTTTTTTTTTTTTGAGACGAGTCTTACTCTGTCACCTAGGCTGGAGTACAGCTGCGTGATCTCAGCTCACTGCAGCCTTCACCTCCTGGATTCAAGCAATTCTCCTGCCTCAGTCTCCCAAGTAGCTGGGACTACAGGCATGTGCCACCACGCCCAGCTAACTTTTGTATTTTTAGTAGAGACAGGGTTTCACCATGTTGGCCAGGCTGGTCTCGAACTCCTGACTTCAAGTGATCTGCCCGCTTCAGCCTCCCAAAGTGCTGGGATTACAGGCATAAGCCACCATGCCTGGCTATCCCAGGGCTTTTTATTTACAGAAGCAAATGCATTTTCTGAGTCTTTAAGTCTGAGTTGGGTTTCCGCGCTTGCAATAGAAAGAACCTAACACCCCAGGCTCTGAAGTCCATCATCACCAGCTGGTGCTGGCTTGGTTTTCATCACTGGCTTTCCACGCAGGCTGACCAGAGGGCAGACGTGGGCAGGGTCCTTACTGGCCACGAGATGCTGGGGCATCACTTTCCTGACAGCCTCATCTGTAAAATGGGCCTAATGCGCCCCAGGCTGGGATGTGGAGGGGACAGCTGGTCTAAAACTCAACAGCAGGAGGGACTGGAGAATGTTCTAACATGGGGCGCAGGTGCCAAGGCCCGGAGGAAGGAGCAAGGCAGGGAGAGCAAGGTCTGAGGGCTGAAGCAGGATGAGGGAGGCCCCGGGCCACGGGCCTGGGGCAGGGAGGAGGCGGGTTTAGGACCAGGTTTAGAGCATCTCTGCCTGCTGAGTGAAGAAGGGGCTGGGGCTAGAGGGAGAGTCATGGGTCTGGATCGAGCTGGAATCAGGGGCTTGCAGTCCAGTGGCTGCGTTCTGCGCGATTGGGAGGGTGGCATGCATGGGCCATGCTGATGTTTGGATGGGGGAGGGGAGGACTGCTGACATAAAGGGAGCACTCAGCCCCTGGGGTTTGTGCATGACCCACGTGGGTGACTTGCCTGAGATGAGAGAGGCTGCAGGGAGAAGGAAGTAGAGGGTGGTGGGAGGTAAGAGCAGCAGGAAGCCCAGGGACAGCAGGGGGCTTAGAAGCCCAGAGGACAGCATTTCAGGAGACAAGGGTCAACGGGTGGGCTGGGGTGCACAGGGAGGGGAGAAGCCCAGGGAACCCATGGTGTGCTGAGCCGACAAACCCAGGACAGGGGTGTGAAGGCAGAAGCCAGCCTGCACCAACACCTTTGACCTCAGACCCAGCAATTACCCTAAGTAGCTAACCCAGCAATAAAGCAGTGATCAATACAGCACCTGCCAGGGCGAGGACGCTCCCACACTGCCGAGAGGATGGGATGGTCTCTCCATTTGAGGAATACTGAAAGGGACCCTGAGGAAGGGAAGCTTGAGCTGCTGAAGGAGAGAAGCCAAACAATGCACACTGTGCTTCGGATGAATGCGTCTTTGCAAAAGAAAAATGTACATCTCCAGGTACCCAGAGATAAGTCGTGTACATTAAATGGTAGCAGACTCGTGATCTGGAACCGGGGGAGTGAGAGGTGTCAGTTTCCTCCTTTACCCTCTCTACATTTCTGGCTTTGCGTCCATCAACAAGTTTTTATTACTTTTACCAACAGAAAGAAAAGTACAAAGGAAAGGAAAGACCAGGCGAGTGGGCGGAGAGGAGGTGGAGTGCAGTGACGGAGCTGCCGGCTAGGCAGGGGCACAGGGAGGGGAGGTGGCACGTCCACCGGCAGCTCTGGGGGAAAGCCAGCAGCCAATTACACAAAAAGGCAGTGGGCACAGCTGCCTCTCTCTCCAGCCACTCAGTCTGCGGAGCTAATAACAAGTAGAAGCATTTAGGGCACGCTTGAGTTCGACAAAGAGCAGGTCTGATTGACTCCAAGTCAGCTGCCCACACGCAGGCTGGCGGAAAGGGTGGCCTGGCCGCTGCTTTCAGATTTACGACAGCCACAAAGTCGCCTCTTTCCTAAAGCCAGTGCCACCACTGCTGCTGTTTGGGACGAGCTCCACAACCCAAAGCAGTCAGAAGACAAACTGGCCTGTGCACCATGCTTTAGTTTGCAGTCAGACTGACATGTGCACAGTACTTTACAGTTTGCAGTATGATGTGTACCTCACCTCACAGTTCGCAGAGTCCTTTCAGAGACGTCATTGCTCCTGGGTCCCAGGTCCCTGCCCAGAGATGCCGGGAGCAAAGCCACTGCCCAAGACTGGCCATCGGTGGCAGGACCCCAGGGCCTGGCTCCTGTCCAAGGAACGGCCAAACCCATTGCCACAAGCAGGGGCCCTGGTGCCTCCAGCTTCTCTTTTCAGCCATCATTGGTGTGGTTGTGTTGTTTACCTTTTTTACTGGAGTATAACGTACATCCTGAAAAGCACATACTTGAAGCGTGCAGCTAGATGAGATCTCCCAAGTGAACCAGGCCACCAACACCCAGATTCAGAAGTCGAACATTTCCAGACCCTGAAAAGTCCACCTGTGCCCCTCTTCACTCACTAACCCCTTAATTTCAATTGCAAAGAAACACCACGCAGGGCACTATCAATCACTGTTCACACGAAACTCGAAATGCGCCATGCCCAGGTGGGTACCTGTCCTAAATGCAGGAGCAAGATGAACAGGAACCCCACGTGGCTGCAGACAACTAGCCTGGGGCTCTGCCCCTCCCATCACTGGCGGCCAGGCAGTGCCTGCCCAGGATGTGCCAGTCCTGCTGGGTTGCAATCCCACCCAGATCAGGGACACAGGAAACGGCAGCTACCAGGTACACATAAAGACTTAAAAAATTCTCATAGAAATGCCTTTAAAACATACTTGAGGGTTTAAAGCAAACATAATATTGTAGTGTGGGGTTTATAAACATGTGGAAAAGAGATGTATGACAACAATAGCATTGTTGCGGGTTGGACTGAGTCCCTCCTAAACAGATGACTGAAGTCCTCATCTCCAATATCTCCAAAACGAGGCCTTATTTGGAAATAGGGTCACTGAAAATGTAATGAGTTAAGAGGAGGCCACAATGGAGCAGAGTGGAGTGGATCCTAATCCACCAGGACTAGCGTCCTTCGAAGACGCGGGCACACAGAAGAGCACCATGTGACAAGGAGGGCAGAGACTGGAGTGATGCGACTTCAAGCCAAGGAATGCAAAAGATTTCTTTCTTTTTTTTTTTTTTTTGAGACGGAGTCTCGCTGTGCTCCCAGGCTGGAGTGCAGTGGCGTGATCTCGGCTCACTGCAAGCTCCGCCTCCCGGGTTCACGCCATTCTCCTGCCTCAGCCTCCCGAGTAGCTGGGACTACAGGCATCTGCCACCTCGCCCGGCTAGTTTTTGTATTTTTAGTAGAGACGGGGGTTTCATCATGTTAGGATGGTTTTGATCTCCTGATCTCGTGATCCGCCCGCCTCGGCCTCCCAAAGTGCTGGGATTACGGGTGTGAGCCACTGCGCCCGGCCAAGTTTTGCAAGTTTAAGTAAAGCCTGAGGCCGGGCGGCGGTGGCGATTGGTGGCGATTACAGAGTGCGGATTGGTCCATTTTACAGAGTGCCCATTGGTCCGTTTTATAGAGTGCCCATTGGTCCATTGTACAAAGTGCCGATTGGTCCGTTTTACAGAGTGCCGATTGGTCCATTTTACAGAGTGCCGATTGGTCCGTTTTACAGAGTGCCGATTGGTCCGTTTTACAGAGTGCCGATTGGTCCACTTTACAGAGTGCTGATTGGTCCATTTTGAATCCGCACTCTACAATTTTGAATCATCCAATTCAAAATAAGTCAGGAAAAAAAAGATACAAGGAAGAACATATGAAACAATTGAAAAATAAAGGCCACGGTGGCTCAAGCCTGTAATCCCAGCACTTTGGGAGGCCGAGGCGGGTGGATCACGAGGTCAGGAGATCGAGACCATCCTGGCTAACACGGTGAAACCCCGTCTCTACTAAAAATACAAAAAACTAGCCGGGCGAGGTGGCGGGCGCCTGTAGTCCCAGCTACTCGGAGGCTGAGGCAGGAGAATGGCGTGAACCTGGGAGGCGGAGCTTGCAGTGAGCCGAGATCGCGCCACTGCACTCCAGCCTGGGTGACACAGCGCGACACTCCGTCTCAAAAAATATATAAATAAATAAATAAATAAATAAATAAAGGCCAGACACCGTGGCTCACGCCTGTAATCCCAGCACTTTGGGAGGCCAAGGCACCCGAGGTCGGGAGTTCAAGACCAGCCTGACCAACACGGAGAAATTCTGTCTCTACTAAAAGTACAAAATTAGCTGGGCGTGGTGGCGTGTGCCTGTAATCCAGCTACTCAGGAGGCTGAGGCAGGAGAATTGCTTGAACCCAGGAGGCAGAGGTTGTGGTGAGCCAAGATGGCACCATTGCACTCCAGCCTGGGCAAGAAGAGCAAAACTCCATCTCAAAAAATAAATAAATAGATTTCAGATCAAATAAATAAATAAATAGCAGGCCAGGCATGGTGGCTCATTCCTGTAATCCCAGCACTTTGGGAGGCCAAGGCTGGCAGATCTTTTGAGGTCAGGGGTTTGAGACCAGCCTGGTCAACACAGTAAAACCCCATCTTTACTAAAAATACAAAAATTAGCCGGGCATGGTGGCATATGCCTGTAATCCCAGCTACTCAGGAGGCGGAGGTGCAAGAATCACTTCAACCCGGAAGATGAAGGTTGCAGTGAGCAGAGATTGTACCACTGCACTCCAGCCTGGGCAACAGAGCGAGACTCCATCTTGAAATAAATAAATAAATATAAATAAATAGAAGGTGGTGAATTTAAATCCAACAATATCTATATTCACATTTAATGTAAATGTTCTAAACAATCCAATTAAAAGGCAGAGATTTGGACTGGGTGCAGTGGCTCACATCTGTAATCCCAGCACTTTGAGAGGCCAAGGCGGGTGGATCACCTGAGGTCAGGAGTTCGAGACCAGCCTGACCAACATGGTGAAACCTTGCCTCTACTAAAAAAATACAAATATTAGCCAGGCATGGTGATGGGCACCTGTAATCCCAGCTGCTCGGGAGGCCGAGGCAGGAGAATCGCTTGAACACGGGAAGTGGAGGTTGCAGTAAGCTGAGATCGTGCCATTGCACTCCAGCCTGAGTGACAGAGCAAGACTCCATCTCAATCAATCAATCGATCAATCAATAAAAAGGCAGAGATTTTCAGATTGGATATGAAAGCAAGAACCACATAAATGCTGTCTACAAGAACCCAAGGGCACTGGTACATCTATATTATTTTATCTATATTATCATCGGAATAGATATCAGATGAAAGAATAGAATAGTAAAGAAGGCCATTCCATAATGACAAAGGGGTCATCCATAAAGATAACCATCTTAAGCATGTATTCACCTAATAACAGAGCTTCAAAATACATGAAGTAAGAACTGACAGAACTGCGAGAATAAACAAATTCTGTAGTTGAGATTTTTGTCATCTGTTTCTCAATAATGGATAAAACAAGCAGACAGAAAATCAGGAAGGATACAGAACACTTAAACAATATTACCAAACAACATAACCCGATTGCTATTTATAAAACCCTTCACACAAGAACAGTGGAACTCACATGCATGTCAAATGTATATTTAATAAGATAGATCACATTCGGGACCGCAAAAACATGTCTCAGTAAATTTTTAAAAAATGGATTCAAGTCATAGAAAATATGTTCTTTAACCACAAAGGAATTAAATTAGATATCATTAACAAGAAAAGTCCCCAAATATTTGGAAACTAAATAATAATACACTACCAAATAATGTATAGGTGAAAGAAAAAATAATAAAGGGAGCTAAAAAGTATTTTGATCTGAATAAAAATGAAAACACAACCTATCAAAGTATGTGAGATACAGCTAAAGCAGTACTTACAGGAAAATTTATAGTAGTAAAATGCCTATATTCAAAAAAAGATAGATCTCAAATCATATGACCTTAGCTTCCACTTTAAGAAACTAAAACAAGAAAAGCAAATGGAACCTAAAGTAAGCAGAAGAAAGGAAATTATAGTATTCAGAGCAGCAGTCAATGGGGTACGGAAGAAAACTGATAGAGCAAAACAATAAAACTAAAAGCTGGTTCTCTGAGAAGATAAAAAAAATTTAATAAACCTCTAGTCAGACTAATCAGGAAAAAAGAGAATATACAAATTACCAATATCACAAATGAGACAGGTGATATTACTAAAGTTCTTTTTTTTTTTTTTTTTTTGAGTCTGAGTCTCGTTTTTCCGGGCGGTGTGGAGTTTAGTGGCCGGATCTCAGCTCACTGCAAGCTCCACCTCCCGGGTTCACGCCATTCTCCTGCCTCAGCCTCCCGAGTAGCTGGGACTACAGGCGCCCGCCATCTCGCCCGGCTAGTTTTTTGTATTTTTTAGTAGAGACGGGGTTTCACCGTGTTCGCCAGGATGGTCTTGATCTCCTGACCTCGTGATCCACCCGTCTCGGCCTCCCAAAGTGCTGGGATTACAGGCTTGAGCCACCGCGCCCGGCCATTACTAAAGTTCTTAAGATATTTATTAAAAGGAGGCCAGGTACAGTGACTCACGCCTGTAATCCCAGAACTTTGGGAGGCTGAGGTGGACGGATCATGAGGTCAGGAGTTTGAGACTAGCCTGGCCAACATGGTGAAACCCCATCTCTACTAAAAATACAAAAATTAGCAGGGCGTGGTGATGTGTGCCTGTAATCCCAGCTACTCGGGAGGCTGAGGCAGGAGAATCACCTTTACCCAGGAGGTGGAGGTTTCTATGAGCCAAGATTGTGCCATTGCACTCCAGCCTGGGTGACAAAAGCGAAGCTCCATCTAAAAAAAATTAATTAATTAATTAAAAGGATACTAAGAAAATGTCATGGACAAGTTTATGCCAATCGGTTGAAAATGTAGATGACAAATTATTCAAATGATACAAACTACCAAATCTCACAAAAAATAGATAACCTGAATTAGTATTTCAAAGAAATTTAAACTGGAGTTAAAAACCTTCTCATAAGGAACAAGACAAGGCCAAACGTGGTGGTTCATACCTGTAAACCCAGCATTTTGGGAGGCTGAGGCGGGCAGATAACTTGAGTCCAGTAGTTGAAGACCAGCCTGGCCAACATGGCACGACCCTGTCTCTCCAAAAAATACAAAAATTACCCAGGCATATGGTGCACACCTGTGGTCCCAGCTACTTGGGAGGTTAGGTGGACAGACTGATTGAGCCTGGGAGGTCGAGGTTGCAGTGAGCTAAGATCACACCACTGCATTCCAGTCTGGGTGAGAGCCAGGCCCTATCTCCACAAAAAGTTAAGAAAACAAAACAAAGCAAGACAAGAATGCTCACTTTTACCACTGCTATTCAACATTGTACTAGATGCTCTAACTAGAGCAGTTAGGCAAGAAAAAGAAATAAATGGCGTTCACATTAAAAAGAAGTAGTAAAACGATCTCTATTCACAGGTGGCATGATCCCATGTGTACAAAATCCTAAAGAATCCACAAAGAAACTATTAGAGCTAAAAAACAAATTCAGCAAAGTTGCAGAATACAAGATCAACACACAAATATTAGCTGTATTTCTACACATCATCTATTAATGCTCTGAAAAATGAATTAAGAAAACAATTACATTTATAGTAGCATCCAAAAGAATAACATACCTAGGAATAAATTTAACCAAGAGGAGAAAGATCTGTAGACTGAAAACTATAAAATATTATTTAAGATAAAGAAAGTCTAAATAAATGGAAATACATTTGTGTTCATGGGTTCTAAGATTTAATATGGTAAAGATGGCAATACTAACCAAAGTGATTTACAGATTCAATGCAATCTCTAGCAAAATTCCAACATCCTTTTTTTTTCCCCCCCCAGAAATCAAAATACCCATCCTGGCCAGGCGCGGTGGCTCATGTCTGTAATCCCAGCACTTTGGGAGGCTGAGGCAGGCTGGATCAGTTGAGGTCAGGAGTTCAAGACCAGCCTGGCCAACATAGTGAAACCTCGTCTGTACTAAATACACAAAAATTAGCTGGGTGCGGTGGCACATGCCTGTAATCCCAGCTACTCGGGAGGCTGAGGCAGAAGGTGTAGGTTGCAGTGAGCCAAGATCGTGCCACTGCACTCCAGCCTGGGTGACAGAGCAAGACTCAGTCTAAAAAAAAAAAAAAAAAAAAAAACCCATCCTAAAATACATATGGAATTGCAAGGGTCACTAAATAGCCAAAACAATCTTGAAAAAGAACAAAGTTGAAGGACTCACACTTCCCGATTTCAAAACTTACTACAAAGCTACAGTAATCAAAACAATGTGGTACTGGCCAGTGGATTTTTGAAAAGGGAGCCAACATCTTTGGACCCCTACCCTACCTCTTACCATATTTAATTATTAATTCAAAATGGATCAGAGACCTATACATATGAGCTAAAATTATAAAACTCTCAGGAGAAAACCTGGGGGGGAACAGATTTGGCAATGGATTATTAGATACAACCCCGAAAGTGTAAGAAACAAAAGAAAAAACAGATAAACTAGACTTCATCAAAATTGAAAACCTGTGTGCATCAAAGGACATTATAAAGACAGCGAAAAGACAAACTACAAAATGGAAGAAAATTTTAACCCAAAGGGGCCGGGTGCAGTGGCTCACACCTGTAATCCCAGCACTTTGGGAGGCCGAGACGGGCAGATCACAAGGTCAGGAGATCAAGACCATCCTGGCTAACACGGTGAAACCCTGTTCCTACTAAAATACAAAAAATTAGCCAGGCGTGGCGGGAGCACCTGTCCCAGCTACCGGGAGGCCGAGGCAGGAGAATGGCGTGAACTCCAGGAGGCGGAGCTTGGTGAGCCGGTGATCACGCCTTTCACTGCACTCCAGCCTGGCGACAGAGTGAGACTCTGCTCAAAATAATAATACACAACAACAATAATGTGCCACTGTAAACATTTATAAGCAAGTCTTTGTGACATGTGTCTCACTTTTCTTGGATAAATACCGACAAGTGGAATGGCCAGATTAAATGGTAGGTTCACATTTAATGTTTTAAGAAACTGCCAAATTCTATGCCAAATTCTATTCCAATGTGGTTGAACCAATTCATTTTCTCTAGCAATGTATGGCAATTCCAGTTGCTTTCCATCCATGCTGCATCTGGTATTGTCAGTCTTTAAATTTCAGCCATTCTAACAGGCATACAGGAGTATCTCATTGTGATTTCAATTTTCATTTCCCAGATGACTAATGATATGAGGCATCATTTCTTATGCCTTTTGCCATCTGTAAATCTTTGATGAACTGTCAGTTTAGATATTTTGCACATTTTTAATCGGGTTCATTTTCTTATTGTTTTCTGAGAGTTCTTTTCATCAAATAGGTAATCTATAAATTTTCCACCCAATACCTGGCTGCCATTTTATTCTCAGGGGTGTCCTTTGAAGAGCACAAGTTCTTCATTTCAATTCAGTCCACTTCATCAATTTTTAAAATCATGTTTTGGTGTTTCAGGAGTTTTTACCTAACTCCAATTTACAGATTTTCTCCTACATTTTCTTCTAGAAACTTGATAGTTGTAGGTTTTACTGTTGTTTCTGTGATTTTTAAAATTTTTATCATTATTATTATTATTATTTTTGAGACAGGGTCTCACTCTGTCACCTAGGCTGGAGGGTAGTGGTGTGATCACAGCTCACCACAGCCTTGCTCGAGCAATTCTCCTACTACAGCCCCCCAAGCAGTTGGGACCACAGGCATGTACCACCGTGCCTGGCTAATTATTATTATTATTTTTGTAGAGATGGAGTCTCACTGTGTTGCCCAGGCTGGTCTCCAACTCCTGGCCTCAAACGATCCTCCTATTAATACCTCGGCCTCCCAAAGTGTTGGAATTACGGACAGGAGCCACTGCACCTGGCCCTGTGATCAGTTTTTAGTTGATTTTTGCCTTTGGTGGGAAGAATGGATCAACATCAGGTTTCTTTTTTTGCATGAAGTAACTGTTCCAGCACCATTTCCTTGAAATAACTATTTATTTATTTATTTATTTATTTTTGAGATGGAGTTTTGCTCTTGTTGCCCAGGCTGGAGTGCAGTGGCACGATCTCGGCTCGCTGCAACCTCTGCCTCCCAGGTTCAAGATGCTTGCCTCAGCTGGGCAGCTGACAGGCGCCTGCCACCATGCTCGACTACTTTTTTTGTATTTTAGAGATGGGGTTCACTATTTGCCAGGTTGGTCTCGAACTCCTGACCTCAGGTGATCCACCCACCTCAGCCTCCCAAAGTGCTGGGATTACAGGTGAGAGCCACCAGATGTGAGCCACCAGGCCTGGCCGAAATAACCATCTTTCTCCACTGAATTGCATTTGCATCTTCTTTAAAATTCCCTTGACTGGCTAGGCGCGGTGGCTCACACCTGTAATCCCAGCACTTTGGGAGGCCAAGGCAGGCAGATCACGAGGTCAGAGATCGAGACCATCCTGGCTAACATGGTGAAACCCTGTCTCTACTAAAAATACAAAACAAAAATAAAGAAGTAGGTGGCGCAAGCTCAGTCCAGCTACTCAGGAAGCTGAGGCAGGAGAATGGCGTGAACTCCAGGAGGCAAGGAGCTTGCAGTGAGCCGAGATCACACCACTGCACCCAGCCTGGGCAACAGGAGCAAGACCTGGGCCTCAAAAAGAAAAACAAAAATTTCCTTGACCATATATATATTTGTGACTCTATTTCTAGACTCTATATTCAGTTGACCTTTGCCAATCTTGATGCCATTACCCCATTCTCTTGATTTTGTAGCTTTAAATAAGTCTTGAAGACAGTCAGCATAAGCACTTCAACTTTGTTCTACTTTTGGCTCTTCCAGTTCTTGGCATTTTGAAATAAATTTTAGAATCATCTTATCAATTTCTAAAGTCTATAGATCGACTTGGGAAAATGGACATCTTAATGATACTGAGTTTTCTAACACACAAACACTTGTCTACGATTTTAATTTCTCTCAGCAGTATTTTGCAGTTTTTCATCTACAGCTCTTGTACATCTTTGCTCAGATTTAGCCTTCAGTATTTCATTTTGTATGTAGTGTAAATAGTATTTTTAAATTTCCATTTCCAACATTTTGTTGCTGATAGGTAGAAATATAATTGATGCTTACATATTGATCTTATATCTTGGAATCTTGGGGAATCACTTATTCACTACAGTGCTCTTGGTACAGATTCTGTAGAATTTCCTACATAGATTATCACACCACTTGCAGATAAAAACGGTTTTATTCCTTCCTTTTCAATCTGGATACCTTTTTTTTTTTTGTCTTATTATACTAGACTGAACCTCCCATACGATGTTGAAGAGAAGTATTGAAAGTGGCTGGGTCTTCGTGGACATAAAGATGGCAACAGTAGACACTGGGGACTACTGGGGGGAGGGAAGGAGGAAGACAAGGGTTGAAAAACTAACTGTTGGGTACTATGCTCAGTACCTGGGGAACAGGATCATCTGTACCCCAAGCCTCAGCATCATGCCATATACCCATGTGACAATCCTGTACATGTACCCTCTGAATCTATAATAAACGTTGAAATTATAAAAGAAAGAAAGAAAGTGGATCATCTTGCCTTTTCCTGATCTTAGGAGAAAGTATTCCAGTTTTCGCTGTTAAGTATGATGTAAGCTGCAAGTTTCTCACAGATGCCTTATCCAATTGGGGAACTTCTATTATTAGTTGGCAAGAGTTTGTATTGGGAATGGATTTTGGATTTCGTCAATGCTTTCTCGCATCTATGAGATGATTATGTGGTTTTTCCTTTAGTCTATTAATATGATAAATTGCAGAGGTTCTGTAACTGCCACTTCTGTCTAGTTCTAAAACATTTTCATCACCCCCAAAGAACATTTCATACTCATTAAGCAGTTACTCACTACTACCCTCTCCTGCCATGACAACCAGCAGCCTGTGCCTTTCTCTATGGATGTACCTATTCTGGATATTTCATATAAATGGAATCCTGTGGCATGTGGCCTTTCTGTCAAGCGGCTTTCACATAACATAATGTTTCTGAGGTTCATTTATGCGGTGACATGTATCTGTGCTTGATTCCTTTTTATGGCTGAATATAGTTCCACCAGGGCGTCTGTATCACAGCCATTCATCCATGCATCCATATGATGCATATGGTTTGTTTCCTTTACATATTGAAGATAGTCCTGCTATGAACACTCATGAGCAAATATTTGTTTGAGGATCTGTTTTCAGTTATTTGGGGCACGTAACTGGGAGTAGAATTGCTGGGTCATTTGGTAATGCCATAGTTGACTTTTTGAGGAACCGTCAAACTGTCCTTTCACATTCCCACCAGCAATATTGTTGCGTTGTTTCCAGTTTCTCCAATATCTCGCCAACACTTTTACTGTTTTTCTGTTTTGTTGATTATGGCCATCCTAGTGGGTGTAAAGTGGTATTTCATTGTCTTGTGATTTGCATTTTCCTAATGACTAATAATGTGGAATATCTTTTTATATTCTTCTTGGCCATTTGTGTGTCTCTTTTGGAAAAATGTCTATTCAAGTCTTTTGCCTGCTTCTTAAAAAATTGGGTTATTTGTATTTTCTTTGTTAAGTTATAGGAGTTATTTATATGTTCAGAATACTAGACTCTTACAGATATGTAAATTTGTGAATATCTTTCCATTTATTTACATTTTCTTTAATTCTCTTAACAATATTTTATAGTTTTCAGTGTGCAAGTCTTTCTTCTTTTGATTAAATTTTTCGTTTTTTGTTTCTTTTTTTTGAGACAGAGTCTTGCTGTGTCACTCAGGGTGGAGTGCAGTGGCGTGATCTCGGCTCAGTGTAGCCCTTTGTTATTAACTAAAAGTCAACTGACTAGTGACCTTAATCACATGGGAAAAAATCCTTTCTGCCATATAAGATGCCTAATAACCTAACTTCCCCCTGCGTCCAGAGGTTCCTGCCCCACCCAAGGGAAGGGCATAAGTACCACAGAGCGGGAATCCTGGGGCCACCTTGGAACCCACACAATGGAAACACAGCTCAGCAATGGACAGGAAGAAGCCGCTGACACCCGCAACATGGACACATTCCAAACGAATCACGCCGGGTGAAAGCGGAGGGACGGATGAGCTCAGTGTCCTCACTGGGGTGAGGCTCTCACGAGTGTTCACATAGGCTGACACACGTTGTGTTTACTGTACACCAATCACACAGCTGCTCGAAAAAAGAGGCCTATAAAACCTGGTGTTTGATACAGTTATTGGAAAACGTTTAAATGTGTTTTTCAACTGTAATTTTCATGAAATCTATATATAGAGATCAATCATTTCTCATGAAAACAACACTGGAACTGATGAGCTATAAGCACAAACTACACGCCAATGTCAAAGACAGCATGAAAAGAGAATGAAAAAATAAATCATTAGTAACTTATAGTGACTATATGTAGAAATGACAATAGGTTCGATATACTGGGTTAAATAAAATATCTTCTTAATGGTAATTTCACCTTTTTAACGTGGCTACTAGAAAATTTCAAATTAGGTTACGGGCCCTCACAGTATTTTGACAGGACAGAGCCTGCTACAGATCTGACTACCCTGGGAGGAAAGTCGGGGAGGGACAAGCAAGGTAAGTGACATCCTAAGGATAGGAACAGCCCAGCCAGGACAGGGGGACTCAACAGGGGAGGTGTTCCCACCCCCTAACACACCAACAGAGTGAAGACCAAAAAGCAAATGAAAACCAACCAACCAAACAAAAAGAACTGTTATAGAAGAAAAGAGACTTAAGAGATATAAAAATCAAATGCAACATGCGGGATGTGGATCTTTCCAGATTTGAACAAACCAACTGTAAAAAGATATCTTTGAAGTAATGGGGGCATCTGATTACAGACTGGCCACCAGATGACACTAAGAAATTATTATGAATTTTATGAGATGTGTCAACTGGCAGGAAGGTTGGGCAGACAAAGCCCCCATCAGTCCAGCAGGAATCCGGATTTCTGTGTCTTGGATTGGCTGTAAGCACCTAATAGGGTTGGGGTGGCGATCGAGGCAGATGGGCCGAGCACTGCAGCCCTGGGAGCCGGGAGACGGGCGTGCGGTGATTCACATTCTTCCTATTCTGTATGGTGCTCTTTGTTTGTGTGTTTGTTTTCTGTATGAAAAGGTTGAAAAAAAGAGATTCTTTCTCCCTGAAAGTCCACTGGGCCTGGATGCGGTGTGACCCTGAGGTGTCCTCCCCGCTTTCGGAGAGCAGGGCCCCTGGGCCTTCCTCCCTGTGTGAGCCGGATGGGGAGGGCAGCCGAACGCGCCGGGCTTGGCGCTCCTCTCTCTCCTCATTAAGGTGAGTGGCAACACCACAGATCGCGTTCATTATCTGAAATGTGCGTCTGTCAACGGCACTGCTCATGAAATTGGTTACAGCGCAATAACCTAATTTGTTCCTCTTTCTTATACTCGTTGTTTGCAAAATAGAAGTACATTTTCCCCGGCAAACGTTTCAAGAACGGTGACATGCAGACACTTAAGGTCCTTTTCATCATCCAAAGTACTAATACACTTTGGCTGCACCCAAGTGGAAGCATCTGCACAAATCACAGGCCATGGGGGCTACGCTCCAGTCCCGGGAACAGCTGTCACACTCTCGCCTCACCCTTCTCAAATCCCTTCCACAATCCGCCTTGCGCACGTTCACAAAAACCACCGAGCGCACCATTTTTTATTCTCAAGGGGCTTGTCAGCCTGCTGGTCAGAAGTGCTAAGCTGGAGAAACCCCCTGTGGTCAGGACACTGCCACTTCCCAGGTGACTGATGGGCCCTATGGTCAGATGCTCCAGTCCTGGAAAGTGGGAGTTTGTCACAGGAGATGCCATCTTCCTACAGGGCTCCGGAGCCCATCTGACCTTCTCCGAGGATTCCAAGCCAGCCCTCTCTCCCCAGCCCACGTGCGGTGGCGGTGGCCAGGGCGGTGGCACGTGCCAAGTGACCTGCTGCAGCTCAGAGCTGTGGCTTCTCCTGGTTCCTCCGCCTGCCTCTCTTGTGCTTCAGGTCTGCTGAAGGTTGACAGGGAAACCGGGGAATGGCTGGTGAGGAAGGCCTAGTGCCCTCCTGTACCGAGGCCATGCTTCCCCTCTGCCTGCAGGATGGCGACCAGCGTGGGGCCCAGTGCCTGTTGCAGAGAACAGCCTGGAATCGCAGGGCCTCTCAAGCTAGGGGCCTTGACCTTGGGTCCTCCCTCCTCTCCTTCTCCAAACACACATTCTCCAAGCACACACGTGGTCTGACTCCTGTTTGACCTTGGAGAGCAGCTGGGGTATCGCGCCCTCCTGCCAGCATCCCTGGAGCTGACTCCCACTGCAGCCTTCACAGAGACTTGAGCTCAGGGACACCTTGAGGGACCCTGCAGGGAGGTGCCCTGAGGCCCAGGGGCCTAACTTAGTGGTCCCCAAACTGAGAAGGGCGTCTGCAGAGTAGAGACCAACAGGAGGTGCATGAGAAGCAGACATGGGAACTCCTTACAACATGACTGTGAAAATGACTGTGCTATGTAACATTTGCTACATGAAAAGCTTACCTGTAGCGTACACATGTGTCAAAAAGCACAACAAACAGACACCTGCAGGCCCGCCACCCGGTGAGGCAGTGCCATGTCAGCAATCACCCATGCATCCTCCCTGCCCACAGATCCTCCCCTGCCAGGTCCCCACTATCTGGAAGATTATTAAAAACACTTATTTATTTATTATTAAGGTAGGACTGACAAATAAAAATTGTATTTATGGTGTACAATGTGAGGTTTTGATGTATGCAGACATTGTGCAATGGCTAAGTCAAGCTAATTGACCTATCACTTTGCATACTTACCATTTTTTTGTCATGTAGAACTTTTAAAAATTCATTTCAAAACATTTCTTTCCTAACTATTCAAAAGAACTCACTAGAGATGCTTCCTGGGCCTGATATGTTCTGTTTGGGAAGCCTATTAATGATACATTCAACTTATTTAACAGAAATAGTATTGTTCAGGGCTGGGCGCAGTGGCTCACACCTGTAATCCCAACGCTTTGGGAGACCAAGGCCGGTGGATCACTTGAGGTCAGGAGTTCAAGACCAGCCTGGCCAACATGGTGAAACCCCGTCTCTACCAAAAATACAAAAAATTAGCCAGGTGTGGTGGCGGGCGACTATAATACCAGCTACTCAGGAGGCTGAGGCAGGAGAATTGCTTGAACCCGGGAGGAGGAGGTTGCAGTGAGCCGAGATCGCGCCACTGCACTCCAGCCTGGGCAACAGTGAGACTTTGTCTCAAAAAAAAAAAAGAAATAGTATTGTTCAGGTTTTCTATTTCTTCTTATGTCAGTCTTGGTAAGTTAGGTCTTTTGGGGTTTTTGTACATTTTCTCTGACATATATCAAATGTATTGGTATGAGGTCCTTCATAAAAACCCCTTGCTATCCTCGCCACACAGGGAGAACTTGCAGCGATGCCCTTTCTCCCTCCTGATATCGATCGTTTGTGCTTTCTCTTTCTTGGTCTTGGTTGGTCATGCTGGCGGGCAATCAACTTTATTCATCTTTGAAACAGGTATTTCTCTGTTTATCAATCCCCATTCTCACAAGATGAAGTTTAAGGAGAACTTGGCACACCCTGCTTGATAGGGAGCACTCAATAAAAATTCTATATTTCAAAGCAACACTTAGCTGCAGGATTTCTGAGTAACACCAGGGCAACAATATCCTAAGAGCCTGAGGGTTCCCAGGACCTGACTCCACCCCAAAATGTGGAGCTGGGTGTGCTGCCCCAGGCTGGTGTCGGTGAGGCTCCCCTCAGACCTCACCACGGGGCAGGGCTGCTCTCACTGACGTGCGCCTGTGGCCAGCCTGCCTCTGATGAGCCTCCTCGGTCAGTCCCTCTGCAGCACGATCCCATTCCTGGAGAGTCCCATCTGGGGACTGCGATTCAGGGTCAGGAAGCAGGGGTGCCTCAGGCACATGGGAGCTCTCTGCCTCGCCTCCCTCAGCCAGCAGCCACACACCTGTGAATCACTCAACAATGGCTGGGACAGAGGGGAGCCTGAACCCCGGGACAGCAGAGGGAAGCAATGGCTGGATCCAGGGTGCTGCTCAGGGCAGTGGTGGCCTCTGACAGTGGACCCAGGCTGGACAGAGAAGGCCTGGGGTTAACAGAGAGGCACTCCTGGCTAAGCCCAGCTCAGGCCTGAAACCCACGGCTGCTTAGCACGTGTCTGTTGGGTGGTCCACGTGATGGACAGATGGGAGGCTGTGAGCAGAGAGAGGCCCACAAAGACAGACAGTGAGAGCAGTCCACACTCAAAAATAGCCCAGACTGTCAACAGCACAAACCCCAGACAGCAGGCTGAGCTCAAGGCCCACACTGGCTGCATGGCCCTGGGATGCCCCCTTGTGTCCCTGAGCCTCAGTTTCCCCATCTGTAAGTCGATGGCAACTGCTGTGGGAATTACCTGAGGCCACAGGTACTCAGCCAACGGCACTGTGTGGGTGTTTAAACCGTCACAGACAGCAGTGGTCATTTTACTATGTATTATTTAGCCAGATTGGCACTTTTGAATACTGTCTGGATTTTAAAACAAACAACTAAACAATTTCCTGACCAAATGACCCGGGTAGAGATTTTCTCTGCAGGGGCATTAATTAGCTGATTCCAAGAGTCTGCACTCCGTCCCACCCTTAGCGACATCCACTGCACGTAAAGCAGAAATGCACCAATTAGGATGCTGCTGTGGGACTGGAAGGCCTTGAACTGGCAACAGTGGTGCCAGTTAGCTTATTCAAAATTAATAAACCAAGGTGACCCCTCCCTTCCCTCCCTCTCTTCCTCCCTTCTCTTCCCCTCCCCTCCCCTCCCCTCCCCTCCTTCCTTCTTTCCCAGATGGGATCTTGTTCTGTAGCCTTGAACCCCTGACCTCAAGCGATTCTCCTACCACAGCCTCCCAAAGCGCTGGGACTTCAGGTATCAGTGACCTCGCCTGGCTCATACTAAATTTCTTGAACATGCATTGAAATTGTGGTTTTGTAGAAGAATTTCTGTGTTCTTTTCTTTTGAGACGGAGTCTTGCTCTGTCGCCCAGGCTGGAGTGCAGTGGCGCGATCTCCACTCACTGCAAGCACGCCATTCTCCTGCCTCAGCCTCCCGAGTAGCTGGGACTACAGGGGCCCGCCATCATGCCCGGTTAATTTTTGTATTTTTAGTAGAGATAGGGTTTCACCGTGTTAGCCAGGATGGTCTCGATCTCCTGACCTCGTGATCTGCCCACCTCGGCCTCCCAAAGTGCTGGGATTATAGGCGTGAGCCACCGCACCCAGCCAGAATTTCTGTGTTCTAGGGTGATGCTGATGTCTTGATTCCTGTAGCTTACTCTTAAATGGCTTAGTAAAAATAATGAGCAAATGTTCCAAAGTGTTAAAAATTGGGCCGGGCGCAGTGGCTCACGTCTGTAATCTCAGCACTTTGGGAGGTCAAGGCAGGCGGATCACAAGGTAAGGAGTTCAAGACCAGGCTGGCCAACATGGTGAAACCCTGTCTCTACTAAAAATACAAAAATTATCTGGGCGTGGTGGCACGTGCCTGTAATCCCAGCTACTCGGAAGACTGAGGCAGGAGAATTGCTTGAACCGGGACCTGGGAGACAGTGGTTGCGGTGAGCCGAGATTGCACCACTGCACTCCAGCCTGGGCTACAGAGCAAGATTCCATCTAAAAAAAAATTGATGGATTTATTTAACAGATGAAGAGTGCACCGTTCTTTATGGAGCTTTCCAAGTAGAAAGGCTGCAGACATCTCTAGGTCCCGGAGACCATGGCAGCCCCTCAATCCAATCCTCCCCTTGCTAAAAGCCAACATGGACCAAGCAGGAGAGTGAATAACACCACCCATGCTCAGGCCCACGCCCCCAGCACCCACACCCACGCCCCCAGCACCCATGCCCACGCCTCCACCACCCATGCCCACGCTTCCAGCACCCATGCCCATGCCTCCACCACCCATGCCCATGCCTCCAGCACCCATGCCCATGCCTCCAGCACCCATGCCCATGCCTCCAGCATGAGAGGGGAGCGAATAACACCACCCATGCCCATGCCTCTAGCATGAGTAGGAGACAGGGTGCGCCCTCCTCTAACTGTTGCAGGTGAGGAAAGAACACCCCAACCTTCAGAACCGGCTCCAGGGCCCCCACTGGCATTGATGGGGTGTGGGCTCAGGGAGAAGCACTGTGGGAATGAGGAGAGGGGATCTGGGGCCAAGAACTAAGGAAAAAAGAAAGTCCTTTAGCCAAGTGTGGTGGCAGGTGCTTGTGGTCTCAGCTACGGAGGCTGAGGTGGGAGGATCGCTCGAGCCCAGGAGTTGGAGGCAGCAGTGAGCTGTGATCGCACCAGTGCACTACAGCTGGGTGACAGAGCGAGACCCTGTCTCTAAATAAAAACAAGAAGAAGAAAGTCCCACCCGACATGGGGAAACAGAGCACGCCTAGGGGTGGGTGTTGGAGCACTGGCGGCTGGGGAACTGAAAGGAGACAGCAGTGGAGCCCGGAGGTGGCTGTCTCAGGAAGGCCCTGCTTCTAGGGGCCAGGCATGTGGCCTGGAAGTAGAGGCAGCCTTCAGAGGCTTGCCAGTAACAGACAGGAAATAGCAAGCCTGGATGTTCAAGGACCTACGGAAGCAAAAGTGAATTGTAAACTCAGAAAACACAAGTCCACTCCCGCCTCCCAAAGGACAAGGAAAATGGTGCACTTCACTCCGCCAACAGGAGAGGGGACTCTTACACTAAGAAACCTACTATGGTTCCCAAGCCCCCAGCTCCTGCCTACAGCCATCTGTTATTACCAGTCCAGGCAAATTAAGACATTGCTAAATTAACAGATAATATCCATACAAAGCCAGGATAAAGCGCCGACACTAATCCCTCCCACAAACCCCCAATTTACAAAGGGAAAAACTACACAAGACACCTCAACCTGAATTATGTAACACCGTGGTCTGGAAGTTTATTACCTAATGCCATGGCCTGGAAGTTTATGTCCCCCAGAATTTATACATTGAAACGCAGTCCCCGGTGTGACGGCATTTGGAGGGGGCCTTTGGGAGGTGATTAGGTCTGGAGGGCAGAGCCCTCATCAATGAGATGAGTGCCCTTAGGAAAGGGGCTCCTGAGAGCTCCCTTGCGCCTTCCTCCATGTGAGGGAGTGAGGAGAGGAGCCATCTGCGAACCAGGATGCAGCCCTTACCACGCACCTTGATCTCGTACCTCCAGCCTCCAGAACTGTGAGAAATCGTTCTGATATTTTGTTAGCGCAGCCTGAACAGATGAAGACACACTAAAAATTCACACACATGAAGAAAATCCCTAAATTATACATTTAAAAAACTCAACAGAAATGAACCCAAAAAAAGGTAAATGTGAAATTAGAGTTGCCTCAACTCATGAAAGAAAATGAGGAAAAGACCATCATCTCAGAAATGAAGACTGAATTAGAAAATCTCTTAGGGAGAACGGATTTGACTAAAAGCTTAATAGTGTTCATTAAGGAAATGAATGAAAACAACCATAAAACAAAAATAAAATTCATAGAGAAAGCAATCTAGAAGATAGATGGAAAAAAGATCTAACACAAACATATTATTGGCATCCCTGAAGATAAAAGGTAAAATAATGGTACATAATTAACATTTAACACTATAATCTAAGAAAATGTTTTAGAAATAAAAGAAGACTTAAATCTGCATATTCAAAGAGTCCGCCACATACCTGAAATCAGTTCCAAGACAATGCCTAGTAAAATGATTAGACTTTAAAAATAAAGAAAAAAAATTCTTTGGAGCTCCAGAAAAACAATCAAGTCACTTACAAAGGAAAGAAAAGCATGTTTATATCAGACATCTTGTTGACAACTTACAAGCAAGGCAACCCATAACAACATTTTTAAAAATTTAAGGAAGGACAGAAAGTAAGAGACAAGGATTTTATAACCAGCCAATCTGTCCTTCAAGTAGCAAGAGTATAGAAAGCAAGCAGGAAATACAGTACGCACGAGTCTTTCTTAAGGAACCATCAGAAGCTAAGCTTTGTCCAGTCAAAGGGTGACTGGGAAAACTTTGGCAAAAATAAATATGAGTAATCAGAATCCAACACCACTGTGGCAGGCAGTGTCTATGGCGCTCACCCACATGATAATCTCTACCTCTTGGTGTTCACACATTTGGGACTGAGTGGGGCTTTTGACTTTCCTCCAACCAATAGACTATGGCAAAGATGAGAGGATATCACTACTGGGATTATGTTACGTTGTTCTATCATGTATGTCACCTCATACGATGTTACGTTTTGTTATGTGATGACTCTCTAGAGACTCTGTGGGCTTGACAGAGTAAGCAGTCATGTTGGGGCAGCCCACGTGACAGAGAACTGTGGGTGGTCCCTAGGAACTGGGGGTGACCTTTAGAAGTTGAGGTTGGCCTCCAGCCAACATCTAGTCAAAAATTTAAGCTCTAAATATAACTACAAAGAACTAAATACTGCCAACAACCACATGAGTGGATGAGCAAATCCTTCCCTAGCTGTCTCTACATGAGAACCTAGTCCTGGCCACCACCAGCAGTACTCAGCTAAGCCATGCCCAGGCTCCTGATCCACAGAAATGATGAGCTAATAAACATGTGTTGCTTTAAGCCATTAGGTCAATGATAAATCATTACACAGCAACAGATAACTAATACAATGATATCAAAACATACTACAGGCTGGGCGCGGTGGCTCACGCCTGTAATCCCAGCACTTTGGGAAGCCAAGGCGGGAGGATCACTTAAGGCCAGGAGTTTGAGACCAGCCTGGCCAACATGGTGAAACCCCGTCTCTACCAAAAATATAACTCAACCGGGCATGGTGGTGCATGCCTGTAATCCCAGCCACTTGGGAGGCTGAGGCAGGAGAATCGCTTGAACCTGGGAGGCAGAGGTTGGAGTGAGCCGAGATCGCGCCACTGCACTCCAGCCTGGACGACAGAGTGAGACTCTGCCTCAAAAAACAAACACACAAACAACAACAACAATAAAAAAGTGAAATTTGGGGGAAGGCGAAAGTTCTATGCAGCTTTTTGACTGTGTGGGGGTCAGCATCCCCAACCTTCTCACTGTTCGAGGGCCAACTGTAATTGCTAAGCTGTATTCCATTGTATGGACATATATCTTGTTTTCTTATTCACCAGTTGATGAACAACTGCGTTGTCTCTACTTTCCTGGCCACTATAAGCAATGCTGTTACGAGCGTTTGTGTACAAGTCTTTGGTGGACATTTCATTGTTTCCATTTCTCTTAGATTCCTGGGAGCGGGGGCCGTTGGTTCATACGGTATTTGTATGTTTAAATTTTCAAGAAACTGCCAAACTGTTTTCTACATCATGTCCAAGTGGGACTTATTTCAGAAATGCAAAGATGGCCTAGTGTTAATATTCTTACTGTTTACCTCACCCTAGTCCCAGACCTGATACCTGATATCGGGAAATCCATCGCTGACTCATTATGTTAATAGCACCAAGGAGAAACATCAGATCATTGTCTCCATACATGGCTCCAACAAAGGTCAACACCAATTCTGACTTTTAAAGCCACCCATAAAATACGAGTCAATGGATATTCCCTTATCTATCTATCTATCTATCTATCTATCTATCTATCTATCTATCTATCTAATCCATCTATCTATCTCTTCCCATCCTGAAGTCAGCATCTTTCTTAATAGGGGAAGCATTAGAGGCCTTTTTACTAAAGTCAGGAACAAGGTAAGGAGGCCCACTACATCCAATATTTAATACTGAATTGGAGTTATTCAGCCAATTTAATAAGATAAAGGAAAGCATAAAAATCAATAGAGAAGCAGTAAAGCTATTTGAATTTGTAGATGACAGAATGACTGAGAGAATCAAAGATAAGACTAACAATAGGCCGGACATGGTGGCTCACGCCTGTAATCCCAGCACTTTGGGAGGCCGAGGCGGTGGATCATCTGAGGTCAGGAGTTCAAGACCAGCCTGGACAAGATGGCGAAACCCCGTCTCTACTAAAAATACAAAAATTAGCTGGACGCGGTGGCAGGTGCCTGTAATCTTAGCTACTTGGGAAGCTGAGGCACGAGAATCACTTGAATGTGGGAGGTAGAGGTTGTGGTGAGCAGAGATCACGCTACTGCACTCCAGCCTGGGTGACAGAGCGAGACTCTGTCTCAAAAAAATAAAATTAAAAAATAAATAAATAAATAAATAAAAGACTAACAATAAAACTAAGAATAAAAATTCAGGTAAGACAGAAAGATATAAAATAACATACACAAAACAGTAGTCAATTCAAAGATATAATTGAAAAAACCATTTATAGTAGCAACACACAAGGTAAAAACATTCATGAATAAACTTCCTAAGAAATATGAAAAACATATATGAGGAAAACTTCAAAACACTCCTAGAAGTAGCCTTGAACAAATGGAAAGATCTCTCTCGGTTTTGGATAAGATAACTTAACTTCATAAAGATGCCAGTTATCCTAAAGTTAATATATAAGCCTAATATAAACTTAATATGATCTCCTTCCCGACCCAAATACCAGCAACACGCTGCAATAGCCAGGAAATCCTTGCAGTAAAAAGCAGTGGAAGGAACTTGCCCACCAGATAGTAAAACACAACAAGGAGAGTCGAGCCCAATCTCTCTCCTCTATTGCAATGGGCTTGAATAAAATCTTCTTTGCCATTATTTATTATTATTATTATTTTGAGACAGAGTCTCGCTCTGTCACCCAGGGTGGAGTTGCAGGGGTATGATCTCAGCTCAGTTCACCAACCTCTGCCTCCCAGGTTCAAGCAATTCTCGTGCCTTAACCTCCCAAGTAGCTGGGATTACAGGCATGTGCCACCACACCCGGCTAATTTTTTATATTTTTTGGTAGAGACAGGGTTTTACCATGTTGGCCAGGCTGGTTTCAAACTCCTGACCTCAAGTGATCCACCCATCTCAGCCTTGCAAAGTGCTGGGATTACAGGCGTAAGCCACTGTTCCAGGCCCTCCTTGCCTTTAAATATATATATTTTTTCTCTCTCTCTTTCACCAGTATGTGAACAGATGGAATAGACAGACCTGTGAGACAAACTAGAAAGCCCAGAAACAGGCCCAGGGCTTGGATGTTTAGTGTATGATGAAGGTACCTTTCAGATCACTGGAGGAAAGATGACCTTTTAAATAAATGGCACTGGGATAGAGTGCTAGACATTTAGAAAAAGATTAAATTGGATCCACAGACTAAGTACAAAACTAAACAAATATTAGAAAACACAGATGATTGCTTTATAATTGGGCTTTTCATAGTTAGAAAAGTCTAACTATGATTCCAAATCTATGTGAAAAGATGTCCAATTTCATTTATAATAATAGAAATATAAATTTAAAATACACTGAAATACTATTTCTCAGCTCTCAAACCAGCGAGGCTGTGAGGAAACAGAAGACGCTGTGATACACTGGTGGTGGGAATGCAAAATGGTGCTACCTCTTGACAGGGAATTTGGGACTAGCTAACAAAATAAATCCATATTCACTCCTACTTCTAGAAGTGTGTTCTAAATAGACACCTTTGCAAATATTAACAATATAGGTGCAAGGTTATCCCTTACTCCATTATTTTAAATGTAAAAAGGCTCAAAAAACACAAAATGTTCATCCACAGGACATAATTTGAATAAACAATAATAGTACAGCCACAGAACGGAATGCTATGTGAGTGTAAAAAAGAATGAGGCAGGTCTCCACGAACTGGTAAGAAGTTATTTTCAGGACATACTTCTAATTGAAGAAAAACAAGGAGCTGCATGGCCAACTTTTGTGATAATGCTTAAATGACTTGTTTTGCAGAAAGACACACAGGAAGGATAAACCAGAAAATATTTTAAATGGCTACCAATGGTGTGGGAACAAGGAGGAAGACGCAGGGGTAGGATTGAGACCTCTAAGGATAGCTTTTTAATAGCTTTGACCTTTAAACCACGTGTTTTACATACTCAAAAAAATAAAATTACATCCTAAAGTCCAAAGGAAAAAAACCTCCACATTGAATGCAAGTAGAAACACGCGAAGCTATCAGTGTGTCCGATTGATAACATAATCACACAGCGCTCTGCCTGCACACCCGTGGAAATCCCGATGCTGACCTAGTAGGTTTTGGCTGGCTTTGGTGTGGATGCAGTAATTCTGAAACTATTTCGGGGTGCATTGTAGGGCTAAGTAAATGATTAAACATATTCATGTTTGGGGGAACCAGGTTCTCACTGCAGGAGAAAGGGAATGGAAATATTAATTTTTGGTAAAAAACAAAGGTGTCTTGGCTTGATCCACTGACAAGGCCTAGAGGCAGCGAGTGCACGCCCCACACTAAGCCCGGGTCCCACGCGAGGAGCCAAGGCCCCTTGAAGAAATGGCTCTGGGTCTAGGTCCAGGTACCAGTGAGAGCCGGAACCACCCCAGAGACTGGCGTGGACATGGCAGGAGGGTGCAGACCCCGGCCTGAAAAGCGCCAGGTCCCGGGCAGGGCCCACACCTGGCGGCCTGCGGGCTCCTCCTGCCAGTCCCGCCGGCCTTCCCTCTCCCGCCCCGGCAGTGCGCCCACCCGCCGCCAGGGGCAGCCTTTCAACTCCAACCTCCAACCCCAGGGCTGCCCAGGACATCCCGACCCCGCACGGACTCGGCTCCAGCTCCGCCCCTCCTGCCCTCAGGGGTCTCACCCACGCTGCTCCCCCGGCTACCCGTCCACCACAGCACAGGCAGGGCTCCCCGCTCGCTGGGGACAGCCTCCCTGACCAGACAAACGCTCCGCCGCGCCCTGTCACCGCTCCCTCTGCCCCAGTCACCCCACTGCATGTTCTTCCCAGCACGCACTCTTGGCCATGTCCTTGCTTTTCCCTTTGATTCCTTGTTGGCTGTCCCCTCCCACACCAGCTAGCGAGCATGTAGGGGGCAGGCAGCAGGCGGCACACAGTATGCGCTCAATGAATGCGCTGGGCCAGTGAGTGGACAACCCCAGTCCCCCTCCGCCAGTCGCCGGGCACAGTGGCTGCACTACGGCTACTGGAGCCAGTCCTACCAGAGGTGGGACCCCAGCGTTGCCACTCCATGGTCCCGCCCCTCTCTAAGCCTCAGTGACTCCACCTACCTGGCAGGCAGAGCTTCCCAGGACTCTTCTCAGGCTCCCGGGGCTCGGTGGAACTTCTGTCTCCCCCACAGCTCCAGGAGGCAGGAGGTAGGGGCCGGGACGAGCTCCTCCATCACCCCGACTTCCCAGCTCTGTCTTTCTCAGTTCCCCACGCCCACGCAGAGCATGGGGCGGCGTCCGCAGCACCCTTCCCCAAGCCCCTCCAAGCATCGCCTTCCCAATCTAAATACAAAGAGTGGACCAGGTGGTCCCTTGATGCCGTCCGCTGTCACTGCGTGAGAGACACACCCAGGACGCCCAGCAGACCCCACTGTTCTCGCAGGCCCTCTGAGAGTAGTAGCACTGGTCCTTTCCTCAAACCCGATCCCATCCTCAAGGGCGACAGCACCGTCTTCCCCCAGGCGCAAGGTCCTTTGCCTTCTGTACCTGCACTGGCAGGTCTGCCTTACCGTCCCCATTTCATAGAGAGGGAAACTGAGGTCCGGTGCGGGCGGAGGCTTTGGTCCAGGCTGGCTTTTCCTGCCACTCGAGCGGGTGAAAGAAGCTTGCTCTTGGCGCCCAGCAGGGGCTGGGGGCGCGCGGCCGAGCCGGGTCTCCCGCCAGGTGGCCGGGGGTGTGCCCTTAGGGTCCCCTCCCCGCCACCCCTGCGCCTCCAGTCCCAGCAGCCGCGCGGACCCCGCCCCTGCTGACCCCGGCGCACGCTCCCGAGCCGCGCGCAGCCTCCCGCCACCTGCCGACCCCGCCACGCGGACCGCACACTCACGTGCGCCGCGGCCCCCGGCCCCGCCGGCCGGCCACGCGCACTGTCACCACGCGCGACCCTGTGCTCCGGGTCAGGCCCGGGCGTGTCCGCCAACGGCCCGGACACCCGCCGTCCCCGCCGGGCTCGCTGCCCCGCACCCACGCCGCGACCTCGCCCGCGCCCCGCGCCCCGCGCCCGCCGGCAGCCCTCCCAGCCCCGCGAGCCCGCGCCCTGGCCCGCTCTGCCAGCTGTCCCCGGCCGCGCACCACTCACCGACTCCTGACTCCCGGCGCCTGAACCTGCCTGCCCATGCCAGCGCCAGAGCCTCGGGTGCCGCGGGACCCAGGGCGCCGCGGGCCCGCCGCTGCCGCCGCCGCCGCCGCCGCCGCCCGCTCCCAGCGCAGCCCGCACGAGCGCTTGGCGGCGGCCCCAGAGTGCAGCGGCGCGGCGCCCCCTCGTGGCACTCGGGGAGCGCGGAGCGGCGGGTGGAGCACCACGGCCGCTGCACACCGGGGCCTTCCGCGCCCAGGCCGCGGGGTCTCGGCCAAACGTGCCCCCTGCGTTCAGGCCTCCGCGGCGGCTAGCCCACCGCGCCAGGACCGCCAGCTCAGACCGTCAGACGCTGCCCTCCGGAGCGTGGACCCTGGCGGACTCTGCGCCCGAGCTGCCTGCCCCAGCCTACCCCTCACCCGGTGGGCCTCTGGCGCCCCAAAACCCAGTTCACCCTGTCTTCTCAAGACTGGGCCCGGCCTGGTTCTCTGGGCTGGCCTCCTGCCATGGCCACCTAGGTTGCCTGTGTCCCCGAGTGGGACATCCCTGGATAAGCATCCATCAGAGGATGAGGAAAGGGCACCCCCTCCCCCGCACCCCGCCACCTTCTCGGTGCTCTCCTGTGGCTCCCAGGGAGGGTGGACGCCACTCTGAAGACACCAGGGTGCTGGGAGGATGGCGATGCGTGATTTCACTTATAGAAAGGGAGAGGGGTTCTACCAGGATCCAGTGGCCTCCTTGAACTGGGTCCACCTTCAGTGAAAGTTCCTTGGTTGGTTCCAGCATAGAGGTCAGGACACCTGTCCTCTTGTGTCCAGAGTTTATCCCTTCCGCTGGGTTTGTGGTCTCGCTGACTTCAAGAATGAAGCTGTGGACCTTGGCAGTGAGTGTTACAGCTCTTAAAGGTGGTGCGGACCCAAAGAGTGAGTATCCGCAAGATTTATCGTGAAGAGCAGAACAAAGGTTCTCCAGCACTGAAGATGACCTGAACAGGCACCTGCTGCTGGCTGGCCAGGGGTGGGCAGACAGCTTTTATTCCCTTATTTGTCCCCGCCCATGTCCTGCTGATTGGTCCATTTTACAGAGTGCTGATTGGTGCATTTACAGTCCTCTAGCTAGCCAGGAAAGTTCTCGCAGTCCTCACCCAACCCAGAAGTCCAGCTGGCTTCACCTCTCGCTCTGCTTTAGTCAGGACCTGCCTGATGAGATGTGGCCCAAAACTCAACCCAACCAGCTTGAGCAAAAAGAACTTACTGGCTTGTGGATCATAAAAAGCCAAGGTTTGCTGCTTAGAGGAATAGCTAGATCCAGGTGCTTAACCTGTCTGCATAGAAACCGGCCTCCCCTATCTCCCAGTCTTTCTGTGGCAGAATGGCCCTAGGTTAACACCTCAGAGAGGGCACGTCTGCCTGATAGTTACAAGGACGGCCTGCGGGTGCCACACACAGGCTCCGAGGAGCCGAGCTCAGGCCATTTCCGCAGACCTAGGGAGCAAGAATAACAGGCCTGGGTGTTGTCTCGGTAGAGCTGGGGCAGAGTTAGCCCTGTGTCAGCTTTGAGCATGGAGCAAGGTGCTGTTCCAGGCGTCCCTGAAGGCTGTTTCTGGAAGAATGGACAGGTTAAAAACCAGAGTCCAGCCCATTTCTTGAACTGTTAGAGAAACTGAGTCCTGGGGAGAGTGGACATCTGCCTACGGCTTACAGATGTATTAGAATCAATGTGGGCCGGCTAGGCTGGGCAGTGAGGCAGCAGGGCTGGGGCCAGGGCCAGGGCCAGAGGCTGATCCTAGGGAGGGTGATGTCTGAGACCAAGGATCGGGTGTGGGGAAAGGGAGGGGGAACAGAGGCGGGCACTTGGTCTGGGGTGAGCGGTGTGCTTCCAGCAGGTAGACAGATGCACCTCAGGGTGCAGGCACTGGGCCACTCCCTGCATCTTCTCTGATTATCACCCTGTGCCCCTAAGCCTCAGGTCCAGTCCCAGAGTGCCCCCTGGATGAAGCCAGGAGTCTAGGAGGAGAGGCTGCAAGAGGGACCTTGGAAGAGCTGACCCACTCAGCTGTGTTGTTCTGGAGTCTGGGCAGCACTGAGCAGCCCTCCTAACCGAGCGCGGCCCTCCTAACCGAGCGCAGCCCTCCTAACCAGTGCGGCTCAGCGGGGTGAGGCCAGTCTTTCCCCAGCCCACCCTTGCTCTGTGAGCAAAGGCTTGCTGTGCCCTGATAAAGCACTTTCTCCAGCAAGTGGCTGGGGCCACTGAGGTATGATTGTCCTGCTGGGAGCAGGGCAGGGGATGCTTAGATGAGACCAGAACAGCTGGAACATGGGTGTGGACTAGCTCATGGCCATAGCTCCATGTCCCACAGGGGCGAGGGTGGCAGAGCTATGCTCTGGGACGAGGGAGAAGACTGTGTCCCCTGAGGTCTCCTGCGTCCTCTCCCTGCCAGACCCACCGCTGCCGAGAGTTGGGCCTGTGCTGAGGAAGAAGCATGAGCTGCAGTCGCGGCCACCACCGGGAAGGTCTTTGAGCCTCGTGGCCAGTGAGGAGTTCTGCCCTGAGCCCCCAGCCTCGTGGGACCCTGGCTGCAGGTGCCACCACTGGACCCTGGGAGGCATCTGCTCCCGCCCCCTCAGAGCCCACCCAGGAGCACCCTCTAGCAAGGAGCCTCTCCTGCCCAGCCCCTACCCAGCCCGCCCAACTTCTCACTCCAGAACATGCCCCGGGACTAATCCCTGAGTGAGGGCACTGGGACAGAGGGTGAGCCATCCCTAGGGCCGTCAGCTCAGTCTCCCCTCACCCCACCACTGCCCTGAGACATCTATCAGGTGGACACTTACCCAGGACCTATGTGTGCCGGGCATCATGCTGGGTGCTGGGAATACAGCAGAGAGCCGGACACGGGGTTCCTGCCCCCTGGAACTCACAGTTTAGAGAAGGGAGGCTGAAAACTAACCTGAAAGGCTGAAAACAGTGTTTACTGTTTTAAACAAAAGAGTAAAAGCAATCATTTCGGAGAGCGCCAAGTGCCAGGAAGGAAGCCATACTGGGGAGGTGGTTGAGTGCGGCGGGCTGCTTTAGAAGGGAGGGCCCAGGAAGGGCCTCTCCAGGCACATCAGGTGAGGAACTGGCCACACAGGGTCTGGGAGACGGACCCGGGGCAGAGGGAACAGCAAGGGCGAGTCCCTGTGGCTGGCATGGACTTTGCATCGTTTTTGGAAAAAAAGAGACTGGAGAGTGGCTGGAGCCAAGGTGGAAGGGCACAGGGCCAGGCAGGGTGTCCAGGCGGGCAAGGAGCTGGATCCTGTCCTCCAGGTGTCGACACAGGGGCAGGTGTGGCCCAGCAGGAGGGGGTGGTGCCGTCCCCAGATGTAGGGGTCCTGACACCCACGAGGCCTTTCCCAGCACCTTCAGCCCCTGCGTAGCTGCCCCTGTCCTGGATGGCACATCCTGCACACAAGTGACTCTGGGAGACCTGAGTGTGCCCCACCAGCTCAGCACTGGGTTAGTGGGGCTGGAGTCCTCGTTCACCGGGCATGGCCATGAGGGACAGGCAGCAGGCCCAGGAGGAGGTGGCGGGCAGGGGAGAGCTGATGAGTACAGACCTGGGCAGGGGACAGGGGGCAGGGAATGGGGCAGACCTGAAGGCTGTGTCTTGGGGGAGACGCCATAGGACTGGATGATGGAGAGATAGGAGAATGTGTGAGAAGTGACAGCAATGGCAGGGGTCCTGGCAGGGTGAATGGGGCACCTTTCCCAGGAGGGCGAGGAGCCCCTTCAGAGCAGACAGCACCTGCTGGGACTGTGGAGCCAGGGGCATGTGGAGGAGGTCTGGAGGCAGCAGGACCTGTGGATGCTTGCCTGGTGTGGGTCCTCAGGGAGGAAGGAAGGACAGCATGGGCTCCAGCAGCTGCAGGCACGTATGCAGAGCAGGAGCCTGTGAGGCCCTGCAGTACGTCTGCCCCGGATGCTTGGCACAGCCACAGCAGGTGACTCAGGGAAGGGGCACCAGGCAAGGCTGCTGAGCAGGATCACCAATAAAATCAGGAAATAATGAAGACAGAACTTTGGGCTCTGGCCAAAGCATTTTATTAGCCGACCCGTAACTCGTCCATTCTTGGTCTGGTGAAAACCCTCCAAAGTTACTGCAAGGGCAGAGCTCCAGGAGAAGTCACCCTATAGGCAGCCACTGGAGGGGGCCACATTTAATTATCCTTTACAGTCCAGGGCTGCCAACCCACTGAGCCTGGGCTGGGAGGAGCAAGAGAGGGGGGGTGTGTGTGTATGGACGTGCACATGTGTGCATGCATGGTATATGCAGTATGTGGATGTGCGTTTGTGTGAATGTGTGTTGTGTTCCATGCAGGTGCATGCAGAACATGTGTAATGTGTGTGTGCTATATGCTTGTGTATGTAGTGCTGTGTTTTGTGCACGTGTGTGTGCTGTATATACGTGATGCTCTGTGCATGTGTGATATATGCATGTGTGTGTTGTGTGCTGTGTGCATGTGTGTGGTGCTGTGTGCATGCTTCTGCTCTATGCATGTGTGTGGTGCTGTGTGCATGTGTGTGGTGTATGCATGTGTGTGCTGTGTGCATGTGGGTGTGCTGTGTGTATATGTGTGGTACTGTGTGCTTGTGTGTTCTGTGCGTGTGTAGTATATGCATGTGGTATGCTGTGTGTATGTGTGTGTGGTGTGCATGTGTGTGGTGCTAGGTACGTGTGTGTGCTGTATGCATGTGTGTGCGGTTTGTGCATGTGTGTGCTGTATGCATATATGTGGTACTGTGTGCATATGGTATGCTGTGTGCATGTGTGTGTTGTATGCACGTGTGTGGTATTGTGTGCGCGTGTGTGGGGGTAAGTGTGGGTCTGATCCCGATCTGGACTGGCCCAAGGATGAAGGAAAGCATCATAGATGGGATCCCTGGAAGCAGAGGTAGAGATGTGGGTGCAGGTTGTTTATGTGGGAGGCGATCCCAGGTGACCAGCCTGGTGGAGCCCCTTTGGGGAACTGCAGGAAGCATCTCGGAATTCTGCTGGGCAGAGGATTTCCCCCATGTCTCCTATGCTTTCAGGTTGCTCCTGCATGAAGGCTGAGGAGACTTCCAGGACTTAAGAAACATTTCAGAGGCAGAAATGCAGGATCTGGACATGGTCACTGCAAGGTTCCAGCTCAGAGCCATTTGCTCAGTGTGCTGAGCGCAGGCGGAGAGCTCGTGGTGCAGGTGCAAACCTTGCTGGCTGTGGTGCACCTGTCGGGACACTCAAGATTCCCTCAGGTCCCGCATTAAGTCCACGAGGTCACCTCCCTCCTCCACCACCCCTGCTCGGATCCCCTCACCCACAGGCAGTAGGTGGTGTATCCAGGGGTGACCTGCAGTGTTGGAGCACGGGTAACCAGGCTCTCCTTGGGCCATGCCCATCTATGTTTATAACAGGACATGGAAATGAGAGGGGCCTGTGGCTCCTCTGAGTCCTAGACATCATCCCCTCACCCAGTCATGCTTCACCAGGAGGGCTGGGTGCCCCTGCTGGCAGGGACTCCTGGCCCCACCTGCTGAATCACTGGCATGAGCGGTCCCAGGTGTCCTAGAGCATGGGTTTAGGTTTGGAGAGTCCTCCTGGGTCCTGGGGAAAGTGTCCAGCAGAGTGAAATCTGCAGGCACAGGAAGCGCCTCTCGAAGGTCTTCAGCCCCAAAGCTTGGGGGAAGTTGAGACTCGATGGGGCCGTCAGGTTGTAGCTGGGGGCCGGGGATGTAACCTTCCTCTTCCCTACAGAGTACCCCAGAGCACCTGTCACACTCAAGGTTTCCTCTCTCCAGGGCTGTCAAATGTCAGCGTGTGTGGAATCACCTGGAATGCCTAGGAAAAGCCAGCAACCTAGGCTCAGAGTGGGGTTGGGGTCTGGGTGGCCCTGCACTCGGTATCTGGAACAGGTGGCCCAGGTGTAGCTGATGCAGGCTGAAGACAGGCAAACTCAAGAAATGCTGGTGTACGGGGATCCAGGCTTATCATCCCCATCTGTGGTAGGCAGAATAATGACCCCTAAAGAAGGCCACTTTTTAATCATCCCCAGAACCTGTGGCTATGTTACCTTAGGTGCCCAAAGGGACCTGGCGGGTGGAATTAGGTTATGGATCTTGAGATGGTGAGATGATCCTGGATTATCCCGGTGAGCCCAGCGTCATCACAGGGGTCCTTACACGTGGAAGAGGGAGGCAGAAGGCAATCAGGGAGGCAGTGATGGGAGCAGGGTCTGGGAGATGCTGCCCTTCCGGCTTTGGAGGAAGGGGCCATGAGCGGAGGAATGTGGGTGGCTAGAAAATGCCAAGAAACAGATTCTCCCCAAGGGCCTCCAGAAGGAACCAGCCCTGCTAACACATTGCTTGCAGCCCACTAAGACCCACGCTGGACTTCTGACCCACAGAACCGTGCTGCTTTGAGCCACTAAATCGGTGGTAATTTGCAACCACAGCAATAGGAAAGGAAGGCACCATCCCACAAGAGAGGCTGGGAAAATCGGGCGACGGGTGCAGGCAATGCCCAAACCTCCCACGTCTCTCACTGGCTGCCCGTGTGGGTGGGAGCCTGTGGGACTGGGCTTGGGCTACTCCCCTCCCCAGAGCCAACAGCCTGGCTGGGCAAAGTGGTCGTGAAGCAGTGCTGGCCTCCCCCGGGAGCTGGCTTAAGGCGCACGTCCCCTAGACCCCTGCCCAGACTTCTGACTCAGAGGCTTGGGCAGGGCCAGGGAATCCGAGTCTGTTAGGTGCCCCAGTGGTTCTAAGCCCAGCCAAATTCGGGAGCCACTGTCTCAACTGATTCCTTCCCGTGCGTTATGGCTGGGCCTGTCGCTTTTCCCAGGGGGCCTGCAGATGACTGGAATGTGCCACAGGCTGTCAGGGAGCAGAGGTGCCCATGTCCTTGTGGGAAATGGCCAGGGGTGCCCGTGCATGCTTATTCAGCACAAGTGAGGCAGGCACCTTGGCGAACAGGCTGGACGCCTGGGCATACGTGTGGCAAAGTTTTAGGCTTACAGGACAGAAAACCTCCAAGCAACAGTGAGCAGCTGCCGTGAACGTCGGCAGGAGGTGATGCAGGGAGCTGAGGTGCTGCGGGGAGCTGAGGTGCTGCGGGGAGCTGTGGCGAATGTGGTGAGTGTTTCTGGTGGGCCACTTGTGTGTGAAGAAGCACTGACTGGGGCTGGGGGAGGAGACCCTGCAGGGCTGCAGAATCCCCGGGCTGAGCACAGCCCCTGCAGGGCTGCGACCTGGGAAGGTGTGTGGACCTGGGGCCTGTCACCATCTGAAAGTTCTTAGTAATCTGATCTTTGAATCTGTGTTTGCTAAGTCCACTGGGACCACGGAGCATGCTTGTGAGGAAGCACATTCGCGCTGTGTGTCCACGCGACTCCTCGCTTGCCTCATTCACACTTAGGGCTCAGGATGCCCCTGTACACAAGGTGCTGGGGCAACTGTTTCGGGCCTCCCAGACTCAGGCAGGTTCCAGGTAAGCACATTACTGGACTGCTGAGTCAGCGGAGCACTGACAGCCCCAGGGCCAGGCTTCCTGCTCTAACCAGAACTTGCTTCAGACAGAGAGAAGGCAACGGTGTCCTGAAAACCACGAATGGCCACGTGACCTGATCATAGCCCTTTTTTTTTCCCCTCCCCCTTCCCAACTTTTATTTTAGGTTCAAGGGTATAGTGCGGGTTTGCTGCATAGATAAATAGTATGTCGTGGGGTTTGGTGTGCACTTTATTTCATCACTCAGGTATTAACACAGTACCTGTTTTTTTTTTTTTCCTTAAATTTATCTTCACTTTTCTCCCACCCTCTACCCTCAAGTAGGCCCCAGTGTCTAGTGTTCCCTTCTTGGTGTCCACATGTACTCAGTGGTTCGCTCCCACTTATGAGAACATGTTGGCCGGGCGTGGTGGCTCATGCCTGTAATCCCAGCACTTCGGGAGGCCGAGATGGGCAAATCACAAGGTCAGGAGTTCGAGACCAGCCTGGCCAACATGGCGAAACCCCATCTCTACTAAAAATACAAAAAATTAGTTGGGTGTAGTGGTGGGCGCCTGTAATCCCAGCTACTCAGGAGGCCGAGGCAGGAGAATTGCTTGAACCCGGGAGGTGGCGGTTGTAGTGAGCCGAGATTGCACCACTGCATTCCAGCCTGGGCGACAAAGTAAGACTCCATCTCAAAAAATAAAAATAAAAAAAAATAAAAATAAATGAGAACGTGTGGTATTTGGTTTTCTGTTCCTGCATTCATTCACTTAGGATAATGGCCTCCAGCTGCATCCATGTTGCTGCAAAGGGCATGATTTAGTTCTTTTTTACGGCGATGTGTATTCCATGGTGTACCACATTTTATTTATCCAATCCGCCATTAAGGGGCACCTATATTGAGTCCATCTCTTTCTATTGTGAATAGTGCTGGGATGAACATATGCATGCATGTATCTTTATGGCAGAATGATTTATTTTCCTTTGGGTATAGAACCACTAAAGGGATTGCTGGGTCGAATGGCACTTCAACTCTTAGTTGAGAAATATCCAGTTGATTTCTACAGTGGCTGAACTACTTTACATTTCCACCTATGGTGTATAAGCATTCACTTTTCTCTGCACCCTCCCCAGGATCTGTTATTTTTGATAATAGCCATCCTGACTTGTGTGAGATGGTATCTCACTGTGGTTTTGCTTTGCATTTCTCTAATAGTGATGTTGAGCATTTTTTCATGTAGTTGTTGGCCATCTGTATGTCTTCTTTTGAGAAGTGTCTGTTTGTATCCTTTGCCCATTTATCAATGGGGTTATTTGTGTTTTCCTTGTTAATTTGTTTAAGTCCCTTATAGAATCTGGATATTAGACCTTTGTCAGATGCATATATTTTCCTCCATTCTGCTTGTTTTCTGTTTACCCTATTGATAGTTTCTTTTGCTGTGCAGAAGTTCTTTAATTAGGTCCCGCTTGTCAATCTTCATTGCAATTGCTTTTGGAGCCTTTGCCATAAAATATTTGCCGCAGCCAATGTCCAGAATGGTATATCCTAGATTTTCTTTTAGGGTTTTTATAGTTTTAGGTTTTACATTTAAGTCTTTAATCCATCTTGAGTTGATTTTTGTATATGACATAAGAAAGGGATCTGGTTTTAATCTTCTGCATATGGCTAGCCAGCTATCCCAGTGCCATTTATTGAACAGGGAATCCTTTTCCCATTGCTGTTATTGTCAGCTTTGTTGAAGATCAGATGGTTGTATTTCTGGGTTCTCTAACCTGTTCCATTGGCCTGTATGTCTGTTTCTGTAGCAGCACCATGCTGTTTTGGTTACCGTAGCCCTGCAGTATAGTTTGAAGTTAGGTGGTGTGCCACCTCTGGCTTTGTTCTTTTTGCTTAGGATTGCTTTGGCTATTTGGGCTCTTTTTTGGTTCCATATGAATTTTGGAATAGTTTTTCCCAATTCTATGAAAAATGTCATTGGTAGTTTGATAGGAATAGCACTGAATCTGTAAATTGCTTTGGATAGTATGGCCATGTTAACGATACTGATTCTTCTATCCATGAACCTGTAATGTTTTGTGTCATCTCTGACTTTGAGCGGTGGTTTGTGATTATCATTGTAAAGATCTTTCACCTCCCTGGTTAACTGTACTCTTAGGTATTTTATTCTTTTTGTGGCTATGTGAATGAGATTGTATTCTTGATTTTGCCCTCAGCTTGGATGTTATTGGTGTATAGAAATGCTATTGATTTTTGTACATTGATTTTGTATCCTGAAATTTTGCTGAAGTTGTTTATCAGATCCAGGAGCCTTTGGGCAGAGAATAAGAGGTTTTATAGGTATAGAATCATCTTCTGAGAAAAGAGATCATCTGATTTCCTCTTTTCTTATTTGGATGCTTTTTCTTTCTCTTGCCTGATTGCTCTGGCTCGGGCTTCCAATACTATTTTGAAAAGGACTGGTGAGAGAGGGCATCCTTGTCTTGTACCAGTTTTCAAGGAGAATAGTTCCAGCTTTTGTCCATTTGATATGATGTTGGCTGTGGGCTTATCATATTTGGCTCTTATTGAGGTATGTTCCTTTGATGCCTAGTTTGTTAAGGGTTTTATACATGAAGGGATGTTGAATTTTCCCAAAAGCCTTTTCTGCATCTCTCGAGATGATCATGTGGCTTTTCTTTTTAGTTCTGTTTATGTGATAAATTACATTTATTGAGTTGCATATGTTGAACCAACCCTGCATCCCAGGGATAAAGTCTACTTGATCGAGGTGGATTAGCTTTTTGATACGCTGCTGGATTTGGTTTGCAAGTATTTTGTTGAGAATTTTTGCATCTATGTTCATCAGGGACATTGGCTTGTTTTCTTTTTTTGTTGTTGTTGTGTCTCTGCCAGGTTTTGGTATCAGAATGATGCTGGCTTCATAGAATGAGTTAGGGAGGAGTCCCTCCCTTGGCCTTGATTTTTTGGAATAGTTTCAGCAGGATTAGTACAAGTTCTTCTATATGTCTGGTAGAATTTGGCTGTGAATCTGTCTGGTCCAGGGATTCTTCTGGTTGGTAGGTGTTTTATTACTGATTCAATTTCAGAACCCGTTACTCGTCTGTTCAGGGTTTCCATTTCTTCCCAATCATAGCCTTTCTTACTAGGGTTGCTTCCCTGTGTCAGTCATTCACAGAGTCAAAAAACAGTGACTGAAAAGGAAAGGGGAAGACTGCTGCCCCTTCAGCTATTTGTTACCTCAGTTTCCTTTTTGGTTCTCTAAGTCTTCCAACATCTGTTTAGCCTTCCTTTCCCTGTCAGCCTTCCACACGCATCAGTAAGCTGCAGGTAGGGAGAGGAGGTAGAATGTGTGTGGGTCAAAGTGACAGTTGTACCTCGCTTAACACTGGAGACACCTTCTGAGAAATGTGTTAGGCGATGTTGTCATTGTGAGAACTTCATAGAGTGTACTCACACAAACCCAGATGGTACAGCCCACTAAGCACCTAGGCTGTATCGCAAAGCCGATTGCCCCGGGCCACAAACCTGTACAGCAAGTTGCTGTACTGAATACTGTAGGCAATGGTAACACAATACTAGGTGATTGTGTATCTAAACAAAACATATTTATCTACTGAGATAGGGTTTCACTCTGTTGCCCAGGCTGGAGTTCAGTGGCATGACCACAGCTCACTGCAGCCTCCAACTTCTGGCCTTAAGCGATCCTCCCACCTCAGTCTCCTGAGTAGCTGAGACCACAGATGCATGCCACCACATCCAACTAATTGTTTCATTTTTTGTAGAGATGGAGTCTCACTGTATCACTCAGGCTGGTCTTGAACTCTTGGCCTGAAGCGATCCTCCCATCTCAGCCTCCCAAAGTGTTATGATTACAGGCATGAGCCACCACACCTGGCCTGGAAACATGGAAAAGGTAGAATATAAATACAGTATTATAATCTTATGGGACCTCTGTCATATGTGGTCCGTGGTTGACTGAAATGCCATTATATGACACATGACTGCGGTTGCGTTAGCCTTATGCAGAGCTGCCCTGGTAAGAATGAAATATTTATGCATGTATAAGCTACACAAGACAAATTGTGTAATTTCAGTGATTCTGTGTAGGCATTAAATTCTATTTGCATTTAAAACAAGCAATGAACAATGTAAAAACAAACAGTAATGTTCATCTTACATTTTAATGATAACCTCATATTTTAGGTTTTATGTACTTAGAATAACATTAAATGGCACAAAAAAAAAAAAAAAATGCCAGGACAAGGGGAGAGAGAGTGAGTGAGAAAGGAGAAAAGTGCTTTAACACTAACAGCACAATTTCCCTGATTTTCAAACCCCACCTTTTCATTTCGCTCTGGCCCCTAAACCCTGGGATGAAGCGAAAAGTGCCTTTGCCTGGATTTCAAGAACTGCCCAGGGAGTTGGCCGGGCAGAGTGGCTCACACCTGTAATCCCAGCACTTTGGGAGGCCGAGGCAGGTGGATCACCTGAGGTCAGGAATTCGAGACCAGCCTGGCCAACATGGTGAAACCCCATCTCTACTAAAATTACAAAAATTAGCCGGCCGTGGTGGCAGGTGCCTGTAGTCCCAGTTACACGGGAGGCTGAGGCAAGAGAATCACTTGAACCCGGGAGGTGGAGGTTCCAGTGAACCAAGATCACGCCATCACACTCCAGCCTGGGGAACAAGAGCAAGACTTCGTCTCCAAAAAAACAAAACAAAAACAAACAAACAACAACAAAAAAAACTGCCCAGGGAGATCATGGAGGCAGGCTGTGAGGGGGCGTCTGTGAGCACCCCAACTGCGTTCCATTCGAGAACAAGTCATGTGTAAACACGGGCCAGGCCAGAGAGCCTGATGCTTTCCTATGAGAGCGCCATGGGGTGGATGACCTTCTGTGCCCCTCCTCTCCTTCTCCCTGCTTTGAGCTCAGTGGAGTCCGACACTGAAGAGGAGGAAGTGACATGGGAGCAAAATGAGGGGCAGGGAAGGACCCTGTCTCCTCGTACCAGATATTGAGCTGTTGTCTCTCAGCTTCAAGTCTCGCTTCTATGCTTAGCCTCAGCTGAGCTACACATCTCTCCGTTGTCAGCCGAGTCCTTGTTGACCTTGCAAATGGGAGGTTCTAGGAGACAAGAAAGCTCTTCTCCTTCCCATCGTGCCCACTGTCCCGATGGTGGCACATCAGCAACAGCCCTGCACGCCAACAGGGGCGGCCGGTTCCAGACTCAGCTTCATTCTGCTCTTTCAGGACAGCTTCATCGCCGCTCCCACAGGGGCTACCACCAGCCTGGCCATACTGCTCCTCCCAGATCTGGTTCCCTCTCCGTGGGGCCCTTCTCTGAACTTTCAGGCTCTGACAAGCCCAGATTCTCTCTTCCCTTTATCCCTTAACCCCTAGAGGGTGGCAGCTGCCCCTTCAGCTATTTGTTACCTCAGTTTCCTTTTGGGTTCTCTAAGTGTTCCAACGTCTGTTTAGCCAAGTCCCCACATTCAATTCTTTGTTGAAATACCTAGTGTGGCTCCTGTGTCCCTGACTGGTCCCCACTCGGTGATCCAACCTGGTATCAGGAGTGGTGTCCTGGGAAACAGATCCTCAAAGATGGGGGATCTCAAATCCATAGTGTGATGGGCCAGTGAAGTGTGGGACTTTCCCATCCCTTATCTCCTGCTCCCTACTTTGACACTAGTAGGATAAAAAAATTCAAGCTAGTAATAAAAGAGAGGAGGGATAGAAGTGAAATATGGGGGCCGGGTGCGGTGGCTCAAGCCTGTAATCCCAGCACTTTGGGAGGCCGAGACGGACGAATCACGAGGTCAGGAGATCGAGACCATCCTGGCTAACACGGTGAAACCCCGTCTCTACTAAAAATACAAGAAAATTAGCCAGGCGAGGTGGCTGGCGCCTGTAGTCCCAGCTACTCGGGAGGCTGAGGCAGGAGAATGGCGTGAACCCGGGGGGGCGGAGCTTGCAGTGAGCCGAGATCGCGCCACTGTACTCCAGCCTGGGGCACAGAGCAAGACTCCGTCCCAAAAAAAAAAAAAAAAAAAAAAAAAAGAAGTGAAATATGGGGAAGGGAAGGAATATCCCATGTCACCTTCCCTGCCTTCCTGTATATTGAATATCCCAAGCAGAGAAGGGAGAAGATTTATCTGTGAATGAATTTGGCAAGTTTGAATATCACACAGCACGAGCCATTTTAATTACTAAACTGAAACGGAATTTTTTGCTTAGACTAAGTTTTCTCTTTTCTATGAGAGACCAGAAAGATCATGGGATCTATCAATGTTTTCAATCAATTGCTCCCCCACTAACTGTTAAGGAGTCAGGGAGTAAAATAAAATTGCATATTAATTATGTCACATAGGCCCTGCTTATTCAACATACTGGTTATACTAGATTTTATGTTCAAATTTACCTAAATAAGATAACACAAACAATTTAAAGCAGCACTGGGATTTAGTACAACTGTTTTTCTTTCAAAAAAGTCCTGTAATTTAGGAAACTTGAATACAGACTTGGTATTAACTTTAGTTTTTAAAGATATATACTGGAAAATTTAGGGGTAAAATTTAATGATGCCAATAAATTACTTAGTAAAGAAGATATATTAGTCAGCACAGGCTGCCGTAACAAAATACCACACACTGCATGGGTTAAACAACAGAAACTTCGTTTCTTTTTTCTTTTTTTTTTTTTTTGAGATGGAGTCTCGCATTGTTTCCCAGGCTGGAGTGCAGTGGCCGGATCTCAGCTCACTGCAAGCTCCGCCTCCCGGGTTCCCGCCATTCTCCTGCCTCAGCTTCCAGAGTAGCTGGGACTACAGGTGCCGCCACCTCGCCCGGCTAATTTTTTTGTATTTTTAGTAGAGACGGGGTTTCACCGTGTCAGCCAGGATGGTCTCGATCTCCTGACCTCGTGATCCGCCTGCCTCGGCCTCCCAAAGTGCTGGGATTACAGGCGTGAGCCGCCGCGCCCAGCTAGAAACTTATTTTCTTAAACAGTCTGGAGGCTGGAAGTCTGAGATCAGGGTGCTGGGATGTTCGGGCTCTGATGAGGACTCTCTTCCCGGCTGCCTTCTCCCTGCACCCTGTTTTGTTTTTCCTTTTTTCGTTTATTTTTTAATCTTTTATTTTGGTCTTTAAACTCATTAAAAATTTTTGTTTTTTAACAGAACAATAAACACCTTTATTACATGGGTGGAGACAGAAAGGATGAGGATTTATTTGTCTTTCCAGGCCCTGATTTTCCTAAGACAGAACTCTGACTCCTTGCCCTCTAGCACGTGGCCATCTGCCTGGCCACACCGTCCTGGCCTCGACGCGGTGCTTGCCCTGCTGGAGCTGCTTCTCCGGAGGCTGACTTTGGTATTCTTTTTCCTTTCATCATATTTCTTCTGAATTCTTTAGATCAGTTTTTGTTTAAAACCTCTTCCTCTTCAGGAATCAGCTTGGCCCCTTTCTTGCAGCCCAGGAGCAGTGCATGGTAGGACTCGTACCACCACGGTGTGTTGTCAGTGAGTATGACGCAGCTCTTCACCAGCGTCTTGGTCCAGACCAACTCATTATTGGACACACTGTAGACAACATCCATGACGCTTGTTTTGTGATTACAACACTCTGGGCCCCAGGAGAAACTCCCCACATCCAGCCTCAGGGCACAGTGTGTTTTGTGACTTCTCTGCACATGGACTGTGTGGATGTGGCGGGGGCCAATCTTGGCACTGGCAGCGGGGCACCCCAGCTCGTACTTCTGCTTCTTATGGTTAGGCTTTCTCTTGCCCCCGGTCTTGTGGTGCTTGTGCCAGCTGTCCCGAGAGATGCCATTCGCTCAGCGCTGGCTGGAATGACCCACCTGTTTTAATCTTAATAAATGTATTTAAGCCTTCGCTTACCAAATTAGGCACATAGAGTTTGTTGAGGCCACAGACTTACAGGAATTTCAAATTTTTCCTTACCATTTCCTCTGTCACCTAGATTGCTTAGTGTATTGTTAGTCTCCAGATGTGTAAGATATTATAAAATTTATTTTCAATTTTATCACATTATCCTATGATGTTGACTTTGGGATTTACTGAGACTTCCTCTGTGGACTGATAGAGGCAGTATTCCTGTAAGTTCCCTGTGTTGAAAAGAATTTGCCTGTTGGGTCTAGTGCTCTCTCTGAGCCCAGGTAGAGAGCTGTGGCGTTCCAGTCTTCTAGTTCTTTGCTTTTTCACCCACCTGACCTGTCCATTTCTGAGAGGGGTGCATTCAAATTTCAAACCACACTTTCTGGTATTTTGTTTCTCCTCATGGTACTGTGAACCATCATACACACACACAGTTAGTTATATATTATACATATACTACATGGTGCATGTTTTGTAATTTTATATATTGTTAGGTTTTCCATTTGCTCACGGCCCTTAACTCTTTTTGATTAGTGTGTTTTGGTCATTGACATTTATTTTAACTACTGGTATATTAGGGCTTATTTATGCTTTTATTTCATTTTTCCTATATTTACCATATTTTCTGATAAGAACAGACTTGATCTGTTACTTGATCTGTTACTTGATCTTCGCCAAAAAGCTAAGAAGCAAGGATGATATTTTCTTTTTCTCCCCTTTTCCTGACTGAATTTCCTTCTGGCCCAAGTAATGATTTTTATTTTTGTCTATCAATTTTAACAACTTTTTTTTTTTTTTTTTCAGACGGAGTCTCGCTCTGTCACCCAGGCTGGAGTGTAGTGGCCGGATCTCAGCTCACTGCAAGCTCCGCCTCCCGGGTTCACGCCATTCTCCTGCCTCAGCCTCCGAGTAGCTGGGATTACAGGCGCCTGCCACCTCGCCCGGCTAGTTTTCTGTATTTTTTAGTAGAGACGGGGTTTCACCGGGTTAGCCAGGATGGTCTCGATCTCCTGACCCTGTGATCCACCCGTCTCGGCCTCCCAAAGTGCTGGGATTACAGGCTTGAGCCACCGCACCCGGCCAATTTTAACAACTTTTAAAAATGTTAGGCATCCATCCCACAAACCCAGGTGCGTCCCTAATATCCTCTCACATTCCTCTGGTCTCTCTCTCCATGTTTCATCTCCACCTCCATCAGCAGAGTTGGTATCATTCTTGGAGCTTTATGAAGTCTCATGGTCCAGAAAAATGTCCAAAATTTCACGAGTTACTCCTCAGGACTCTCAGAAGCCACACTGACTCCTTAGTAGTTTCTCTGAAGTCAACACCAATGCCTTCAGCCACATGTAGGTAGCTCATTACAAATGCTATTATGCAGGCACATATGTACATGGCTACCTATACCTGTGTCTGTCTATAAAATACATGTGTATACATCATGTATACATGAAGTTAAGAGACTTTTTTTTTTTTTTGAAACGGAGTCTCGCTCTGTCGCCCAGGCTGGAGTGCAGTGGTGTGATCTCAGCTCACTGCAAGCTCCACCTCCCAGGTTCACACCATTCTCCTGCCTCAGCCTCCCGAGTAGCTGGGAGTAGAGGCACCTGCCACCACACCTGACTAATTTTTTTTCCTATTTTTAGTAGAGACGGGGTTTCATCATGTTAGCCAGAATGGTCTCCATCTCCTGACCTTGTGATCCGCCTGCCTTAGCCTCCCAAAGTGCTGGGATTACAGGCATGAGCCACTGCACCCGGCTGAAGTTAAGAGACTTAAAAATCTGGTTGCTTGTAAAAAATCAGTGGGGAAATTAATGACTACATACCAGTATAAACGCATGTACATACACATGCATGGAGACAGGATACAGCAGGTGGTGAAATAACATTTGGAGAATCTGGGTGAGGAAGAATTCTTTGTACTATTTTTGCAACTTTTCTTATTTCAAAATTAAAATTTAAAATGTAATGGGGTCAGCCAACAGGACACGGGACTCAGCTTTGAAGAGCTTCCCTGACTACAGTTTTGGCAAGTCAAGTCTCAAAAAGAGGAATGAAAAAGCCAGAGAAATAAGGTGTGATGCTGCCTGAGGCAGCTATGAAACCAACACCACATTCTGAGCCTGACCAGTAAAGGGAAAGAACAGGGCACGGGGCTGCCTTTTGCCTGAGGCTCACCTCAGGGCCACCAAACAGCCCTGGCTGACATGCGGGAGCTCTCGCTGACAGCAAACTGCCAGCACATGATGGCAACAGGACAAATTAAGGAAATCACTCTTCCCCGAGCCCTCAAAGAATTCTTGCTCAAGGCCAGGATTGTCAACTGAGGCCAACAGCATGTGACATGTGGATGAGGCACCCCCAAAGGAAGCCCACGTAGACAACTTCCTCTTCACAGGGAGGAAAATGTGACTGAGGGATGGCGGACTGGACTGTCATCACCCTAGCCAGTGGCCAATGTCAGCATCACTGGCCTGGTGTGATGGCTCATACCTATATTCCCAGCACTTTGGGAGGCTGAGGAGGGAGGGCTGCTTGAGCCCAGGAGCTTGAGACTAGCATGGGCAACAGAACAAAACCCTGCCTCGAAAAAACATGTAAAAATCAAAAATCAAAGTTTTAGCATCACTGACAGAGGGTTAAAAAGATATGAAGTGTCCTTTGGTGTGATTTAATAGAAAGGACACAAAATCACTTAAATGTATTACAACCAAAAGATGCAGGTGAACCTAGCAAAGCTTTATCTGTACCTTCCAGATTCCAGGAAATCCTGGGGATGGGAGCAGGTCAGGGCAAACTCTTAGAAGTGGCCACACAAAGCTGGAGGGTGCACACCCTGCAGCACAGCCTGCCCTGCCTGGCACTGTTAAGTTGGTTCAATGGAGGATAAGAAGATCCTTGGCCGGGCGCGGTGGCTCAAGCCTGTAATCCCAGCACTTTGGGAGGCCGAGACGGGTGGATCACGAGGTCAGGAGATCGAGACCATCCTGGTGAACACAGTGAAACCCCGTCTCTACTAAAACTACAAAAAACTCGCTGGGCGAGGCGGCGGGCGCCTGTAGTCCCAGCTACTCGGAAGGCTGAGGCAGGAGAATGGCGTGAACCCGGGAGGCGGAGCTTGCAGTGAGCTGAGATCCGGCCACTGCACTCCAGCCTGGGCGACAGAGCGAGACTCCGTCTCAAAAAAAAAAAAAAAAAAAGAAGATCCTTAAGGACACGACAACCAGAAAGCAGGCACTATGAATGCATGGGTGTTGACTAGGCCCTGGAAAAAAAGGCAAGGGATGCTCAAGGCGATAAACATCTGAAGTCACACCCAGTGTGAGCCAGGTTCTGTCCTGATGGAGACATTTTTGTAGTCATCAGGCAACAGGAGAGCTGCCTGGCGTCAGTTGTACGGTCCTTTGCGGCATCAGAGTCATGCAGCCTTCAAAACACATCACTTCTTTATTCACGCTGAAACAAAACAAGGCCACTAAGTGCCCTGCTCCCTCACTCACTCGGACCTGCGGACGCGGGGACAAAACTAGTCATGTTTTCTAAGTGGCCACAGGATAGCAAAAGTGTGGCTATCAAGGGGCAGGTGGGCGCTCACCACCTGCCCCTCTCAAGTAAAAATAAAAGAAAGCACTCTGAGATCCAGGGAGGGTGCCAAACTCATTTCTTTTTCTTGAGATGTGACTAGTAAGTGGAGCAGAGAGTGACGCTGAAGTGCATTCATGCTTTCCGTGACCCATCCATCAAGCTCCTTCTCTGTGACCTTGCGGCTGAGTGATGAGGCTGCAGAGCTGAACTGCCCTGCTGACAGGGAGACAACAGCCACGTGGACATGTCCTGTGTCCTGATGACTGCCTGAAGGTGCTGCTCATCACCAGATGAAGGTTTGGGAGACACGTTCATGCCATTGGACCACAGATGTCAAGTTAGGAGAGAATGTTTACGACGATGACAGAACTGGGATTGACTGCAACACCACAAAACTCAGGAACTGAGATGGGCCTAGACCCAGCGTGTGACATGGCTGTCGAGACTAAGGCCACCCGAGACTGTGTTAATTAATGGGGGCCCTTAGAGGGTGCCCTGCTCAGGCTGTATCTCAAATACTGTGTCTACTTCTGGGCCCATATTTTAGGGGTGCAGCTGACAAGTGGGTCCCCAAGGTGGTGAGGCTCTGGGGGATTTTATTGTTAGAGAATGGGTCTCACTCTGTCGCCTAGGCTGTAGTGGTCTGGTCAGTGCTCACTGCAGCCTCACACTCCTGGGCTCAAGCCATCCTCTTGCCTCAGCCTCCCCAGCAGTGGCGGCTTTTTCATAGGACAGAGGGTTGGATGAACTTTTGAGTTTAACACAGAGAAGGGAAGACTTGGAGCTGACCTTTCCAACTAACACGTTAAAGCCTGCTATTAAAAGCAGGCAGACTTGCTCTGTTTTGCCTAGAGGAAAGGTCTAGGGCCCAAGGGCAGAAGGGAGCCAGGCATCAGTTCCATTTAAGAAAGAACGTTCCAGCAGTTAAAAGTACAAACGATTCAGTGGGAAAGGAATTCCCTTCTTGTGAACAGGGGCTGGGTGACCAGCTGTGAGGAACTCTTCAGGTTGAGTCCTCCTTGAAGGGGTGTGACGCAGAGAGCCCCCTGTGCATTCCACTCTAGATGCGCAAACGAAGTTCACTTCAAAGCACACTTAAAAATGTGTGAATGAAATTAATTTCAAAGCACATTTATAAAAGCTGTAAGAAAATCACAGGGAGTTTGAGGGAAGAGGAGAGAATATATTTTTGGAGAATCAATTTAAAATACGGTTTTAAGTGAAAGAATTTATTTCAAAGCTCAGCACAGAACCACTCCTTTAGGAGACTGTTTAATGATAGCTGTGTCTTTGTACATTTCCATCTAGCTCCTGAGTTCCACGTGGAGGAAGTGATGGAAACTACCCAGTTCACTGGAACAAAGTTGTCGTCTTTTCTTTCTGCCATCAAGTAAGAAAACAAGCAGTGCTGGGGCTGAGTGACAATGCCCTGTGCACACCCAAGATTTGTGTACAAACGAGTCAGGCCCAGCAAGGGCAGAAAAGGCAGCAGAACCCTCGTGAGGCTCCGCTCCCTGAGAACACGAAGCATCTAGGAGCTGCGTCTAGAAAGGGGCTTTTCGGCTGGGCACAGAGGCTCACGCCTGTAATCCTGGCACTTTTGAGAGGATGAGGCAGGTGGATCGCTGGAGCTCAGGAGTTCGAGACTCACCTGGCCAACACAGGGAAACCCCATCTCTACTAAAAACACAAAAATTAGCTAGGCACGGTGGTGCATGCCTGTAATCCCGGTTACGTGGGAGGCTGAGGTACCAGAATCGCTTGAACCTGCGAGGTGGAGGTTGCAGAGAGCCGAGACCACGCCTCTGCACTGCAGCCTGGGCGACACAGTGAGATTCTGGAAAGAAAAAGAAAGAAAAAGGAAGGAAGGAAGGAAGGAAGGAGGGAAGGAGGGAGGGAGGGAGGGAGGGAGGGAAGGAAGGAAGGAAGGAAGAAGGAAAGAAGCAAAAGAAAGGAAGAAAGGAAAAGAAAGAAAAGGAAAAGAAAGGAAAAGAAAAGAAAAGAAAGGGGCTATTCACATGGTATCCACTGAGGTCCAGGGCTCCTCTGAAAGCTTGGCAAAAATTCTGTGCTTATGGCGTTTTTCTTGGGAGAAGGTCACAGATGTCAGCAGATTCTCAAAAGTGTTTATGACTAAAAGAGAAGAGTGAGATTTGCAAGAACGCGCTGCCCACAGGGTCAGGGCAGACCCACCGCTCCTTCTTGGTGCTGTGAGGTGCCCTTCTCTCTCGGGCGTACGGCTTTCTCACTGTTGTAGGGTGGGGGGTTACACAGAATGATTCTGGATTTCCCTTCCAACTCTAAACACCATGGAGGAGAACTGAGGCAGCAAACACTCGTGCTCACAGTGACCCTCGGGAACCACGGCCTTGGTCGTTCTAACTGCAGAAGAGCATGTGGTCTCCAGGCCTTGAGGACTCAGCCTGTGACCAGCTCCCAGGGGCTGAGACATGCATCTCCCTTACATAACGGCTACGTTCAGCTCCAAGCAGATGTGACTGACCACTCTGTCACTGTTATTACTGATTTTGTTACCAATTTTCCTGATTAAAACAATATTGAAGAACTGCCTTATTGACAAAGGTAACCACCTTATGCTTAAATTCACATAAGTAGCCACAGAATCTTCCAGATAAAGCAAGTAGCTAATTATGAAGTTATTTTGAAATATGGGCACTCTCCCTCCTCCCTGAAAACCCCCACCCCACCTATGTGTATTACTTCAGTCGATAAATAAAAAGCATTTCAGTGCTGCCTACAGTGAAAGAGGGAAGAGGGAACAGGACAGAGAAATGGAACCCAGACCCAGACCCCAGTATCTCAAGAAACACCTTCCTTCTCGCGAGACCTTTACAAACACAGCTGACACGCATCTCTCTGGAATGATTCTAGTCCTTTTAAGCAGACAAAGGAAATTGAGCCACTGAGTGTCCTTCTCCTCCTGTGGTATTAAGTACTGAAGCCTAAAGTGCTTCAAAAACACACGTCAGATGAACTTGGCTCATCCCATGCAAAGCCACAAGCACCATGAACGACGTTAAGTCATACGACTAAGGCTGACTGGCGGATTCTCCTGGCCACGCCTCATGAGAAAACAATTACACCAATACTGTGAACCGTGCTTGTGTATTGGTGACGTCAAAACTTACGCCATTAGTTTTGAAAACACAGATTTAGGAGTTTGCAGAATATTTTCAATAAGAGAACAAACAGCAATGTTTCTGCCTTTCATGTGAAACCTCTTGCTAATATTGATCAAAGGCATGATGCTTTATCATCTATCTGTTTCATGTTAAATCTGTCATCAGAGATGGTGATGGAGAAATTATCTAATTGTCATTTAAAAACACACAAAAATTGGACATGCTATACATTTATCTTTTAAAATGTAGTCTGTATTATTTTCACCAACCAAAACACACATAATATATTTTATTATAAAACATTAAGCAATGTTACTTTTGAGATATGCAATCTGAAAGGTCACATTTGTATTTATTACCAGAGGCGTTACATTAGAAATCAACCAGACAGACTCGTACGTCGTTATCGTGACTTACACAGCATGAAATGCGGGTTGAAGCAGCACCCACTTAGTGTTTCGGACACGGACCTGGTGTGGGCAAGGGGCCCTGGAAGAGGGCTTCCCCTCTCCGCACTGGGGCTCTGCGTCTCACATCTCAAAGACCAGAGCAGAGCCCTGTGTCCACTCCAGGCCCACAGCTGACACAGTGTGCACAGCCAGTGTTTCTAGACTCTCTCCTGCTCTGACAGAACTCGCTCTCTGGACTCTGCACTTGAAATTACGACCTGAACATGGGGGAGACAGTCATTTCCTTCTTGACTGAAAACCAAGTCAACAAATGAAACAAACCTAGTCTAAATTCCAGGATAATAATAAATTACCTGGTTTATAAAAATACATGTCCAAAATAGTTACTTCCTGGGTTGTGTACAATATAAATTACAAAAATAAAATAGAAAAGATGAAAAGTTGAGCACATTTTTCAGTTCTTTAACCAACACCAGCATTTTCCCATAGAGATCAGTGTGAAACCATGTGTGTGGCACCAAGACCCTGGCAAATCTAGGCTCAGGAGGGAGAGCCCTGAAGCTGGGTGAGGTATTTCTGTGGAGCCCTGTGGCCTGTCCTGGGCACGCTCGCCTCTACCTGGTGGAAGACGGCCTTTCCAGGAAACCCTCCGCGCCGTTCGGGCTCCATCTGTGGCAAGTGGCTCGCAGAGTGCACAGCGGAGCGAGCGAGCAGAAGGGCACCTGCGGGCGCCTCGTCCCTGTCCACGTCTCCCGAGGAGGGAGCATCACACAGTGCAGGGCAACTCGTGCATTTTCAACCTCTCCCTTTTGTTTTTCCTTTTAAAGATAGATTTAGTGAAGTCTTTTAAAAGAATATGTATTACAGAGAAGATAGATAGACAGCCATACAATAGGTGTTTCTGCCTCAATCCAAGTTATTATTACCATTTTGTATTTGAAAGTGTCTAAATGACAATATAAAAGAACTATTTCTTATTTCAATATTAGTTTTGCTAATCAAGGGTTCCAGTTTCCAGTGATTCGACCAACCGACAGGACATAACGGGTGCGGAGAGAGCCATGCACTTTAGATCATATCTAGAACCCACTTTCTCATCACAGTTCCTCCTCAGAACAGAGTCTAGAGAATGTTGACCGAAAAGCTTCCAAAATAATTGAACACAAGATATGAATCAGCAACAAAACAAGCTCAAGGGAAAAACACGGGCACAGGCAGCAAAATGTGATCGTCATAGCTCCGTTTCTGCAGTGACACTTAACACACTCGGTATCTGAATGAGTTCTGAATCATTTACTTATCGGAAAGTCTCAAAGTATCAATTTCAGGTGAGCAGTTTTAAATCAGAAAATATTCAATGGTTAATCATTACTCTTTAAGTATTTCCTTCATATCCTCTGAAGAGTTTCCCAGAACATTCACAGGTTTCCCTTGTGAAAAGGAATGCCCCCAAACAATGGAAAGCAATAGCAAAAAACAGGCATCTGAATCAGCCTGGCCTCTGAAAACAGACCAAAGAGGAATTTATCCACTTTCTTCCAGTAAAGAAAGAAAATCAAGAACATGGTATTGGCAGAGGGAAAGTGAATGAGGGAAGGTAAGTAAAGGACCCAGGTCAGTCTCTGGCAAAGGAAGCACTTAGGAAATGACTGCAGTGGTCTCTCGGGACCATTCTGTAAGATTCTACTCCAGCGTTAGGCCATGGATGCAGGAATCTATCTGCCATCATCTTATTAAGAGGGAGTGTTACACGCCTAACAAAGAAGGTGAAGTTCTAGGTAGAATTTTAAATTCATAGTAAGTCTAGAAGACTAAGAAGAAAGAGATAAGGTAGCTAGGATTTCAAGCAGCACTAAGCAAAACTTAAAATTTTATCGTGCAGTAAAGCTGAATGTACAATCATCCCAGACAAGACAGTTTAAAGAAAACAAGATGTCCACATGAGTGTCTTGGTTTTAGCCGTGATAATTCTCAGCCCCAAACATCACAAATTTAAGAAAAGCTATATATTTTTATTTATTAAATAGATTTAATTACTATGTCTTCTGAAATACAAAAGATAGAATAAATCATAGCACAAAAGGGAATAAGATATGATAACATCATGACGGCCAATTAATACACATAAATCAACCTTTTCTGGACAGACACCAAATTACTTAAGAGGATTAAGAGATAACTTCAGAAGCAGCACTACCTGGGAGATTATTTGGCATTTAAATACTGACTTCCAACGTGCTAGGTGGGCAAGTCCAAGCAAGCATCTGTGGTCACATGCACACGCCTCTCAACGGTTACGGATGATGAGAAACTGTCACTATTAGCTTGAAACAACCTCACCTACTCTAACTGCTCACCTGAAATGATCCTGAACAAAATCTCTACAAGTGTGGCTTGCACTTTTTTTCTTCAGACATATTCTGCCTCATTTTATCATCTAAGCAGGCAATCCTATTAGATCTGAGTAGGGGCAAGGCATTGTGTTTCGTACATGCAGAACATGGAGTTTTCTATTTGGTTCCATCAACTCCCAAGCATTTCAGGCCCATGGAGGTGAGAGTTCCTTCAATGATGACAGGTTTGCTATTTCTAACTTATCATCGACAACCTTCAAGGGGTCCCGTCGAGGCATCAAGACTGCTGTCTGTGTCTGAGGCCAGTGTCTGCTCAGTGGACATGGATGAAATGTCATTGATAGATGAAGACTGAGAAGGAGTGGCGTTGCTACTTACTGCTGCATCTGTGCTAAGAAAACCAAATATAATAAAATCTGAGGCACGACATTGCTGCAAATCCAGGCAACGAGACTTCAGGCCATTTCTCGGCTCTGTCTTTTTGCAGTTTCCCAATCCTAACTATGAGCATAAACAAGAAGTTAGTCAGCTGGATTTTCTGAACTTTTTTCCTTGAGTCTTTCTTTGGGCCCAGAGTCCCATATTCCTATGTCTTTCCTTGCAAGATTCTTCTTTTCTTCTCAGTGGCTAAACATATATGTGGCCATGTATAATCATGTTAGCTACTTAAAAAATAACCGCTGCTTTCAAGCAGACATCAAAAGGAAACAGCTATATTTATCTGAAAATGCAGTATCACAAAAGCTTAAGCCTGAATCGAATTCAAGTGTCACCAGACACTTGAATTATAACAATTTATAACATAAACACTAAATCTACAGAAAAGAAAGCATCAACATTCAAATAAATCTTTTGCAATAAAGACTATATACTAGAAAACGGAAAAAAATTAGTGGCCTCGTATTTTTTATTGTTTTGTACCTCCAGAAAACTGACATTTTAATCTTTTAAAGCAAATGAAACTATTCTACTTCCTACTATCTATATTTTAGTCTGGTGTGAATAAAAATACAACATGCAGACTCTCTGAGATCGACGTCTGCAGTCATAAATTTGTGCTTAGTTAACAAGCACTTAAGTTCTTGCTGAAGTTATATAATCTCTAGATGCTTGACACATACGTCATGTTGAATATAAAATTCAAGAATAAAAAGTAAGCTGTGCTCTCTGCACATCCCCACGCGTGTGTGCTTTCCAGTGGGAGTGGGAGAGAGACAATAAATATAACTTGAGCGTTTCATTTAGTAAACGGGAAGAATCCTGCAGACGTAAGTGAATACCACTAATATCAGAGTCTCTCATAATCGTATAACCACCCGGTCAGCAGGCTTCCACCACTATCAAGATCGGCAGATCAAGTAGAAAAATGGGAGAATGATATGAACAATTTTCTCAAGAGAAAACCAAATTCTATTTTACTTAGATTGGCATTTTGGGTGGGACCAGTACAAAGGGTTATCAACGTTGAAAAGGCTTTAAATTCCATTTCATCTGTAAATGGACGTGACAGCAATCATTGCAAAGATGAAAGAGAAATGTTTATAAGGAAGTTCAGTGCCTGGCACATCAGTAAAATGCCATCCACCACCCCCTTCACTATGACAAGCCAAAAAGGGTGGCTATTCATACAGTGGTTTTTAAATCTGATGCTAGCCAGGCTGGCGTTTCACATGCTGCTGCCATTTATAAAAGATGAATAGGGAAAGAGGCCAGGTGCAGTGGCTCACGCCTGTAATCCCACCACTTTGGGAGGCTGAAGCGGGCGGATCACGAGGTCAGGAGATCAAGACCAGCTTGGCCAATACAGTGAAACCCCGTTTCTACTAAAAATACAAAAATTAGCCGGGCGTGGTGGCACGTGCCTGTAATCCCAGCTACTTGGGAGGCTGAGGCAGGAGAATCACTTGAACCCGGGAGGCGGAGGTTGCAGTGAGCAGAGATCATTCCACTGTACTCCAGCCTGGGTGACAGAGTGAGACTGTCTCAAAAAAGAAAAGCTGAATAAGGTAAGAAAAATATCATACAATCAATTAAAACAATCACTAACCTGAAGGCTGATCTTTTACAACACCATTCTTGCTTCTTTCTTCCCAATCCATGACTTCTTTGTAAATTAGCTCTTTAATAAAAATACAAGTTAAAATGCCTAATCAGTTTCTAAACAGTTTCATTGTATCTCTAAACTCTGCTTCCAAATCAACTGGAACCACTCCAAAGGCACTGCGATGTGTTATTTTTAATTGTAAGATAAGAGTCAATTCAGTAATAAAGTCTACGTGGACCAAAATATTCATGTTTTGATACATTATATCTTTTCTTTTCTTTCTTTCTGTCTTTGGGTTTTTTTTTGTTTTTTTTTTTTGAGACAGTTTCATGCTGTCATCCAGGCTGGCGTGCAGTGGCACAGTCTTGGCTCACTGCAACCTCTACCTCCTGGATGCCTCAGCCATCCAAGTGGCTGGGATTACAGGTGTTCACCACCATGCCTGGCTAATTTTTATAGTTTTTGTAGAGATGGGGTTTCGCTGCGTTGGCTAGGCTTGTCTTAAATTCCTGGCCTCAAGCCGTCTGCCCGCCTTGGCCTCCCACAGTGCTGGGATCACGGGTGTGAGCCACTGCGCCTGGACTACATCCCATCTTTTCCATGCAGCTAGTAAGGGAGCAAAACGTGGGGTGGTTCTGGATCCACAAGGGGCTGTATGAAGTGGACTGGCTCCCACAGAACACTGTAAGGGATTGGATACTCTCACACCCATTTCAATATGTTTCTCTACGTAGTTACTTGGGGTTTTCCAAAGGTAACCGGCATCCACATGTGGGCTAGGAACCCCCGACACTGGCCAGAAATGAATCCACATGCCTAAGTCTTTTCCTTGTTTCAACTTCAGTTTTCTTCAACTTTCATTTGTAAGAAAAACTAATTACCTACTAAGTAAGTGATTAGGGATTCCTAAAATTTCAGTATTCATAAACCAGCATCAGCACGTTGCAACCATTTACGGAGGCCAGTGAGTGTGCTGTGAGCGTGCACTGCTGAGCACAGGCTCACACAGGCAACCGGCACTCCAGGAGGGCCCTGGGGCAGGACCCACCCTCAGTGCTGACTCACTCTGACTGTGGTTCTCAGTTACTACTGATGCCGCTTCTTAACGAAGAATTGTCAGGCTGACCTCTTCATTATAGGTGCAGTTTGTTGTGGGTGGTCTGGTTAATCTTACAGTGGTAATAATACCTATTTGCATATTTTCAATCTGCAGTTTCCCCCAAACTAGATTTTAAAACATATGTACAACTACACGGCTTAAAAAAAGCAGGCCGAAGTTCACAGGACCCCAGCCCTGGCTCCCCATTTCTGCACACACTGGGAATTCTATAGGTAACATGCAGCCTGTGAACTGGTGTCACTGACAATTTGCAACATGTTATCAATGTAAGTGTGATACAATTACTAAGCTCAGTTTACAAACCCATATGTGAAAAGCCATGAAAAAAATACTATTTTTCCCTCTTGAAGCAAATGATAAGAAATTGATACATGTTCCTCTCTAACTCTGTTCTCTTCAAGTCCTTTTTCTACTGGAAACTGGGGAGAAAGAGGCTAAGTGGGTCGCAGCGTTTCTTGCCCCTTCCTGAAGGGAAATGTCACAAAATGAAAAGCCTCTGCTTTACAGGACTGGAAGAAATGTCCTAAGCAAGGATCAAAATAAGCTCCATCTTTACCTTTCCATTCTTCAATTGCATGTTCTCTTTCTTCCAACTGGGCATCATAAATCTGAGGTGGTGGCTAAAAATTAAATCATATGTAAAGTCAATAGTAATGCCTCAAAAAAAATGAGGCACTAAAAAAGGTAAAATCACTTGGAAGACTTCTAGTCTATTTATGATATGGATTTAGTTTAATTCAACACATGGTTTAATAAAGATTTGTCATGCGATATTGGATCAGCTTTGATCAAAATAATTATGAAAAAGTTAACCAAAAAAGAGTTACTATGTTCCTCTTAATAATCACCTGACCTCAAAACACAGACATCTGCCCATCACAGGCTGTTTCCCGAGACCCATCATGGACAAGGCATTGTGCAGGCAGCTACGGAAGGTACTGCTGTTTCTTAAAACAAATTTTACATGTTCTTCATGTGAGAACTCCCAAACCCAAAGTCCAACTCATAAATGGACTGTTACAAAAGTCTGCTTATAAATTGGATTCTTTTTATATAAAACAACGTTTAAACTGATGGCAAAACCACAGGCCATGCCATAAACATGTGTGTCACTCACGGCACGAAGGAAGCCCACCACTACGCAGTGATCTCCCTCACAGCTAAAGCTCACTCACACCAGCGCTGACACAGAAACACGCACGTGAGCACCGAACTCAGAGTGGAGCTCCTCCAGCGGGGGAGCCAGGAGGCACAAGGCCTTTAGGGAAGGACACACAGACGTGTGATTTTTCAGCAAGCTGCTCAGCCTCTCTGGTTGAGTGGCCTAAACAACAGGATGTAACCAAAGCCAATGGCACAGAACAGATGCTTAATAAACTATGAGCTCACAGCAGCCTTTGCAAAATGGAGACTGGTATCACCAAAGCGTAAGTTCATTCCTGAGGTCCTCCGAGCAAAGCGGCCCAGGCCTCAGACAGCACTTGGCCTTTTTGTAACTGGGAGCCCCAGATGGAGAACTTGCTACCCATATGTAGCCGCTCTGGACGAGCAGACAAGATCCAAGGAAATACAAGCCCGGCCTCCACATACAAGTCTTTTCAAAACAGATACTCACTGCCTCTGCTTCGGCCGGGTCATACCAGACAGTGATGTACGGGTGACGCAGAGCTTCGTCTACAGAGATCCGCTTGTCAGGATCAATCACTAGCATTTTCGATAACAGATCTCTGGCTTGACTGGCTAGGGTGACAACAAAGATTAGATTAATACACTAATGCTGTTAATATGAAACAAAGAGAATCATACAATAAAGAACTAAATACGACAGCACAGACAGAACAAAGATATATTAATTTTGAGAAACGTTTGATAGGTTCAAGATGAATATAACACAAACTTTTTTTTTTTTTTTTTTTTGAGACAGAGTCTCACTCTGTCGCCCAGGCTGGAGTGCAGTGGCGCAATCTCGGCTCACTGCAAGCTCCGCCTCCTGGGTTCACACCATTCTCCTGCCTCAGCCTCCTGAGTAGCTGGGACTACAGGCGCCCGCCACCCCGCCCGGCTAATTTTTTGTATTTTTTTAGTAGAGATGGGGTTTCACTATGTTAGCCAGGATGGTCTCGATCTCTTGACCTCATGATCTGCCTGCCTCGGCCTCCCAAAGTGCTGGGATTACAGGCATGAGCCACCGCGCCTGGCCATAACCCAAACATTTTTAAGAAAAAGTCAGATGGCCACTTTCATGACAAACCAGGTTTCCAAATGTGGTTTTACGCCTCTGGATCTGTGAGGGGAAGAGAAACCTGGGCCCCCAGGGTGGTGGGGAAGAGCACCAGGCAGCCTCAGACCAATGTCTGGGCAGGGCCCAAGGCTGGGAAACCACAGCAAGGAAGGTGGCAATTGCCGAGCTGCGGGTGGCACTGCCCAGGGTGTGGGCATGAGGCACGGGGGAGTATTTTTCTTTAAGTCACATCAAAATGAAATTAGAACAGACTTTTTAAACCATGCAACAATCTCACATTCCCACAGGATGAAACACTCACAGATGCTTCTGGTTGGCCTAGCTGTATACAGTGCTGGCAACTTACAGTTTTGTTTTTTTTTTTTTTTTAAATCTACAGATTGGTATTTAGAAAAAAAAAAACAAAAACAAGTTCAATAACTTAGTTAAATATAAGGATCACTTAGGTTTTGGCAACTGAAGTTCACAACCTGAGTAAGCACAGGAATGACTGAGGGTTTTCTGATTAAGGCACAGTTTACCTTAATTTTTTTTTTTTTTTTGAGACGGAGTCTCGCCTGTCACGGTGCTGGGAGTGCAGGGCTTAACTCGCTCACTGTAAGTTCTCACCCGGTTCAGGCCATTCTCCTGCCTCAGTCTCCCGAGTAGCTGGGATTACAGGCGCCTGCCACCACGCCCGGCTAATTTTTTGTCTTTTTAGTAGAGACGGGGTTTCACCGTGTTCGCCAGAATGGTCTCGATCTCCTGACCTCGTGATCCGCCCGCCTCGGCCTCCCAAAGTGCTGGGATTACAGGCGTGAGCCACGGCGCCCGGCCCAGTTTACCTTAATCTTAATGTGGACAGAATCAAATCTCTTCTTTCTCCTTAAGCAATCACACTGTAGTAAAGGGTGCAGGAGAAGGTGGGGAGGACCTTTTCTATCGAGTGACTGTCACATGGCTCCGACTCTAGAATCTGCATTCAAGGGTTCTTTTCACCTGAAAACTTTGTGAATTTCAGTTGCTGTAACTGTAACAAGATTCTTTCAGGCTGATTTGATGATTTTTATTTTGGCCAAAGGCTTCAATTAAGCCATCTTATGGAGGATAAAGCTTCTAGACCTTTAAGCTTTCTCTCCTCAGTGCCTTCATACCTCAGACTTCTGGCCTAAAATGACTTTCTCTCCCAAAACTCACAGGTTTTTAGAATACAAACATGAAAGACTGAAAGCGCCACCTGAATTACAAAACACAAGTCTAAGAAAAAAAGGGTATCTTACTTTTTATTTTGTCTCGCTCAGACTCTGATGGGAATATCCAGTCTGGAAAGAGTTCTTCGAATTTGATTCCAGGATACTTTGGTCTGTTTTCTACATAATTCCTCACAGTCGGCTGCAGTTTCTTCATGAACTCTGCTGATGGTGTTCCAAGCTGCTCAATAACTTTATTCCACTGATCAATATCTAAGGAGTCTCTTGAGGAAAATACAACTGGAGTGCCTCGTATTCACAGCACATGCAGCAGTGTTTGACTCATCTTTACACCTATCGGCTAGGCCACCCCACCGGATCAGCAGCAGAATTTCCAAATAATATTCAAATAAGGTTTGGGTTTCCAAGTTACACTATTTTTTAAAACTCTTCCACTCTGCATCTTCATAAACTATGACACAGCTTATTAAATCAACACAATGAAGTCTACACACCTTCCCACTCTAGTTCAAAATAAAGTTGATCTTGTAACTAAGAATACCTATGGCAAAAATGATTAAACATGAAACTAGATAAACATTACATCAGCAAATTGAAATCAGTTTTCATACTAATGCTACCTTAGATTTATTCACAGCTCTCTGAAGAACAGAGGATCTCGAGGGACCTGTGAGAGACCTGTCTGATCTCCTCAGTTTACAGCCGGGGAACCAACCAACTGGGCTTAGACTGAGCCCACTGACAGCTTTCAAACGATACTCTGCTTTACTTGGAATTGACTCTTCCCAACCATCACTGCAATACCGAGGTAATGCATTTTATTTCCTTTCAAAGTGCATGACCTGGGTTTCAGACTCAACGCTGCATTCAACACTCACAGTGTGTCAGGAAAGTCAAGCTTCCTTAGGGGCCCATTTCCTTCTTTGCTCAATGCAGACATTACCAGCTTTGCCTGTTCCACAGGGTGCTTGTTAGGCTTGGGATAATTAGGATTACATGTGGGAAAGTGATACTGGAACCGTACTCAACTATACAAGAGAATGCAAGCGAGAAAAAAACAGCATCAACAGCAGCTTCAAAAAGTGCTCCCTGAGGCATGTCTTAGAAAAATGAACTTACATGACCATGAAATAACCTAGGGAACTGGTACATGAACTCAGTTCTTCCAAAACGTTATACTTCCAAAGACCTGCTCAGGAAATGGGTTTCTGGCATTCAATTCACTAGCAAATTCTCCTTCTTACTCCTGTTTCGTACATGTTGTCAAATCAGAATTATGTCCACATTTTATTTACCTATTTAGCCAAAATGTGAAAACTGTGTCACACCTTTTCCTTCTGCCATATATATATATATACACACACACATACACACACACACACACACACATATATATATATATAGTCTTGTTCTGTCGCCCAGGCTGGAGCCACGATCTCGGCTCACTGCAACCTACACCTCCCGGGCTCCAGTGATTCTCCTGCCTCAGCCTCCCAAGTAGCTGGGACTACAGGCACCTGCCATCACGACCGGCTAATTTTTGTATTTTTAGCAGAGATGGGGTTTTGCCATGTTGGCCAGGCTGGTCTTGAACTCCTGGCCTCAAGTGATCTGCCTGCCTCGGCCTCCCAAAGTGCTGGGATTATATAGGTGTTAGCCACCGCGCCTGGCCCGCCTTATACTTTTGATACCTCTTCTGCATGCTCACTCCCACAGACTCCCCAGGATGCACCCACCCAGCATCTGTGTGCCATTTGCCACACAGCAACCAACTGGGCTCCCCGCTACACCTAGCCTGCCCAGCTCTAGACTAACCCTTGTGCTTACTCAAGGAAGAGCTCCTTCAACTCTTCTTCTCCAACATCATCAACGTTTTACACTCTACCAGTACATTCCATCACGTTGGTAACTGACAGTATTTTCTCCTGTGTTAACATAGTAGCTGCCTGCTTTTGGCCCCCACTACCTATTGCTCTATCTTATTCCTATTTGCAGCAAAACTTCCATAAAGAGCTGTCGGTCGGGCGTGGTGGGTCACACCTGTAATCCCAGCACTTGGGGAAGCCAAGGCAGGTGGATCACAAAGTCAGGAGTTCAAGACCAGCCGGGCCAAGATGGTGAAACCCCAGCCCTACTAAAAATACAAAAATTAGCTGGGCGTAGTGGCGGGCACCTGTAATCCCAGCTACTCGGGAGGCTGAGGCAGAGAATTGCTTGAACCCGGGTGGTGGAGGCTGTAGTGAGCCGAGATCACACCACTGCCCTCCAGCTTGGACAACGGAGTGAGACTCTGTCTCAAAAAAAAAAAAAAAAAAGAGCTGCCTATACTTGTGTCTCTAATTCCCAGCCTCTCATTTTCTCTCAAACATACTCCCATCAGGCTTTCTTCCCTCCACTCCATAAATGCTGTGCCCATCATGGCTGCCAGCAGCCATCACGAGGCCCAGTGGCCAGTCCTCTGTCCTCATCTCATGTGAATGACCCTCCCTCTGTCACCGCGCTGTAGGAGGAGGGGTCGCTGGAGTGCCTTCTCCATTTCCTTCCCTATTCCCTTTGTCCCTCCACCTCAAGGGGGCTAAGTCCTGGGTCCTGGTCTCTTCCTCCCCTGCAAGCGCTTGCTACCAGTCCTAGGCTTCAAGGCTACCAACAGATGGATGACACCCACTTTGATCTCTCTATCCCAGACCTTGCCCCTGAATTCCACTGTCTAACAGACATCTCCAAACCCTAGCAAGGCTCCTTGAAGGGTCCAACTTCAAAGCAGAGTACAAGCCCATCTCCCCGGCCGCACCCTCTCAGCCTGCGGGGCCTCCGCCCATCTCCTCCGCCGCGACTCCTCCCCAGCCTGCGGGGCCTCCCGCCTCCCATCTCCCCGTCACACCTCCCAGCCCAAGTGGGCCTCCCGGCCCATCTCCCCCGCCAGACTCCTCCCACTCATGGGGCCTCCTCGGGCCTCTGGATGATGGCAGCCTCTGCTCTGGTCTCCTGCTCTGCCCTGCCCTTGACAATCCAGCCTCAATTTAGCAGCTGCGAGGAGCCTCTTTGCATCTAAGTCAGACTAGGCACCCAGAAATGGGCAGGTGAGAGAAATATCTGCTGGATTAATGATAAAGGACTAGAAATTAAACCAGTTGTGGGAGAAGCCCCACAGATTCCCCGAGAGGCCTCCACCCCAGCATCCCACAGATGGGACAGGGGACAGATGGGAGGGCTGGGGGAAGGGGAACAGTAATTCCAGCAAGCTCAGTGGACCCTGTTGTCTAATTCTCGTGAAGCTGCAGGCAGACTGCAGGTCTCCTATTTTACAGAAGGGGAAACCAAGGCTCAGAGAGGTCCTAAATTTCTCAAGAATGCTTGGCTGCCGAGGGGAGGAGTCTGAGCTGGGGCCCGAGGTAGCCTGGCGAAAGCTTTCTCTTTCTCATAGGCCACCACAGGGACAGGAGTTCCTTTTCTACCCCAGGTCACACATTAAAGCAAATCTCTGAGACCCTCAGTCTGATTTCTGCAACTTTTTTCTATCTCCCAAATTTCAATCTAATACTTGAAAGAGCTGGCAAAATTTTCCTTAGAAAAATGATGTTAAACTGTGTGTGACTTTTGGGAATCACAAGGTAACCTTACAGATAACACCATTAATTACTGACATTAATATTAATATGTAAAGCAGGAATTTTAAGTTACTTACTAAAATGCACCAAAAAGTACTCACATTTTTCATTTTTGTACTTTCTGAAGAAAACATTTCTTAATAAAACAAGGAATGGCACAAAATGAATAAGAATTGAGACAAACTGAACATTAAGTATATATTTCTAAATTATTAGTCTCTTAATTCCTCAACTTTCCCTTTTTAATTAAGTTCACTTGCAAAATAAAGACTTCCTTATTTATAGGTTGAAACAAGTGAATCTGAGGTAAGGCTATAGAAACTGCTAGAAAATTTACTAGAACAAATAAAATATTTAACTTGACATATAATCTATGATACAGAAAATGTAAAGAAAGGTAAATAAAATGAGAGGAATAAAAATATTTTCATTTCAAGTTTGCATTGTGAAGAATTTATGTGATAAGGAGACCACTCTGACGAACTTATTAAAATCTGAAATTATCTTCCTAAGATACACACAAAACACTGACCACAGAGCTCGCTTTTCTTAAAAGCAGCCATCAATCTGCCCAAGGATGGAGACCAATTTCAACTTTCATAACGAAAAAAAAGTCAAAGACTAATGAAAAACTAAGTGGTTAAAACACAAATGAAAAAGGGAAGATGTGAAGAACCATGTTAGGGTAAAAAATACTAAGGATGGAAGAATGGCGAATGAGGAAAGAAGGCTATCGTAACAATTAGTTATTCTCCTTTCTGCTGTATATCTAACACGACTTGCTGACTACAGTATGAGTTTATCTCTTTCATTTTACATGTATTTTGACTTCCCCAGTGTGTCACAAAATAACCCACCAGATTTTTTTTTAAATTCTACAAAATGTCAGCACAGTAACAAACAAGAAAGTTTAACATATTGTTCCTCACAAAATTTTCATTTTAATCTCTTTCACTTAGGTCTTTTATAATGTGCTTCAGTTCTTACTTTGGGGGAAAATATTTCAATGCATACCAGTAACTAACAAAATAGTACTTAATTAAAGCACACAAGTACATGAGTCTATTAAATTTAGATAGCATCTTTCCTAGTTAAATTAATGGGATAAACTAAATAATACAGTATTTTCATTTAAATATCAGAATATACTTATCAAAGAGTAAATAATTTCTTCTATATGTCCAGCTATTTTTGGTAAAATTAAGCTAATATAATTGATTTAACTTAACTCTAACTCTCAAAATCATCACAGGTAGTCAAGTTAAAAATATAGAATAAAATTGAACCACTTGGTTTGTGACGCTAATTAACAAATATAGTCAAGCCCCCCTTAGAACACAGTCTGGCGTGGTTACGACATTGTCCTCGTGAGCGCCCGTGTAAGCAGGTGGTCATGCTGCCTGAGGCATTATGGAAAGCATGGCGGGGCCAAGGTCGCGGGGAAGGATACGGTCAGTGCCTTGGAATATCACACAACCTTTCACCAGCTCTCCCATGATGCAACCCACTGACCAGATATCAACTGAAAATAAAATGAAATGATAAAATTATGAAGTGTCATGAACAAAACAAAGGTGAGGAAAAGGAATTCTAACAGTGCACTAAACACACAAATATGGAAAAATAAATTGCTAGCTAAGGGTGAAATTTTACACAATATGAATGATTGCTGACCTCTAGTTTAGCCTTCAGTTTGTAGCAATCTGGGGTTTTAGTGCCAAAGAGTCCAATACTTTATAGCTTAAAACAAACAAACAAACAAAAAACCAGAAACAAGAAGTGCCTGTGAACACAAAGCTTTTCAGGGTCACATGCCCACCCCCAGCCTCCATGGCCAAGTGCCAGGTCCCCCGTGAAGGATACAGTCTCTTCCTGGGAACAGGACTTTATGGAGGACCATTTCTGCCATGATGCACCCGACAGACCAGATGTCCACTACCAAACACCAGGGGATTAAAAACCAGCTAGAGTCCCACATCCCTTTTCTCCAAACCCCCTCCCAGAGACAAACCCAGTAAACGTCACTAGCTTGCCAGCGAGAGCCTTTGTGCATTGTTGACACCACACCTCCTGAGCAATCACTTTCTAGACTGCCCGTCAGAAAGGCAGCAGCACTCCGTGGGGGAACTGACTGTTGGCGCAGGTTGGCCGGCTTGTAGGACTGCAGGTGAGGCCCTGCCAGAGGAGCCCAGACTTCCACAGTGCCCACCCTCATCTGTGGGGCCCAGGCCTCAGACAGACAGCAGAGCCCTCTAAATGCCCTGCTGGTGGGCAGAGGGGACAAGTGAACAGGGGATCAAGTTTTCTCTCCTCCACAGGAAGCACATAGAGCTGTGCCTCTCAGGGCGAGAACACAAGCTACAACGCAGCAAGATGAACCTGCAGCAAAACTCATTTCAGATGACCTGGGCAAACTTTCAGTCTTTTTAAAAACAAGTAAGCGAGATTTCGTTATTTTCAACAAATTTGCTAAAAGCCAAGTTTCAAAGAGCTCTGGTATTGCTAGAATAAGCTAAGTTTTGATGTAAAAAACACCAATTTTACATGAGAACATGTATTATTCCATTTATATCAAATTCAAAACACCAATATGCAGACCAACAAATAAAGCTGATCCAGGGCACTGGCGATCAGGAGACTGGCCAGCCCCGTGTGCTGCGAGGGGGAGGGGCCAAGGGGAGGCCAGAGCTGCGGGTGCTGTGGGTGTGCTCACGTCAGCTGAGCTGCACACTCAGGATCTGCACACTTGGCTGCAGGTAGGTTAAACTGATTAAAAAGTTCAAAAATACTAATTTTAAAAGTGAATGTTTAAGAGAGAATGATTTTAACCAATGGAAAAACACAATTAATTATTTCTTATCTCTGGATCATGCTATATGCTATGCGTAACAGTCCCCACAGTATACATCATATAGTTCAAAGGAAAGAGAAAACTCGAGACCACCACTAGAGCAGTTTCTAAACATCCCAGCCTCCTCCAGCCCTGGCTATACTCACCGTTCTCTTTGTAGCCCATACCCAGGATGACTTCAGGTGCCCGGTAGTACCGGGTCACCACGTAAGGGGTCATCATGAAGTTGGTGCAGGCCGTCCGGGCCAGGCCAAAGTCAAGGATCTTCAGGGTGCAGTCTGATTTCACAACGATGTTGCTAGGCTTCAAATCCTAGGAAAGCAACGGGTTAAATTAGTCGAATGAACGAAGCACACTAAATAAACGACTTCGCATCCATGAGGGCTGTGAAGCCAGTGTGAGAGTGCAGGGAGTGAACAGAACTCTGAGATTTGGGAACAATTCTGGAAAATCTTACTCTCAAATTGAAGCTAAAACAAATCAGCCTAAAGCGGTCAGATGGTGCCCCTCGCCCTCAGTGGAAACCTTCATGGCCCTCCTTTGCCCGTTCTGTGGTCTCGCAGGCCCTCAGGCTGTCCTATCTACCCTCCATCCATGCATCTGCATGTCCAGCACACGCGCCCCCTCCCGCCCTCCACACCTGGACTTGAGCTCCCCAACACTCTGACTCTCCTCTGCGAAGGTCCTCACGCTCACTATCAGTCCAGGGCAGTGCTGTTCCACAGACAATGTCACAGAATGCGAACGATGTGTACAATGTACATTTTCTAGTAGCCATGTTCAACAGCATGAACAGAAATAGGTGAAATCCTAATACAGTGTATTTTATTTAACCCAATATATCCATAATATTATCATTTCAAAATGTAATCAACATCAGAAAAATACTGAGATATTTTACATTCTCTTTTTGGTAGTGAGCCTCTGAAGTCCAGTATGTATTTCACAAATGTGGCATGGCCACATCCTGGGTGCTCCACAGCCTCTTGTGGTTAGTGGCTGCCATACTGGACAGCACAGGTCCAGAATCCTCCCAACCTGGAATCTTCCCATGGCTCTTTCTCTCCTTGGAAGAGCAATTCCATGATCATCCACCTCCAGGCTTCTCACCTCTGCCACAAGGACCCACCAGCACCGGTGCTGCCATCTCCATCTGTACGTGGCACAAAAACTCACCTGCTCATGTTCCAGTTGCCACCTCTCTTCCCCTCCCCAGGGCTGACTGTGTGAGCAGGGCACTGGCTGTGCTCTCAGCACTCAGAGGCAGGCCTGGCGCAAGCAGACACTTGGGAAGTGCCTGCTGAATGAAGACGTGCATCACATTCCACCCGACTTGCAAAGCCTTAACACAACCTCTGCAACCGTTTCCCTCATAACTAAGGGACTTTCTTCCTGCTGATCCTCCACCCCAGCCCCTTCCTCAGGCCTGAGGAATTTGACTTTTGCCTGGGGACTTCAGCCTGCAAACTCAATCTAGAAACTGTGACTTGTAAACAACCCATATCCATTCTTTTCACAAGAGTAGTGTACCTGCAATGTTAAACTGCCAAGCCACTGACGCAGGGTAAGGCGTGAGGATCCTTTACCTGGGGAGTTGCAGGTTCCGTAACACTGCCTAACACCTGACTTTAAGACATCTCAACTGATGGGCCACAAGCGGGTTGCAGGTGTGCCTCCGTGAAGGCTATGGAGCTGTTATCAGGGCAAGCAGGAAGCCATTTCAACATTCACAACAGTTACAATCACATTCCAATGCTGCTAAATGGTCTATTTCTAGGCTTCCTAAATTCTGTAAAATTTAAATGATCAATACATAATGTTTAAAAATGCAGTCACAATCTCTACCTGGCCCCCAGGCCTCCATTCCACCTCAGGGCACTGTGCAGACACCCCGAAGGCCTGAGAGGAAGAAGCCAGGCCGCCTCCCACACGAAGGAAAGCTGGGGAGAAGCAGCCCACATTCAACCAGGACTGTCCGCTGTAAGGACCTGGTCATGGAGCTAAGACCAAATGAACCAATTTGTTTCTTGTTTCCTTTTTTAAAATCAAAGAACATGGCAAGAACAGGCATTTCAGAACACAAATTACTAACAGATAAAATAATGCTCAATCTCACAAAAATCTTTTTTAAAAACCCAACATGAAAGCCCATTTTTAGTCTATCACGTGGCAGCGATGGAAAGCAAGCAGCCGTGGTGCTGGCGGGAGAAGCTGAAAGAGGCGCTCCCTCAGGCCGCGGAGGGTGTGCCGTGGGCACTTTCTCTCCAGAAGGCTGACTTCTGAGGTGTGAAATGCACACACTTCACCAGCCAGCAGGCCCTGAAGCCCAGCCCACCCAGAACTAACAGCACAGCCGCAGGAGCAAGGATGACAAGGACAGCCTGGTTCTACAAGGACAGACGCAGCAGTGGAACCATCTCCACAGGCTGCCCGCCAGCTCCGCGAACCCCAGTGCGCCAGAAAACACGCTCATCTGAAGACGCTGCCATCTGTCAAAAAACTGTCACCACATACTAATGTAGCCGGAAAAGCACACTTCACTGCCGTCTGCTGGAAGACTGTGGTGACAGAATCCCAAGCTTGCACGGGTGCTCTGTGTGGCCAATGGGGAGGTGGCTAAGGAGGTCACAGGGCTCCTAGAGCTCTCCCCGCACCCTGGGACCCTCTCTAGGCACCCCCGAAATACAAACTGAGACAACTTCCCAACACCTCACTTCAATTTCAAGGACAGCAGAGGAAAGACAGTTATGCCCCTTCAAGTCTTGAAAATCACTCAGAACAAAGATGACAAATGCCAAGTAAAGATCCAAGTGATGCCTGGCTCGGGGCTTGGCTCCCAAAGAGCCTGGAACCCAACGCTACCCTGTGGGCAGCAGTGACGGCACCACAGCACCCGCAGCACGAGTGGGGCCCCAAAGAGCCTGGAACCCAACACCCGCAGCACGAGTGGGGCAGGTGCTGACCTCCCCCACTGCCTGCTCGACTCTGGGATCCAGACCCACTGCTTGAGAGTATCCCGGGAAGGAGCACATCCTGACAGGCGTCCACTGTCTGGCCTTCCCTGGTCCCTCCCCACAGGTAGCTGTGGCTGTCCACTGGGTAAGGAGAACAGCCAGGCACTCTTGAGGATGAATGGACACAGCTCTAAGTAGACACTGAAACCCGAAGACCCCAAACGCTATCATGGCTCCTCCACTTGCGGAGTTTGTGGGGTCAGGTCAGAAGTGAAGTCTGGGCCAGTTCTCTTCTGGTCATGTTATGGGAGGGTGGGAACGTTAGCAAAGCCTTAGAACTAAGCTGTAAGAGAACACTGCTGTCCAGCCTGCACGCGTGTGGGTGCTGTCTGGGCCTCTCTTCTAAGCAGTGTGGAGGATGCATTTGCCCGATCAGCACGCTGCACCCGAGGCCTTATTAATCTGCTCCAGCAACCGCACCTCGACCCGCACAGCAGCTGCAGCCAGGACTGCCAGTGCCATAAGCCTGTGGCTGTCTAGAGTCATTCGCCAGAATCCATGCAGTTTCTTCAAGGGCTGGACTAGTCAGTTAGACGGGGATGCAGGAGACCACTGTCCCCGCTCCCCTGAGGCTTCCATGGTGGCACGAATCTCTTCCACCCACCCGAGCCCTGCACGTGTGATCTTGTTCTTGATTTGCTATCTTGGGGGCAGTTTCAGGTTTCCATCTGGCCTCGTTGTGATGACTTACTCGCAGGCCAAGGAACTCGTGTGGGGGTTACTCCAACTGCCAAGGGCCTCTGCTCCAGCCACACACTGAGGGCTGGGGAGACGGCCACTGGGTGGCTGGGACCCTGTGGCCCACTGAGCGCCACCAGACACAGACGGCTCAGGAATGAAGGTCCGGGACACATGCCAGGTAAGCCACAGGGGCTTGCCGATGTGAGAGCTGAGGGTGTGAATAACAGGAAAGGGGAAGGGCGAGAGCCAGCAGAGAGACCACAGTGACAGGGACTATAGGGTGTCCCACTAACCTCTGTCTTCCAGAGTTCCCCTGAGGAAGAGAACCATGGACGCCACAGGAAAGCCACTCCCAACTTATGTGGAGAAGTAGAGCTGAGGGGGCCAGGGTGGACTGTGGGGGCCACGGAAACGCACTCCTTGGTCTCCCACCACAGGAGTGGGAGTGACAGACGGCCCAGTGCGGTGTCTGCACCCATCCTCTGTCCCTGCCAGGGCGTACCTCTCACAGAGCTGTCAGCCAGGGGCCGATTGGGCAGGGGTGCTGAGGCAGGCCTGTTCCTGTGTGACACTGGAGGCCTCAGAGCTGCACCGAAGTCTGGACCGGGCCTTTGAGGGGCCAGGACTACACTGCATTTTGCTGGTATTCGCTGCCTCCTCCGGCTGCTCCCCCTTCCTTCTCCCAGCCGGTCCCTCGCCTGTGTAACCCCCCGTGGCATGCTGATGTTGCCCACGAAAAGCCCCCACTCTACAGGGACAGGAAGCTGCAGGACCGTACCAAATGCCATGGCAGAGCGAAGGGAATGCCAACCTCCACAAATGGCCACGACACCCAGGAAGGGCTCAGCAAGTGAACCACAGGTGCTACGGAGGCGGAACGAGGCAAGGGCAGCACTCGGAGTTTTCTTTTTATTGAAAGTCCAAGTACGTAGCAGTTAGATACCCCAGATCCCCACCTCCATCCCAAAAGTGAGGCTCCACTCCTTCCTCACTCCTGCTGGCCCTTCATGCAGAGAAACTGATGCCCAGCTTCCAGGTGCAGGGCCACAGGTGCAGCACGCAGTCCTGTGGGCACCAACAGGGAAGGCACAGCGAGGCCTGCCTGCAACAGGGCTGCCCGGAGAGTCTGCACTCTGCCACATGAGAAGCCCAGTCCCACCCCACAGCCCTGTACCCCAGCAGCCAGGCTTACATCCCTCCACCAAGGGACTGGAAGGGCCTTTTCCAGAGAAATTAAATGGTGCCCAGAGAAAAAACCTATAGAAGGCGACACCTGCAGCTGCTTGTGGCCCAAGAGACACCCATTCTTTAACAATCCACCCATTCACTCAGCACTTCCAGTCGGCTTCTAATAATTCAATCTTTTTTTTTTTTTTTTTTTTGAGATGAAGTCGCATTCTTGTTGCTCAGGCTGGAGTGCAACGTTGTAATCTTGGCTCACTGCAACCTCCGCTTCCGGGGTTCAAGAAATTCTCCTGCCTCAGCCTCCCGAGTAGCTGGGATTACAGGCGCCTGCCACCATGCCCAGCTAAATTTTGTATTTTTAGTAGAGACGGGGATTCACCATGTTGGCCAGGCTGATCTTGAACTCTTGACCTCAGGCGATCTGCCCATCTCAGTCTCCCAAAGCACTGGGATTACTGGCATGAGCCACCATGCTTGGCCTAATGCTTCAATCTTAAACATGATCCAACCAGACATTTGGGGAAAGCCTTGCGTGTGACAGGGAGGGACCTAACACACTAAAAAAGGAACTCTGGGTAGAGAAACACAATGAAGGGAGTGATAAAACCCTTTAACAAAAGCTTATCCTCAGAGATGATAGTATATCCATACAACAAGAACAGAATGCTGTAAAAAGGAACTTTTAAGAGCAAATGAGTGTCAATTAACTCGTGCTTCAGAGAAAAAGAATACAGAATGGAGTTAAGAGGACATTCTGAAAGAAATGATATAAATTTCTCAGACCTCTATAACATGTGCTTCCAGACTGAAGGCCAAGTGCCCAGCAAAACTAAAGAAAAAATGTCCATATCAAGGCATACATCAAAACATCTCAGAATACAAGGAATAAAGAACTGAGTTTAAAAGTTTCCAGAGATAAAACCAAACCAAAACCCCAAACCACAGCACTTAGAAAAGGTTAGTCATCGGCCGGGCGTGGTGCCTCACGCCTGTAATCCCAGCACTTTGGGAGGCCGAGGCAGGTGGATCATGAGGTCAGGAGATCGAGACCATCCTGGCTAACACAGTGAAACCCCATCTCTACTAAAAATACAAAAAATTAGCCGGGCGTGGTGGCGGGCACCCGTAGTCCCAGCCACTCGGGAGGCTGAGGCAAGAGAATGGCGGGAACCCGGGAGGCGGAGCTTGCAGTGAGCCGAGATCGCGCCACTGCACTCCAGCCTGGGCGACAGAGCGAGACTCCGTCTAAAAAAAAAATAAAAAAATTAGTCATCAGATGACACTGAGGCACTCCGGGGCAATGCTAGGGGCCTCGCTACCACAGGACTGCATCTGCCATTCTGAGCGCAACTGATCTGTAACTAAGAATTCTACACACAACCACACTACTCACCATGGGAGAGGGCAGAATAAAGAGTTTCAGACATTTGAGGCCTCAAAAAATGTCTCTCCTCTGTGGCATTTTTAGGAAGCTTTTGGAGGGTGTCTCCCACCAAAACACGGGAGTAATCTGAGAGACAAGGACAGCAAGCAAGGAATCCAACATGGGAGGGAGAGGAAGGAAATCCCCAGAAAACCGCCAAGGGAGATCCAGGACAGCCCTTCGAGCAGGCGCAGGGGCAGTCAGTGCAACGGGGAACAGGCTGAGGCTGCGGGAGAGGTTCCTGAAGAGATGAAACTGATGAAACACCCAAAATATCTGCATGTGCTGAGAGAAAACTTAGATGCCTGATAGAAGAGTTAGGGCTGAATTACCAACAAGAACATAGAAAACTATCTCCCAAAACAAAAACCTCAAACAAATAAAAGGTAAGTGTTTGTTAACTCCAGGGACCAAAAGGGGAAAGGGGAAGGTCTGCTGTACAAAAGCATTTCCATGCTCACGACGATGCAGTTAGCCAAACACCATCACATCCGCCAGCCTGGGAGGAGGGCGAGGAAGGCCAAGGGTGAGGGCTGGGTTGGTAAGAAGCTAAATCAGCATCTTTTTTTTGAGACAGAGTCTCACTCTGTCTCCCAGGCTGGAGTGCAGTGGCGCAATCTCGGCTCACTGCAAGCTCCACCTCCCGGGTTCACGCCATTCTCCTGCCTCAGCCTCCCAAGTAGCTGGGACTACAGGCGCCCGCCACCTCGCCCGGCTAGTTTTTTGTATTTTTAGTAGAGACGGGGTTTCACCGTGTTGCCAGGATGGTCTTGATCTCCTGACCTTGTGATCCACCCGCCTCAGCCTCCCAAAGTGCTGGGATTACAGGAGTGAGCTACCGTGCCCGGCCACTAAATCAGCATCTTACGCCCCAAACTGAGAAAGGATCAATGAAGAAAGAGCTAAGCATATTTTTTCAATATGGAAATAGACACCAAAATAATCAGCTAAATGAACTGAAGGAGTTTACTTCTAGGGAGAGAGAAATAAAAGAGGAGGTGGAGGAATCTGTTTTTCATAAATATTTATAGAACTATTTGATCCTTGATTAAAAAAAAAAACCAAGCTACTTGTTTAGCAAGTTGCTACAGTTATATACAAGGTGATCCTGTCTTTAAATTAGCATATAAGTTCAAAAGGACATAAGTACAGATATGTTGGTATTAACATCAGTTAACAGAGGGAGGCAGGACATGCACCAGCATGCTCTCACTGGCCATTTCCAGGTGCTAACACAGGGCTGGGGTACTTGCTTTTCATTTTTTGAATTATATAAAGTATATACTTTGGTAGGATATCATGGGCAAAACTTTATCTTTCAAATATTTAAAATTTATGTTTTGTATTAAACCATTTTAATAGGCAAAATTAAAAGTATGTCTATCTTCGTGCCTGGTACTGTAGATGGGACAAAGCATGGTGCAGTCCACACAGAACAGTTAACTTAGGGCTCCTCCCCTCCTGGGATGTGGGCAGGGGTGGGGCGGGGAGCAGGGGCAAGAGGGGGTTTCCCTCTTTGCTTTATACACCTGTGCAATGTTTGGAACCTCCCCACAGTGAGTGTGCCTCACTCTCCCACATGGACACAGACGTGGGGAGAGCCTGGCAAGGCCATGGATGTGAGAAGCACGAGGGAACAAGGTGACAGGGAGGACACAGCAAGACGCCAGGCTGGTGGGGGTGGTGAGCACGAGGGAGGGAGGGCAATGGGGTCATTTTCTGACAGCGTCTTAGGTTTCTATACCTCATGCTGGGCAAACCAAACACTTCTCTGGGCCCCATCTGACTCGGGCTCAGGAACCGACTATTCCATAAAAAAGGCCTCTGAGGCTGCAGCTCGCACGAGGCCCCAGTGACAGGAGGCCATTGCTTCTCGCTCACCTCGGGGCCCAAGGGGGAACAAGTCAGGCAAACCATTTCCCCTCATAAAATGAATAAGGCCTAATGTAGTAAGACTAATAATCTGCGAAATTATTCTAAAGCATGAATTTAATAAAATCTATTTAAGAGATATTAAGAGTATCTTAAATTACATGAAGGTCCGTGGACATTTCAGGAACGGAAATAGGATGGTACATCAGGAGATCTTCATTTTTAATTCAGAAGCCTAGTGTTACTATTTTTAAAACAAAGTCACCAATATATTATTTTAACTGACCATCTGATGGCAGCGCGGTTTCTATGTTAAATCACAGTACACTGGATGGCAGATGGGAGGCTGTCAGCTAGCCCTGGGAGGACCAGAGCTATCCCTGACCCTGGCCTTGGGCCACAGCCTGAGGCTTGGGATGAGGCAACCCTGCCCTCTGTGGGTCGGTGGGGTCTGCCCCCAAGGGAGGGCTTCACTAGCTGTGATAGAACTAACCTTTCCTGGCACAGCAGATCTGAAAAAATTATTTTACCACTCCACCACCTAAAACCCATCTGCTCATTTCTGTAACAACAGGCTCCGCTGTTCTTGTCTCTCACTAGCGCCTTCCCGACATTCAGTTTTCAGTTCAGCAAAAATACGACCTCTTGCTGTTGGAACATAAAATCTAATGGCAATCTGTCAATAAAATTAGTACAGTAATAATTTAGGGAATGCTAAGCACATCTATTTCCGATAAAATTATATTATCTCTGCCTCTAGTCTCACTCAATACTTTAGTTGTTTTTTTTAAAAAAATTCGGGCCCAGGAGGCCTAGGTGGCTCTGCCTCAGACTCTGTCACCCTGTGACCTTGGAGATCCCTAAGCAGGATGCCAGAGAACCCCGGAAGCCAGGAAATGGAAACACATGGGAAGACCAGAACATTGAAAGTCATTTCAATAATTCTGGAAAAAACTTAAGAAGTCCTATGGTAGAAAGACTCTGTGAATGTGAAGAAGGTAGTCCTTGTGGAGAAATATTCGGCCAGATTCCAAATCTGAACCTGAAGAAGAAAATTTCTGCTGATGTAAATTCATGTGAATGCAGTGTGTGTGGACAAGTCTTTATATGTCCTTCACCCCTTAATAGGCACATCTTACCTCATTCTGGACACAAACTATATGAACGTGCGAAACGTGGGGTGAAGCCATACAAATGTAAACAATGTGAAAAAATCTTCCTTTCTCTCATAAATGTCCAAAGACACATGGTAACACACACTGGTAATAGACCTCATAAATGTAAGAAATGTGGGAGGACATGTAAGTTTCTCTGTTTACTTCTAAGACACAGTAATCTGCGCTGGAGAAAAGCTGTGAATGGAGGAAAAAGGTGGCAAAGCCTTGAGATTTTGCAGTTCTTTTCAAAAACATGGAAGAACGCACCGTGGGGAAAAACCTTGTAAATGTCGGAAATGCGGTAAAGCCTCTGGACATTCTGGTCACCTTCACAGCCACAAAGGTGCTCATGCTGAACAGAAACCCTATGAATGTAGGAAATGTGGGAAACGATTCAGTTTCTGTAGTTACTTTGAAAAAAATGTAAAACAGCTCACAATGGTGAAAAATCTTCGATGTGTTTAAGAAATATGGTAAAAGACTCACTCTTTCTAGTTCCATTCAGAAATACAAAAGAAATAATACTAGAGAGAACCCTATAAATGTAAGAAATGTGGCAAAGCCTTCAGTCATTCCTGCTCCGTGTGAAGACATAAAAGAACACATATTGGACAGAAATCCTATGACTGCAGAAAATGTGGCAAAGCCTTCAGTCAACACAGTTCCCTTAAGAAGATATGAAAGAGCTCATACTGGAGAGAAACCCTATGAATGTCAAAAATATGATCAAGGCCGGGCGCGGTGGCTCAAGCCTGTAATCCCAGCACTTTGGGAGGCCGAGATGGGCGGATCACGAGGTCAGGAGATCGAGACCATCCTGGCTAACACGGTGAAACCCCGTCTCTACTAAAAAATACAAAAAACTAGCCGGGCGAGGTGGCGGGTGCCTGTAGTCCCAGCTACTCGGGAGGCTGAGGCAGGAGAATGGCGTAAACCCGGAAGGCGGAGCTTGCAGTGAGCTGAGATCTGGCCACTGCACTCCAGCCTGGGCGACAGAGCGAGACTCCATCTCAAAAAAAAAATTAATTAATTAATTAAAAAAAAAAAGTGATCAAGGCTTCAGTTGGTTCAGTTACCTTCAGACACATGAGAGAACTCATACTGGAGAGAAACCTTATGAATATAAAAAATGTGGCCAGGTGCGGTGGCTCACACCTGTAAATCCCAGTGCTTTGGAGGCCGAGGCGGGCAGATCATGAGGTCAGCAGTTCGAGACCAGCCTGGCCAACATGGTGAAACCCCGTCCCTACCAAAAAAAAAAAAAAAATTAGTCAGGTGTGGTGGCAGGTGCCTGCAATCCCAGCTACTTGGGAGGCTGAGGCAGGAGAATCGCTTGAACCTGGGAGGTGGAGCTTGCAGTGAGCCAAGACCGTGCCATTGCACTCCAGTCTGGGCAACAGAGCAAGCCTCCGTCTCAAAAAAGAAAAAAAAAAAAAAAAAAGAAAAAGTGGTAACACCTTCAGGGATTGGACAGCTCCCTTCAAACACACGAAAAATCTCATACTGGAGAGAAACCCTGTGAGTGTAAAAAATGTGGTCAGGCCTCCAGTTGCTTCAATTACCTTGAAACATGACAACTCACACTGGAGAGAAACCCGCTGACTGTAAGGAAGGTGGTCATGTCTTAGATATTCCAGTTCTTTATATAAACATGACAGAACTCACACTGGAGAGAAACCCCCTGACTGTAAGGAAGGTGGTCATGTCTTTAGATACTCCAGTTCTCTATATAAACATGACAGAACTCACACCCGAGAGAAACCCTCTGACTGTGAGAAACGTGGCAAAGCATTTAGGTATTCCAGTCCTGTATGTAAACATGAAAGAACTCATACTTTGTAGAAATCCTGAGAATGTAAGGATTTGGGGAAAACATTCAGTTAATTCAGTTATCTTTGAAAACATGAAAGAAATTATACTAGAGGAAAACAGTATAATTTACATAATATGCATAAGAGAAGTGTGATGACGCCTTTATATGTTCCAGTTACCTTTGAACACATTAAAAAGCATATGCAACGTTTCCATTTTCCTTTGAAAATACGAAAAAAAAAAAACTACTACTGGAGGAAAAATTCTATGCATGTAAACAATGTGGTAATGTCTTCAGTCTTTCCAGTTCTACTTGAAGATATAAAAGAACTCGTTTCTGAAAAGCCCTGTAAATGTAAAGAATGTGGGGATGCCTTTGCTTCTCTCGGGAACATTCAAAGACATGATGTATGCAAACTGGAGATGGATCTTTAAACACAAGAAGGTATTCTGTATCTAAACCCTAGTAGTTTGCCAATAAGTTTTCATTTTAATAATTATTTCAAAAGTCATCTGAGAACTCCCACTGAAAACAAATCTTATAAATTTAAGGAATTTGGAAAGCCTGATGCAAATTAAATATTCCACAATGCTCAAAACATGCACATGAATGAAATGTTATACAAGTTATATATAGATTGTGTTTGTCAGTGGCTCTTTTTTTTTTTTTTTTTTACATCAATTCCATCTTTCTTTTTTATGAAAAATGTACTGTTTTTTGGCAGGAAGAAGTTTATTTCATTTTCTTTGCTAATAAAAGTATTGGTATCAAATTGCTAAAAACAATTATATCGTGATAGTCTGCTTACACAGCTGTACAAGTAATAATAACAAAACTTGTAAAATCAGCTCAGCGAGAATTATATCCCAGCTCCCCAGTTTATTAAATGTGTTTCCTGACAGTACAGTCACACTGTCAGTCAAATCCCAGCCTGTGCCGAGCCCACAGGTCTGCTCTGAACCCTTGTGGCACGGGGCCAGGTCACTCCCACCAGTGACGCAGGGAAGCTGGCAGGGCAGAATTTTAGGATAAGAGAAATGGATATTTGGGTCATTATTTAAGAAAGTTAGTTCTCAAACAGCTATCTCACTGACTACTTGGCCTTTAAGTTCCTTGCTCATTAAAAATGGGTTCAAATATGCAAAAATATTAACCATAGATGAACGTAGACAAATGGTAGTTGGAAGTTCTCTGTCCTATTCTTGTAATTTTTCTCTAAGTTTTAAATTACTTTAAAATGAAAAGTTTAAAAAAATGTATTCTTGTGCAGTATCTGACTGAGAGTGCAGTATCTGGCCGTGTCCACGGCAGCTCGCCTAGTCTGGCAGGCCGGTGCAGTATCTGACCGAGAGTGCAGTATCTGGCCGCGCCCACGGCAGCTCGCCTAGCCTGGCAGGCCGGTGCAGTATCTGACCGAGAGTGCAGTATCTGGCCTGGCTGTGTCCACAGCAGCTCACCTAGCCTGGCAGGCCGGTGCAGTATCTGACCGAGAGTGCAGTATCTGGCCTAGCCTGGCAGGCCGGGCGGCTCCACAGAGGCTTCCTAGAACGACTCTCTTACACCACAATATGATTCCATCATTTATTTGGATTTTCAACCCTAACAATTGTTTTTAAATGTTATTTTGTACGTAAAGGATTATGACAACCAAATGATTATGTTTTAAAAATAAAATTAATACATCACTACTTACTCTATGAATTATACCAGCTGAATGCAGATGTTTAATACCACAAAGCATCTGGTAAAGAAGGTAGGACATTCTTTCATGATCCAGCTCCATGTGAATAACCTGACATAAGTTAGCATCCATTAACTCCATAACCAGATACCTGAGGAAGAAAAGGTCAGTTATGTACTTGAAAATTATCCAAAGTTCCTTTATGACTAAATTTCATGAAACGGTAACTTACTTCCAATCACTGCACTGGCTAAAGTAAAAAGATAACTTGGTATAATGGAACTTTCTAAAAATTTTCCAAAGAATATATAAATAACACTTAATGTCTTACAAGTTAAAAATTAAACAAACAAAAAAACCTTTAATAGCATGGTAAATAGAATCTCAAACACACACAGTTTCCTACCTCTTACATTTTTGGCTGAAATCCTCCTCCCCAGCCTAAAGACCATGCTGTTACAGGCTCAGCAGTCATAACACATGTACCCTCTGGTGGGAGATGCTGATAATGGGGGAGGCTCTGCATATTAGGGGCCGGGGATAGACAGGAACTCTGTACCTCCCGCTCAATTTTGTTGTGACTTTAAACTTCTCTACTATATATATATGTGTTTAAAAGTGATCATACAACAACAACAAAAAGGACACTTGACCACACTCCCCACTCAGCAACTCCCCAACTCTTTGCTCCCTTTGCCAGCAAAACTCCCCAAAGAGGCATCTCATGTGCTAGCTCCAATTCTTCTCCCTTCGTTTTATTTTTTAAATTTTTTTGAGACAGGGTCTCACTCTGTCACCCAGACGAGTGCAGTGGCGTGATTTCGGCTCACTGCAACCTCCACCTCCCGGGTTCAGGTCATTCTCATGCCTCGGACTCCCAGAACTGAAAATTAAATACCAAAAAAAAAAAAAAAAAAAAAAAGCCATCATGCCTGGCTAATTTTTGTATTTTTAGTAAAGACGGGGTTTCGCCATGCTGCCCAGGCTGGTCTCAAACTCCTGACCTCAAGTGATCCACCCACCTCAGGCCTTCCAAAGTGTTGGGATTATAGGCATGAGCCACTGCACCCAGGCTTCTCCCATTTTTTTCTTAATCCCACTTGGATAAGGCTTGTGCAGCCGCCATTCTGCTGAAACTGTCCTCCTCAAGGCCAGTGATGGCTTCCATGCTGCTAAATCCACTGGCCAGTCCTATAATCCTAGCTGGTCCTGCCCTGTCCTGTCTCCAGCTTCTTGCTGTCAAAATGCCCAGCAGCTGGTCCTCGACCCTCTTCTCTTCTGTGACAACACTCACTCTCTTCGTGATCTCAGTTATAGGCTGTCAGCTCCCTAAGTCCTGCCTTCAATTCAGACGTATCTCCTGAACTCCAGGCTCATTCCTCTGCCTCCCTATTCCCAGTTCCACCTTGATGTCCAACAGGCATCTTAAAGCCACGTCCGAAACTGAACTCCTGATTCTACCCCAGCCCAGTCTGCCTTCTCACAGCCTTCCTCGTCTCAGTTGAGAGCTCCTTCATCCTTCAGGTGCTCGGGCCAAAAATCTAGGTGTCATTCTCAGTTCCTCTCTCTCACACCACACATCTGATCTATCAGCTAATACTGTGGCTCCACCTTTAGAACCATTTCAGCATCCAATCTCTTCCCCTCTCACCCTTCCTATTACCCCTCTGGGACAAACGGACCCTCCAAAATGCCTTAACAGAATTGCTGCAATAGCAGTAACTGATGTTCTGCGCCCCCACCCCTCACAGTGGGTCACCAACCCAGAAGCCAGAGTCATGCTTTTAAAGCAGAAGGCAGGCGAGCTCACTGCTCTGCTAAGACTCTTATTCTGACTTGCCTTAGAGCAAAAGACATCCTGACAACGGCCTGGGGGCCCGCAGTGTTCACCCTCTTCTCTTCCCCTGCTCCCTCATCTCTAGCCACACCACCTCTTGACGGTCTTGGAAAACACCAGGCGGGAATCCGCTGCTGTCCTGAGCGTTGTCTGTTCCTTCTATCTCCATTCTACTTGCCCCCAAGCATCTGTAGGACCAACTTCTTGATCTCCTTCAAGGCGTTCTCCACATTTCACCAACTCACGGAGGTCTTTCCCCAGCCACCTTATTTAAAACTGCAGCCTCAAGTCCAACCCTCAGCACTTTTGATCCCCTGACCCAGCTTGACCCTTTGTCCACAGCACTTAGCCCCTTTTTTTTTTTTTTTTTTTTTAGACGGAGTCTTGCTCTGTTGCCCGGGCTGGAGTTCAGTGGCGTGATCACGGCTCACTGCAAGCTCCGCCTCCTGGGTTCATGCCATTCTCCTGCCTCAGCCTCCCGAGTAGCTGGGACTATAGGGGCCCGCCACCACGTCCGGCTAATTTTTTGTGTTTTTAGTAGAGACGGGGTTTCGCCATGTTAGCCAGGATGGTCTCGATCTTCTGACCTTGTGATCCGCCCGCCTTGGCCTCCCAAAGTGCTGGGATTACAGGCGTGAGCCACTGCGCCCGGCCAGCACCTAGCACTTTCTAATGGACTACACACTTTCCTCACTTATCATGTTACCTGTCTGTCTTCCCTGACAGGCTCCAGGGAAGCCAAGTATGCCAAGTCCCAGAGAGCGCCCAGCACACAGAGGGCAATCAGATACTTGTTAATGACTGAACACACCAATAAATTAAGGATGAAGTTGGGCATTACGCCTCTCAATAGATTAATACTTCATTGCACTGTTAGTAAGATGATTCTTCTTAAGATTCTGGAAGTACAGAATCTTAAATAGAATTAGTGCCTTAATCATTACAAATAATACTCATAAACTCCTGAACCCTAAAATCCTGGCTATGAGGGACTTGAGAAAAACATTTTATAGTTCAGCAAAACACATTAGTGATCCTGGTCTGCTCTGAAGAATTCTTTCTAGTCATCCTTTATCTGTTATGAAGACGAAAACCCATGTGGTACAAATAATTAATATTACCATCAAATTTTCTAAATATTTCTCTGCAACAGAGAAAGTTATCTGTGATGTCACAAAATGTATTGCCACCTATGTTTCCTAAGTATAAAAAGCAGTTGCTGCCTTTTCTAGATGTTCACGCTTTGATGTACAGTGCATTACTGAATAAAAATGATACTTACACATCTTGAAATTCTTCTAGAGTTTTTTGTGGTGTAAACACATTTAACAAACTAATAATCTGAAAAGAGAAAATTAATTGTACTTCAATATGTCAGATGACTCTACTTGATTACAAAAATTAAGTTTAATATCGAAAAGCATTAAAACTGGGGAAAACAATCACAGCAGAACTCAGTACTTATTATTATTACTGCTTTTACCAATTACATGGCATTTGAGAAAAATTAAACATCAATTAAAGGAAAGATGCACTTTTAATCAAATCACTTATGTGTCCCTAGTGACTTAATTATTACAGAATTTAAACACATAATGTCTTTTTGAACATAAAAAAGTAGAAGTTATGGGTAACAAAACACTAAATAAAGCAGTATGTTAACTCTGAAAACTTAAATACTATGCACAAATTTCTAAAAAGTTTTGAAATATGAAGGCTAAGCTCATATTTTTGGGGTGACAAAGTGAAAGGCCTCATAGCATCGTATTTTTACTTAAAGAGGATTAAGAGCTGATCCTGCTGCAGGCCTCCATCCTGGCACTCTGACACTTCTTGGCTTTGTCCCCACCCAAATCTCATCTTGAATTGTAATCCCCATAATCCCCACGTGTCTAGGCAGAAGCCTGGGGGGAGGTGACTGGATCATGGGGGCAGTTTCCCCCATGTTGTTCTTGTGATAGTGAGTGAGTTCTCCTGAGATCTGATGGTTTTATAAGGAGCACTTCCCACTTTGCTCCTTACTTTTCTCTCTCCTGCCGCCTTGTGAAGAAGGTGCCTGCCTCCCTTTCATCTTCTGCCTGATTGTAAGTTTCCTGAGGTCTCCCCAGCCATGTGCAACTGTGAGTTAATTAAACCTTTTCCTTTATAAGTTACACAGTCTCGGGTATTTCTTTACAGCAGTGCGGGAACGAACCAATACACCCCATGGTGTAAACAGCGAGTCCCACAGCTTAGGCACCAAACATATAACCTCAGTCATTCCAGATGACTGAGGGAAAGATGAATTATCCATTATATAGGGTTGGGGTGATCGGTTAGCTAAGGACAAAAATAAAACTGCATCCATATTTCAATCTTTATACCAAGATAAACTCAAAATGGAACAAAGATTTAAATCTAAAACATGAAATAAAACATCAGAATATGATAAACATTTATATAATCCTGGTATAGAAAAATCTTTTCTAAACCTGACAGGAAACCTAAGGGATCTGATTACATTAAAATGAAACAAAAAAACAGGTGATAAAAAATCAGTATGTCAACAACATAGTCAAATGGAAAAAAAGAAGTAAAGGGCAATAGTTTTAATATTAAAAAAAAAAAACCCTCCTTCAAATGCAGAAGAGACCAGCAGTCCAAAAGAAAAATGGATAAAGGCCATAAAAGTTAAATTACCAAAACACATAAAAATAAATGACAACCTCACAAATAAAAATATCATTTATCTATCAAATTGGCAAAAGTAGAACAAAAAAAATCAATGGTATGTAGTGCTGGGGGATTCTGAAGTAACAGACATTCTCAGATACTTTTTTTTTTTTTTTTTTTGAGATGGAGTTTCACTCTTGTCGCCCAGGCTGGAGTGCAATGGTGTGATCTCGGCTCACTGCAACCTTTGCTTCCTGGGTTCAAGCGATTCTCCTGCCTCAGCCTCCCGATTAGCTGGGATTACAGGCACCCGCCACCATGCCCAGCTAAATTTTGTATTTTTAGTAGAGACAGGGTTTCACCACATTGGCCAAGCTGGTCTTAAACTCCTGACTCAGGTGATCCACCTGCCTTGGCCTCCCAGTGTTGGGATTACAGGCGTGCACCACAGCGCCCAGCTGACACTTTTTTTTTTTAAGAGGTGGGGTCTTGTTTTATTGCCCTGGTGTGCCTTAAACTCCTGGCTTCAAGCGACCCGCCTGCCTCAGCCCCATAAGTAGCTGGGATTACAGGTGGAAGGGACCATGCCCAGCTTCTCAGATACTCTTAATGAAAATATCAAACTAATAGTCTTCCTTGAGGTCAATTTGTCAGTATATATTAAAGTAGAATATATATAAACTAGAAGTGTGTACTCTGACCCAGCAATGTTGGCCAAGAACTTCACCTGGACAAGTGTGCAAAAATTCAGGCGTAAGAATGTTCATTGCAACACTGCTTATAACAGTGAGAAACAAAACAATCTATCCAACAACGGGTGGTTGGCAGTCTCTTAAATTACTGTGCATCTGCGCTATTCAGTCATTTAAAAACTGGCTTATATCTATGTTAATTAAAGTACATGAGGTCAACCCACATTGCGTGAGGAGAAAAGCAGGATGAAGAATAACACGATTAATCTTGTTTATGTACTTGTGTACATGTATGTATAAGAATGCTCACCAAATTGTTAATGCTAGTACTCTGTGGGTGGTGATAGTTAGGAGTTTTTACTTTTTTATATTGTTTGAATTTTTAAAAATAATATATATTTTTTGTAACCTGAAAATTTTTTTTTAAATAAACAAGTAAAATAAAGCACGCATTAGAGAAATTAAAACCAACTCAAGCCACAGACTCAAAAGAAGGAAGCTCAGGAGTTTAAGACTAGCCTAGGCAATGCGGTAAGACCCCAACTCTACAAAAAATTTAAAAAATTGTCAAGCATGGTGACACACGCCTATAGTCCCAGCTACTTGGGGGGCTGAGGTGGGAGAATCACAGCCTTGGTGACAGAATGAGATCCTGTCTAAAAAAACAAAACAAAACAAAAAAACTCCTTCCAGATTTAACATTTTATATTTATTTATTTATTTATTTATTTATTTAGAGATGGAGTCTCGCTCTGTCGCCCAAGCTGGAGTGCAGTGGTGCGATCTCTGCTCACTGCAAGCTCCTCCTCCTGGGTTCACACCATTCTCCACCTCAGCCTCCCAAGTAGCTGGGACTACAGGCGCCCACCACCACGCCTGGCTAATTTTTTGTATTTTTAGTAGAGACGGGGTTTCACCGTGTTAGCCAGGATGGTCTCGATCTCCTGATTGTGGTGATCCACCCGCCTTGTCCTCCCAAAGTGCTGGGATTACAGGCGTGAGCCACCGCACCCTGCCAACATTTTATAATTTTATAACTTGGCAAGGTTATCAACGTAATGCTCAGCAGCGACCACTAGGAGAACATACAATGTGCCTGATTGAGCACAACTTCATTTTCTAGAAACATTATTTCTCCATAAAACTTAGTGCTTTGATTTCTGTGGCGCTTCCAAGAATAGCTACTCTAAATGTGACATCATCTAATAAGTGTATTTGAAACTGAGATGTCATATACAAGGTAAAAAATTACTTATAGAACAACGTCTTTCCACAAAATATTTAGTTGTTTCTCAATCTGTTGGATCAATACTGTTCCTATTTTACAGAAACAGTATCAACTGACATTCCTACTTTGGTTGAGTGACCTAAACTCCTATGTACCACATGATGCCTCTTTTCAGCTTTAATTTCCTCAATGTTTACTAAGAATTTTATCAATAAAAAATAGGCTGGGCGCGGTGGCTCACACCTATAATCCCAGCACTTTGGGAGGCCAAGGCAGGTGGATCAAGAGGCCAGGAGATCGAGACCATCCTGGCTAACATGGTGAAACTCCGTCACTACTGAAAATACAAAAAATTAGCCGGGCGTGGTGGCGGGCGCCTGTAGTCCCAGCTACTTGGGAGGCTGAGGCAGGAGAATGGCGTGAACCCGGGAGGCGGAGCTTGCAGTGAGCAGAGATCACGCCACTGACCTCCAGCCTGGGTGACGCAGCGAGACCCCATCTCAAAAAATAAATAAATAAATAAATAAAATAAAATAACAATGTTAATAGTCACTTTTATCCTTAGCTTATCCTAGATCTGAACTCAATGTATCTCCAGAAGACCCTGAAGATTCTCACATTATTGACAATATGGAAGCACACAGACAAAATACATACATAACTTACATTTTTATGATTGACACATTTTAAGAGGACGAGTTCACGATAAGCTCTCTTTGCATGAGTTTGGTTCTGAAAAGGACGGCTTAGTTTCTTGACTGCAACATTTATCCCAAGAACTGTATCAAATGCAGCACTAGAATTAGCAAATATAATGCACAATCCATTAGAATCGTTTTGGAAAATATAGCAATGCCAGAATATACATTGAATATATTATGTTTTTAATAAGTAACAAGGAAAAATCTGCTTATTTCCATTCAAGGTACTGCACATATGAAGAGCACAGTGAGTTGGCTAAGACTACAGCATGGACTAACTCCTTTGCAGAGACACATTTCAGCGACAGTTAAGATGGAGTTCGGCAATCCTTCACATACCGTTTTTACAGTTTAGATTACATTCAAAATCAGATAATTTAACATAGAGTGCATAAAACCAGTCAAGAAATGAAATCTTCAGTTTAAACATGACAGGAAGTTGGAAACAAAGTCACTGTTATCCCATCTTAAAATGTGTATATTTTGGAATATCACAGTAGAGGAAATGGTTGAGTTGATGAGAAGAATACAATTAATCTAAAGTTTGAGTCATTGTGTTTTTTTCTTAGACAACAGTATCTAATAAGAAAAGAAGCCAAAATTTCAGCTCATGGTAAATGCCCAAGATACAAAATCTTTAACGTAAGCAACTGCTATATAAAGTTCTTTTAGAAATATCTCCTCCTACTACTATGGTAAGAATAAAATTTAGAGGCTGTGTTTCCAGATCTCAAGTTTCCTGTTGAAATTCTGTTCATTTTCCCCCAGAAAATAGATATGAAAAACCAAGTGGCCTGATGGCACATTTTTAGGTTTCTAACTGGTACTAAATAGTACCATTTGTGTTATGACCTCTGGGCTACCCATCAGGGCTAACAGTTACTAAAGGCCACCTGAGAACCTAAGCACTGATTTAAATATTGCTTCTATTTCTTTATTCTATTGAGTTTATAACATTGTTTACATTTATTCTCTTCTACTAATGCTTTTTGCCAAACAACTCGAACTTAATTCAACGTTTTAAAGTTAAAGGCGCCGGGCGCGGTGGCTCACGCCTGTAATCCCAGCACTTTGGGAGGCCGAGGCGGGCGGATCACAAGGTCAGGAGATCGAGACCACGGTGAAACCCCGTCTCTACTAAAAATACAAAAAATTAGCCGGGCGCGGTGGCAGGTGCCTGTAGTCCCAGTTACTCAGGAGGCTGAGGCAGGAGAATGGTGTGAACCCGGTAGGCGGAGCTTGCAGTGAGCCGAGATCGCACCACTGTACTCCAGCCTGGGCGACAGAGCCAGACTCCGTCTCAAAAAAAAAAAAAAAAAAAAAAAAAAAAAAAAAGTTAAAGGCTGTCTGCTGTAGCATTTGGTTAAGAAGCTACCTTACTTTAATTCAGTTCATATTATGTGTCTGTCTACATACATATGTAAATCCACAGGCTCATACACAAATTGCACCACTTATATGAATTATAAAATGATGAGGATACATCCATGTGTGAAACAAGTCATTAACATACATGTAGCCATCAAAAGTATTTATATTTATATACTTCTCAGACTCAAGAATTTGAAAACAGGCCAGATATGGTGGCTCATATCTGTATCCCAGCACTTTGGGAGGCCAAGGCAGGCAGATCGCTTGAGCCCAGGAGTCTGAGACCAGCCCGGGCAATATAGTGAAACCTTGTCTATACAAAAAATACAAAGATTAGCTGAGTGTGGTGGCGCATGTCTGTAGTCCCAGTTACTCAGGGGACTGAGATGGGGGGATTGCTAGAGCCGGGGGTCGAGACTGCAGTGAGCAGTCATCCCTCCACTGCACCCCAGCTTAGGTGACAGACTGAGACCCTGTTGCCCAGGGTCTCAAAGAAAAAAAAAGAATTTGAAAACAGACACACTTTTTTGGTATCAAAAGTTTTTGTCCAAAATTTCAGTTAGGAAGAATAAGGTCAGGAGGTCTACTGTGAGATATGGTTACTGTAGTTAATAACAATGTATTGTATTCTTGAAAATTGCTAAGAGTAGATTTTTTAAGTGTTCTTGTCAGAAATTTTAAAGAAGTATGTGAGGTAATGCATATGTTAATTCACTCAATTTAGCTAGTCCATAAAGTATACATATTTCAGAACAATATGCTGGACACGATAAATATATACAATTTTTATTTGTCATTTAAAAAATGTGTTTAGCTAACACAAGCCAAATGGACCAGGTCTAAGCATCTGAGTGGGCATAAGCTTCCCCACTTGCAGCTCCAGCTCCACGAGGAACTCCCTTCAATTATTCCTGGTTTTGGTTATTGTGGTCACTCAAAGAATAGATTTTTATCACTCTCTCTTCATTTATCCACTTTAGAAATGATCTACCTACTCCCCATTATGAAAACTGAGTAGTTAACCACTTCCCTGAAATCCCCAACACCTCCTATTTTTTCTCTTCTGCTTTTCGGGTTTTCCCTGGTTACGTCTTTAAGTAACATCCCTAATCTTCATGCCTCTTCAACTTCGAAGGGAACGTCTTGACTTCTGCATATGTAAAATGAGACTACTCCCTCCCTTTCTCCTCCATTTATCATATATTTATAACTGTGTCTTCTGTATTTCTTCTTTAGGATGTGTCTAGAAGTTGAAAATCAATACATGGAGTGTAGGTGTGTGTACACATGTGAACGTCACGAACGGCCAGAGCTGGGACTGCATTTCAGCTTCTAAAGATCACATGGCTCTTGCTGCCACTCATAAGACGGTGAGACTGTTTCCGGGATCGAGAAAGGGTTCTCTTTTCTTATATTTCATCAACTGCTCAAACATCATGTCCTGTTTATTTGTTTTATAATTAGGCCATGATTTTTTCTAATTTTTCTCACACATTTCTAATAAATAATAATTAGATGATTTTATTATATTACTAGATTATTATTAGATTAGTTTTTACTAATACAAAATGCCAGTTTTAGCCTATCACTAGTACTTCCTAACTTCTTACACTATCTGCTGTTTGGCATCTACTCCACATTCTTTGCAGACACTCTTCTTGGAGCTTCCTTAAGGCCTGCCACACAGCCACCATCCTGGGATTTCTTTTTAGTCCCCACTGCTTCTTGCATTACGCTCTTGGGTTGCCTCTCTTGCTGGAGTACATCCTCAAGGAATTTTTTCCTCAGAAAAGGTGCACGGAAGATAGATGGTACTGCTCTGCCCTCACCCTTGACTGACTGTACGTTTTCTGAGTTTAAAATCAATTTTCTGTGAGAACTTTGAAGGCGGTGTCCCACTGATTTCCGCACTGAGCGCTGCAGTGAGAAGGCTATGCCTGTTACTGTACTGATTCCTGTGCTGCTTTTTCTGTTTCCCAGCTCAATGATTTGTCAGTCATGTTCTCTCTGTATCCCAAAAGCCTCTCTCAAAATTATCCCAACTAATTACTGTCCCTCCTGTCCACCAGTGATAACTGCTTCTGACATGTACAATAATCACTTTCTTGCTTTTACCAGCGAAAACATGCACCCTGGAGCGCCCAGTTTATTTTTGCCTGTTTTTTGAAATCTTCTGTGTCTGACTTATTTGGCTCAATATTACAAGACTCATCCATTGTTGCTGTATGTAGCTATAACTCATTCCATCATTGCTGTAAGATTCCTTTGTATAACGATATCACATTACATTGAGGTATTTCAGTTGTTTTTAGTCTTCAATCAATTACAAAACACACGGTCATCAATGTTCCCGTCCACAGCTCTGGGTCCCCTATGCATGTGTTTCTGATGAGTAGACAACTAAGCGTGGGAACGTGTCCGTTGTATTTCAGTAGATAATGTCAGACTCTTTGCCAAGGCGGTTCTACACATTTGTAGAGCTGCCAGCAGTGCGTGAGGGGTCACGTCTGAGAGCTGCCTCGGGTGGTTCCACAACCTTACCAGCACCTGGTATCACCAACAGCTTAGTTTCTAACCATTCTGCGAGTGTGGAATGGTATTTCATCGCGGCTTTAAATTGCACTGTCCTGATGCATAATAACATTGAACACTTTTTCCTGTGCACAGGGTATCTGGGTATCCTCCTGTGACAATCTGCTGACTATTTGTCTGTCTATCTTTACAATCGTCTTCACTGTTGTTCTTTACACATTCTGAACGAGAGTTTTTTCAGTCATATATCTTCTCACATGTATGCTTATCCTTTCAGTTTCTTGATCTCAGTTTTCTTAAACAACATTTCTTAATTTTAATACAAATTTAATCAATCTTCTACGATAAATTTTTGTTTGTTTGTTTTTTGAGATGGAGTCTCGCTCTGTCGCCCAGGCTGCGGCGGAGTGGCACGATCTCAGCTCACTGCAAGCTCTGCCTGCCAGGTTCAAACAATTCTCCTGCCTCAGCCTCCCAAATAGCTGGAACTACAGGCGTGCACCCCCACGCCCGGCTAACTTTTGTATTTTTAGTAGAGACAGGGTTTCACCATGCTGGCCAGGCTGGTCTCAAACTCCTGACCTCATGATCTACCCACCTCGGCCTCCCAAAGTGCTGGGATTACAGGTATGAGCCACCATGCCTGGCCTGATTTTTTTTTTTTTTTTTTAAATAGAGATGGGGGTTTCATTATGCTGGCCAGGCTGGTCTTGAACTCCTGGCCTCAAGTAGTCCTCCCACCTTGGCCTCCCAAAGTGCTGGGATTACAGGCGTGAGCCAGCACATCCAGGAAACAAACGTTTTTATGTTGTGTTTAAAGGAGCCCTTCCCTGCTCCAAAGACCATGAAGAAATCCTCCTATATGACCTTCAAATAGCTTCACTGGTTTGCCTTAGACATTTACAGCAATTCAACTGAGGTTGATTTTTGTATATAATATGAGGTTGGGGTCAAATTTCACTTCTTTCCATATGAATATTCCTATGTCCACTTATGTAAAAGACCATCCTTTCCTCATTGCTCTACAAGGCCACCACTGCCATAAGTCAGAAGCCCACACAGGCATGATTCTGTTTCAAGGTTAGTCCACTGTTTCTCCTCGCACCACACAACACCGTCTTGAGCACCAGTTTTCTAGTAAGTCCTCACATCTGGCAGAGGGAGTGCTCCTCCCTTCTTCTTAATGGGTGTCTTGACCATTCTAGGGTTTTTATTTTTACACATAAATTTTAAAATCAGTTTGTTCATTTCTTTGTTTTTTAAGACTATTGAGATTTGACTGCAATCACTCTAGACAAGTCTGAAAATTGACCTTTATGGTATTAAATATTCTAACTCATGAAAATCAGAGTTCCCACCACTATTTCAGTTTTACTTCTTCTAATTTTTTTAGCTTTTTGTAAACAAGTCTTTCATATTCTTAGACTTTTCCCCCAGATACGATAATTTAAAAGTTTTTATCCTATTTTAAATGGTATCCTTTTCAAATTCTCATTTTCTATATACTGCTAGTATATAAATATGCAATTTTGGGGGGGGGGGGGGGGTACATATATTGACCCTGCATCTTGCAAAGGGACTAAACATACTCACTAATTTAACAAAAGGCAGATTATCCAGGTGGGCCTGTTCTTATCACGAGAGCCCTTTAGAGGCAGAGTCTCCTCTGGTTCACAGAAAGGGTAGGAAAGTCAGGGAGATGTGAGTCTGGGAAGGGCTGGGCAGGCCACTGCTGCCTTTAAGATGGAGGAGGTCACTTGAGAAGGAAAACAGGCAGCCTCTAGGAGCAGAGAGGGGTGCCTGACTGAGAGAGATCGGGAGACTGGGAACCACAGACCTAAAGCTGTGAGGAACTAGACTCTGCCAACAGCCTGAATGAGCTTGGAAGCAGATTCCCTTCCAGAGCCTCCACCTGTGAGCCGAGCCCAGCCCCGTCGAAATCTGGACTTCAGTTTTGTGAGACGCTGGGCAGAGAACCCAGGCAAACCCATCCAGATTTCTGACTACAGAACTATGAGATAATCAACAGTGTTGTTTTAAACAACTAAGTTTGTGTTAACGTGTTATGCGGCAATAGAAAACTAACAACCTCTCTTTTGTGCTCTTCTGCCATTTTTGCCTCTGCAGCTTTCATTCTGGGTATTTTTTGCTGACCCATCCTCCAGGTCACTAAATCTCTCTTCAGTTATATCTAGTATGCTGTTAAACACATTAAATTCATAATTCAATTACTATAGTTTTTACTTCTAGAATTTTGATTTATTCCTCTTAAAAAAAGTTTTCATTTCTCCACCAAAACTTTTAATCTTGCCTTTATCACCTTGAACATAACATCATAGCTATTTAAAAATGTGGATCTAATAATGCCAATATCTCTTATGGATCTGTTTCTTTTGTCCATTGTTTCTGCAGGATTTTACTCAGATTGTCATATCTCCTTGTGTGCCTAGACTGGGCCTTGCACTTGTAAAACTGTCTGCTATCTAGAAGTAAGTTTATCTAATACGATGCTGTCTTCCTCCACAAAGAATTTAAATTTATTTCTACTAGGTACCTGGGTGCACTAGCACTTTTTGTTTACCTCCATACAAGTTCAGCAAATGAGACGATAATCTGAAGCTGAGTGGCGGTGCCTATTAAGGGCCAATCTCTGAGTTACCTTGACTTCTAGGAAGCAGCCTTTTATTGGTCCCAATACAAGGCAAAAGAAGTTCGCTGCGCAATATTAGAGGCCCTGGACTCTAATCTCCTAGCCACAAGGCAGTCCAAAACACTCTCTCAGCAGCCCCGTCCAGAATGTTCAAAGGCCCCCGAGGGAAAGACAGCCCCACATGCTGAAGCTCCCCTCACTAGGCTTCTGTGCTCCCCAGATCCTGACCTAGTAACTCCTCACCGACTTCCTCTCTAGGGGCAAACACTGAGCATGGGGGAGAGTGGGAACGCTGGGGGAAAACTGGCACAGTTGTTTCATACGCACACTTTTAATTAACAGCCCGAGTTTTAGCCGCTCATTTCGTTCTTTTTCTTGACTGTCATCTCTATGCCCACAGCCCCCGTAGAGTTTTACTATAGGTAGATTCTCTTCCTTAACGCAAATACTTCAGCTACTTATTCTCACTTTATCTGCTGTTTTATCTGTATCACAAGATTCAAGCTACTTTCTCTATTTCATCAATTTGTTAAAACTCTCTTCCACTCATTACTGCCCTCTTATCTTTGTACAGGTGTTTGGGCCACCATCTTAAATGAGAAGTTCCAAACCACTCATTTTACAGGTGAAATATTAGGGCCCACAAAGAAACTGATCTGCCCTGGTCATAAAGAACTCTTGCTGTGAGGAAGAGAGCAGGGCTCAGAACTCGTCTCCCGAATCACAGCCATCCTAGGCCTCATCCCATATGTCTCCTTTATCACAGAAATTTTGTTGTGAACATTGTTATGTTTTTATGTATTCATATTAATAGAAAATAAGGCCAGGCGCAGTGGCTCACGCCTGTAATCCCAGCACTTTGGGAGGCTGAGGCAGGCAGATCACAAGGTCAGGAGATTGAGACCATCCTGGCTAACACGGTGAAACACCGTCTCTACTAAAAATACAAAAAATTAGCCAGGCGCGGTGGCGGGCGCCTGTAGTCCCAGCTACTCAGGAGGCTGAGGCAGGAGAATGGCAGGAACCCGGGAGGCAGAGCTTGTAGTGAGCTGAGATCGCGCCACTGCACTCCAGCCTGGGTGACAGAGCGAGACTCCGTCTCAAAAAAAAAAAAAAAGAAAAGAAAACCATGTTAAGAACAGGCCAGTACTCATGTTTGTACAGAACTTGAGGAAACAAAAAGGAATACACTATACCAATTATTTCACGTTAAGGCTGTAACTGTCGCTTCTAAGTACTGCCAGACTTAATATTAAACACTTTTTTAAAGGTTAAACATTTCATGGAACGGTTTCATAAAACAAATAATCTTTACTATTTTGGCCAAACAACTTGAGATTTTTGAAGGAGAAAGAAAAACTGAATATATGTATGAAAGAAACATACACACATCTTCCCCACTAGAGCTTCGAAATCTTACAATTACTTAATTGTACTATAACACAGTTGATATTTATGAATACTTCAAAATTACATTTTAAAACTTATTTTAGGCCAGGCACAGTGGCTCATGCCTGCAATCCCGGCATTTTGGGAGGCCAAGGTGGGTGGATCACAAGGTCAAGAGATCGAGACCATCCTGGCCAACATGGTGAAATCCCGTCTCTACTAAAATACAAAAAATTAGCCGGGTGTGGCTGCGGGCGCCTGTAGTCCCAGCTACTCGGGAGGCTGAGGCCGGAGAAACACTTAAACCCGGGAGGTGGAGACTGCAGTGAGCCGAGATCACGCCACTGCACTCCAGCCTGGTGACAGAGCAAGACTCCGTCTCAAAAATAAAATAAACTAATTTTCAACTGTAAAAACTTATTTCCTAATAAATTTTACTAACATTTTTAAAAGAACGAAAACAAAGAAATAAATCAAAGACAACTATAAAAACAATTCAAAATGAGGAACCAGAATATTTTCTTCTGGTTCCAGCTCTTCCATTTAATCCTGTACAGGTCACAGGCCCTACCTGCACTTTGGTTTACCTGCACACCTGCCCTTCATAAAGCTCTAATTTAAATAGAAGATTAGCTAGTTGCATAAACCATACACTGCTGCTATTATATTTCTCAAAAATGTAAAAATACACATGCTCGTGAATCAGTTTCCTATTGCTATTGTAACAAATAACCACAAATTTACTGCTTTAAAGCAACACAAATTTACTATCTTACAGTTCTGGAGGTCAGAAGTCCAAAATGCATCTTATGCGTCAAGAGGCAAGCAGGGCTGCATGGTTCCTTCTGCAGGCTCGGGGGGATCTGCTCCCCACCTCCCTCAGCTGGGGGGAGGCTTCCTGTACTGCTCGGCTGTGACCCCACATCACTCCAAACTTCGCTGTCATCACATCTCTGACTATGACCCTCCTGTCTCCCTTTTGTAAGAAGGACCCACCCAGCTAAACCTGGAATAACCCTCCCATCTCAAGACCATTAATTTAATCACACCTGCTAAATTCCTTTTGCCATGTAAAGAAACACACAAATTCCAGATATTAGGATGTGGACAGCTCAGGCGGGGCCATTATTCTGCAGGCTACACCCCCCAAAGAATCATTGACAGATGATTTTCAAGTACAATAGTGACAAAAGGAAGTTTCAGATCATCAGTTAACTATATAGTGCCAATATTTTAATATGAAATATGATAGAAAATCCAATTCCTCTTGTCAAAGTGTCAGCTAATCTACTGTTGAGCTTATTTTAGGAAAAGCTTTTTTTTCTTTTTTGAAACGGGAATGTGCTATAACTAGATTATTTCCCAGTTCCACTTGGTGCCTCATAGCCTGGTGAAGAATAGAGAGAAAAAGAAAGGGGGAAAGGAAGCTAAAATCACTTACAAAGTGTTTACTTTCCCTATTAGAACATAAGACAGAAGGACACCATAAAACACAAAGCCAGTTATAGTTATAAAAATTGAAACTGTTCTTGAATATAACAATTGTCTTATAGAGATAAATACAATTAACTAAAAATTATTTCATAGGTGTTTAGTGAATATTTGTTCATTATTGCTAAGATTCTAAACAGAGGTTGGGTCAGAGGACTTGTCCTGTCAAAGTATCAGTGGTTCAAAGTCTTCAACAAGTCTCTCCATGGCACAGCAATCAGGTCCCAAAGGCCCACAGCTTGTTTTGGTCCCAGGCCTCCCACTAACACTCTGTGAGATGGGAGAAGCAAGTGAGCCTTCCCAGTCCTTCGTTTCACCACCAGTGAGGGTTATGGTAGAGCTCATGGTGATTGTATACTATATACTATTCACACTACTACCAACCTTCAAAAGCAAGTGAATGACATCCCAGCTGGGATAAATGAAGCACATATTTAAAACAGCTACCTGTAGATCGGGTGCAGTAGCTCACGCCTGTAATCCCTGCACTTTGGGAGGCCGAGGCGGGTGGATCACAAGGTCAAGAGATCGAGACCATCCTGGCCAACATGGTGAAATACCGTCTCTACTAAAAATACAAAACTTAGCTGGGTGTGGTGGCATGCGCCTGCAGTCCCAGTTACCAGGAGGCTGAGGCAGAAGAACTGCATGAACCTGGGAGGCGGAGGTTGCAGTGAACCAAGATTGTGCCACTGCACTCCAGCCTGGTGACAAAGCAAGACTCTGTGTCAAAAAAAAATAATAATAAATAAATAAATAAATAAATTTATTTATATATATATATAAAATAAATAAATAAATAAAACAGCTACCTGTCTATAGCCACAAACAACTCCCCAAGACCTCTGATATTTCTCCCTTCTTGCTCCCTCTCTCCTTTTTCTCTCTCTCACGTGCACACATCAAATTATCTGTCAGATTATCATCTAATTCCAAATAGGAGATGGATTATAAATCAAAAGAATGTTTTGTTGTTTACAACTTTCCATTACCATCAAAGTTTCCTAATTTGAACCATCATCCACTGACTTTAAAACTTCTTTTTTTTTTTTTGAGATGGAGTCTCGCTGTCCCCCAGGCTGGAGTGCAGTGGTGCGATCTTGGCTCACTACAACCTCTGCCTCCCAGGTTCAAATGATTTTCCTGCTTCAGCCTCCCGAGTAGCTAGGACTACAGGTGTGCGCCACCATACCTGGCTAATTTCTATATTTTTAGTAGAGATAGGGTTTCACCATGTTGGCCAGGATGGTCTCAATCTCTTGACCTTGTAATCTGCCTACCTTGGCATCCCAAAGCACTGGGACTACAGGCATGAGCCACTGCGCCCGGCCAACTTTAAAACTTCTTCTGGCACACTGGATTTAAGTGCCAAAACAGTTTGTGTCACTGGGAAGTTAGGATCACCATTACTTTAGATGCAAGCTGGGCATTCCTTCCAAACAGTCCCTTCTCCCACCTTAGTTTCTCAAAGAAGCTCTGGACTGCAATTTCGTCTTAGCTCCCAGGGCTTGCAGCCGCCAGGGCCGAAAAAACAACTGTTTCCCTGATCATAGGTCTCTGCAACAGAGGATCAGTTAAAAATCATTGGTAAAGATTCTCCAAACCCAACATCTCTACAAGTAAATGTAAACTCCCCTACTAGACCATCCAAAAGAGTTTTCTTCTATCTCAAATCCCCTCTGTCTACTAGCTGTAAACATTAGATGTTTAACTTCATCAGTTTCTTTAGGCGCAAAGGTAATCCTATTTTCATTGACCCCCCCCCCAAAAAAAAAAGAGAGAAAAAAAAAAGGAAAGAAAAAAAAAAGAGAAAAAGTTCTGCCCAGAAAAACAAGGGGTAAAAAGTGTGGGAAGTGCTGATAACTGCAGTCTAGGAAACATGTGAAGAGCTTTACCTTGAGCTGGCCCGTGACGCCGCGGCGGCTGACCGTCTTACCATGCAAGAGACTAATGTTCAGGGTCAGACTAACGATTCTGACGTTCTGGGCTGGACACACAGTTGAAGTGAGACACCAAGGAAGAGACGGCCAGCCCAACCCCTCACACAGCATCCCTTCCTGGTTAATCCATGGAGTGACAATGACACTGACTGGCCTCATCCTGCCAGTGAATGGCAAGGCACTGCAATGATGGCGCCTAGAAATGAATAGGAGTGATTGGGAATAAAAGGGGGAGGGGGGGAGAAGGTGGCCATGATGAAGAAATGAATAAAACTCCAAATTTCTGTTACAACTCACTGCCATACCTATTACTCTGATATCACGATGACAGGAGAAATGAAAAAAAAAAAATGAAAGAAAAAAGAAACAAACAAAAAAGAAAACCTGCTACCTGTTTAAATTCCTGCAGCGTTCTAAGAATATGGGTTTGTACCCTACAGCCTGACTACACAGAACTAGAGCAAGCAGTTGATTCAATTTAGCTCAGAAACCTATAACACAGTTTTGTTTTTTTTCTTTATCATCAATGTTTCTAAATTCTGACACTTTAGTTTTACTTTTTATTACAGCAAAAACTCAGTCCACGCTATTAAAACAGACCATACTTACCAAACAATCCCTTGGGCCCCAGAGCCAATTGGTTTCAGCTGCTGGTAACGTTTTAGGACAGTGAAGGTTGAGTCTGCCACTTGCACACTGTAAAACTGACTGTCACATTTACCGTCGCTCATGATGTAGTGTCATGCAATATTCCGAAGGGCTGGCAACTTTCAGATTCCTTCAAAGAAAAACAGAATGAACACGCATTCTTACCGAAAGTATACATACATAGCTCACTTACAGCGTTCGGAACTTATTGGTATATAAGACAATGTGGCTGTAAGTTGATAAAGTCAATTTGACCACGTTCTGAACTTGAGCAAGACACAAAAACATGCAGACATTTTAGCGGCACCAGGACCATTATGAAAGGAAGGAATGTTGAGGTCCAGCAAGACCACACTTCAGGGGGTTGGACTAGAGAATGAACACCGCTGGAGAAAGAATCTGTGCATTCCTGCTGGCTATGAAAACACGACATCACTCTCCGCTTCTCATCAGCTTGCCGGCTGCGGAACCACTTACTCCTAGCTGTCTCAGCCAGAGACGGGGCATTGCTTCAAAAGGACCACTTCTAGAATGCCTCGAGGGAAGCAGACGGGCCAGTGTTCCGCTCAGCGTATAGATTCTGGTTGGAACGATGAACCCAAAAGCGAGATTCATATGCCAAAGTGACAGGCTGCTAGAGGCCTGGTGGCATCCGTGTGCTGTGTGTGCCCAAGCACGTGCTCCTGCCTCAGGAGGTGGGTCCCAGAGTCGGCATCAGCTGGCACAGCCCCAGAGTCCCACATCACCACCAGGCTTCAGGGTAGGCATCTGTATATGAAGAACTCTGCTGTGACCTGTAGTCCATAACAGCAACACTATGAGGCTGATTCACTACGTCTGAGTGTAGGCCAGCAGGCCCAGAAAGCAGCTTTTCTGTGGCTGAGGCACAGGCTGAGATTCCTGCTCTGCAGGAGGCTGGATGATTTTATACAGAAAATAAGCAAACAGAAATCAGCAAGTGGTTCCGAGGCTCTTGTCTGGTTACGCTTATTTAAAAGTCAGTGAGCGGCCCGGCGCGGTGGCTCAAGCCTGTTATCCCAGCACTTTGGGAGGCCGAGATGGGCGGATCACGAGGTCAGGAGATCGAGACCATCCTGGCTAACACAGCGAAACCCCATCTCTACTAAAAAAAATACAAAAAAACTAGCCGGGCAACGTGGCGGGCGCCTGTAGTCCCAGCTACTTGGGAGGCTGAGGCAAGAGAATGGCATAAACCCGGGAGGCGGAGCTTGCAGTGAGCTGAGATCCGGCCACTGCACTCCAGCCTGGGCGACAGAGCCAGACTCCGTCTCAAAAAAAAAAAAAAAAAAGTCAGCGAGCTATGTATTTTGGTCTTTAAAAACTAGATAGCCAACAATAAAATCATATAGGTAGACATTCTATACTGTTTAAGACTACAGAATTTAAGTTTTATTCTACAGCTCCGTCAAATCCCTTGCCTTTATGTTCTAGTATCTAACGTCAACCCAATGAGATTTTTGTGGTGATGATTTGTATTTCCACACAATGATATCTAGGATTTTCCTTAAACATGGAAATAAATGCATTAATAACAAGTCTAAATAAAGAACTGAGTCAAACTAATTAATTTCTCCAAGTGACTACTGCCCCACGGTCTTCTCCCCATCCTCCGGGTGGTGGCTGCAGTGTGGCTGCCACTCTGACCACTCCTGCCAAGATGTGTCAGCCAGCCAGGGAGTGACTCCAGGGACGCCACAGCGCTTTAGATGCTGGACAAACAGGTGCTCATACAACCCGCACAGCAGGAGTGTCAGTTCCAGGTTACCTGGGAGCAGTCTAGGATTGAGTGAGCTGAAACACCCGCCTAGGCCACACTGCTGTGAGAAGGGGACTCGGGAGCTCCCCACTGTGCCCTAAGCTGTAGGAGGTGCAAGGCAGGTCTCTCTTGCTCATGGCATCTCACACTCCAAGGGCAGGAGGACAGGAAGCTGGTCTTTGGGGCAGCATGGGCATTCAATAAACCTTTGTTGATCTGATTCCCCACAACGCTGCTCCATCTTACTGACATCTACAGGAAGATCCTTTTCTAAAGATTAGCTTATTTACAGTTTGCAAGAGGCTGAAACAATTCCACTCAACGTTTAGGGGGTGCCTGTATGCACGAAAGTGCTAAGTATCGCAAGAGATATGCCGTAGTCAGCTAGCAATCAGTCTTGAAGCAGCACGAACTGCACTATTTGGGGGAGAAGTGTGAGCAATGAGTCCATTATCTATATTACACGTGACAATATAGGGCCATATGCAAAATATAAACAAAATCAAAAGGCAAAAGAGATCCTACCCACTGGCAGGGGTGCAGAACACAAGGACGGCTTCATGGAGGAGGCGGCATCCGCCCTTAGACTCTTTTGCCAGAGATGGACAGTAGAGGCACAGAGCTCAAACTGACTGTGTCCCAACACAGCAACTGCTCAGCTTGGCTAGCAAGGGTACAAGTGCAAAGGATTAGAGACAACTCAGCAAAAAGGCAGGCACCCACTACCACCTGCTTTATCGGGGGTGGCCGTTCCTCTGCTGTGCTGCAAACACACCAGTGACACAGTTACTTCCAAGCGTTTGCTGAGCACCCACTGTGGATGGTGAGGCACTATGCCAGGACACGTGGCCTGCCCTCAGTGAGCACACACTCAGGAAGAGGCCCTGCACACCAAGGGTCCTAAACCCAGTAGGGTGAACAAGATTTAGGGGAATGGGAGGAAAAGCAGCAGAGGTGGAGGCACATTCAGAATGTGACAAGTCACTAGGGACTGGGTAGAGGGCAAGTGAAGCTGGAGAGAGAAAAGGAGGCCAAATCACTATGGGCCCCAGAAGCCACGCAGAGCCATCTGGCCTCAGTCCTGAGGGCTGTGGAAGCCGTCAAAGCATCAGAGGTGCGGCACAGGTGCTGAGGTGCTCGGGGATCCATTCCTCCCTTCCTCGCTTTCATAAGAGAAGCCTCCCCCTTCCTGCTAGACAAATGGCTGCCCAAATAGAGACGATGCCTGGCAGCTTTCCCAGTAGCCAGGTATGGCCAGATGACCAAGTTCTGCCTAATAAGATGTGGGTAGAAGTGATGTACGCAACTTCCAGATCACTTTTATTATTTTTCTTTATAGAAAGCTGCTAGCCCTCCAATCTGTCTTTCTTCCTTGCTGCTGGCTATCAGCTGTCACAGACCCAGAGACGGAAGTCACATGCTGTAGACAGAAAGCTGCCCACCAGCTGGATTCCTCAACAACCTCATAGCACAGAGCCAGCCCCCATTCAGGACCCCTGCCCACACTGGGACTGACAGATCAATCTCAACCCTGCTGACCAACCCTGGAACTCTCCCTGCTACAACTGCTTTCAACCTATACTTGGACTATGACAATATTAGGTTAACTTCTTTAAATTTGGGGAATATATTCAATTGTATTAGGTTTTAGAATTATAATTCCATCTCAAGATTTAAAATAGTCCGGGCACGGTGGCTCACACCTGTAATCCCAGCACTTTGGGAGGCCAAGGTGCGGGGAATCACTTGAGGTCAGGAGTTTGAGACCAGCCTGGCCAACATGGTGAAACCCCATCTCTACTAAAAATACAAAAATTAGCCGGGTGTGGTAGTGTGTGCCTGTAATCCCAGCTACTTGGGAGGCTGAGGCAGGAAAATCATTTGAACCGGGAGGCGGAGGTTGCAGTGAGCCGAGATCATGCCACTGCACTCCAGCCTGGGCCACAGCAAGACTCCATCTCAAAAACATACAAACAAAAAGATTTAAAATAATTATAAAATTAAAACAAGGTGCCCTTATTGGGCAGGAGAAAAAAGTCGCCTAAGTGAGAACCTGTTAAAGCCACCTTCTCTGTCAAGCGTGGGCTTTGTGAGAGCAAAAGAACCTCAAGGCCACCTGAGAAAGCATGTAATTTAGCTATTCATGAGTCAACTCATATTGAGATGATATTTCAACAAAAGGCTCAGAGAACAGTTTTACAGATTGGGAAGTGCGAGAATTCTTCATGCAACCACATCAGCAATACAGCCAACCCTGCCTTCGCTGCTCCACTTCCCACCCCAGCAGGTGCCAGCTCCTCCCCCGGCTCCCAGTCTGTGCTGCCACTGTCCGTCCAGCACGGGGCTCCCTCCTTGCCACTTGTGCACTCAGCAGCGCCCACCAGGCTGCACTGTCACAGCCTTTGTAGGGTCTGCCTCCCTCCCAGGCTATGAGCACCTCCAAACTGGGAGGGAACGCTACAAGGAGGCTTCCAGGAGGAGGCAAGACCTGAGCTCAGGTTTGTTCACAGTATCGACCAACGCATGAGGAAACAGGCACTTTCACACACGTCAGTGAGAGCTGTGAAGTGGCAAAACATTTTTTTGGATAGAATAGAGATAATAGCTAGTAAAAGTTACATGCACATCCTAAACTGGCAAATACAATTCTCTAAGTGTATCTGACAAATATGTGTACAAGCATCCAAACATATTTGTGCAAGGATGTTTGTAACACTTCTTGTAACAGGCAAAAAACTAGAACTAATCTAAAATGTACACTGTGCATGGACTGAATAAATTATGGCACTAAAGTACAAGAAGGCCATTCAACAGAATGCAAGGACTTTAGGTACCAATGTGGAAAGATGTCTAAGATACAGAAAGGAAACACAGCAAGTTGAAGAGGAGAACACATGATGCCCAGCTACGTAAACACACATACACGTGCGCATACACATGCACATACACAAGGCGAGCAAGTAGAGAAATAGCAAGAAATGAGAAACCTTCTTCCCATCATAACTTTCTATTCTGTTTTTCAAATGTACATATTTCACATTTAAAAACTGAGTAAACAAAAAATGTTAAATGAAAAGCTGCAGAATGATCATTTAACACTTGTACGGAAGATGGGCTTGAGGCAGGTAAGGCTAGAGGCATGAGAGTGCGCCTGGCTCTGAGACACACATTTATAAACACCCTTATAACAACTAGTGAGGGGCATATTACTATCCCCCGCTCTGCAAATGAGGAAACTGAGGCTTAGAGGCAATAAGGAAGTTGTCCAAATTCTCAGCATGGCCCAGATTTGAATTTAGGTGTGTTTCACCACAATATTCAAGTTCCTCCCAAAGCACCATTCTGACATCCCTTTAGAAAGTGAAGCTATTTGCACACAGGCTGGCCAGGACCAGAACACAGTCCTGCACATTTCATCCTGCTGACTTCCCCTACCAAAACACTTTTTCCTCTAACGATGACAACGATTCAGTGATCCACAGACTCAGGCGAACCTTGAATCACACTAAAGCTTCAGAATACCCAGGACATGGATATTAAATCAACTGACTACTGTGATTAAAAGCAGATTCTCACAATCACCCTCAATGCTTGCTGCCGACGTTTTTTTCATTAAATTGTTCTGTTTTCCAGCTGGACACGATGGCTCACACTTGTAATCCCAGCACTGTGGGAGGCCGAAGGTGGGAGGAGGATTGCTTAGGCCCAAGAGTTCCAGACCAGCCTGGGCAACATCGTGAGGCTTCATCTCTATGTTAAATAATAATAATAATAGTAAAAATCTGGCCGGGCGCAGTGGCTCATGCCTGTAATCCCAGCACTTTGGGAGGCCGAAGCGGGCGGATCACGAGGTCAGGAGATCAAGACCATCCTGGCTAACACGATGAAACCCTGTTTCTACTAAAAAATTACAAAAAATTAGCCAGGTGTGGTGGTGGGCACCTGTAGTCCCAGCTACTCAGGAGGCTGAGGCAGGAGAATGGCATGAACCCGGGAGGCGGAGCTTGCAGTGAGCCGAGATCGCGCCACTGCACTCCAACCTGGGTGACAGAGCGACTCCCGTCTCAAAAAAAAAAAAAAAAAAAAGAAAGTAAAAATTTTAAAAGTTATTCTATTTTCCTACTGTAATTCTTTTGAAGAATAGCTTGGTAGAACAACTTAACCTTTCTTTGATAATCGAGAATCTTGCAGCTCTCAGGGCCATCCTCTGTAGTTCTTAAGCCACAGTGTATGCCACAATACAGAACAACCAGCATTTGGTTATCGCCTCACCCACTGTTGGATCCACAGGACCCTGCAAGGATCCCGGTCACCAGCCCCACTTCCAGGCACCCAGGCCTGCCCCACTCCCAGAGGCCTGGGTAACAGCTTCTCATGGCTCCTTGGACCAGCGACAGCAGCAGCATTCTCCCAGATGCCATTCCCGTGACCTCCAAACCACTGCACACATGCCACTTTAGACAGAGAAATCACTGCACATGAGAATATGTACACAAATGTTCACAGCAGCTTTATTTTTAATAGCTAAACTAGAAACAACCCGAATGTCCTTCAATGGGTACATGGGTAAACTAACTGCTGTACGCCCGTGCCACGGAACACCACTCAGCAACGGCTGAAACACACCACAACTCGGGTGGGTCTCGAGGGCGGTATATTCTATGAAAAAAGCCAACCTCAAAAGTCACACGCTGTCTAACTCCATGAGTATAACACTCCTGAAAAGACAAAAGTCTAGAGATGGAGATTAGCACTTGCCAGCAGTTATGAATGCTGGGGAAAAGGGTGCTGTGGCTGTAAGGGAGTGGCACAGGGAGATATTTGGGATGATGACGTAGTTTTGAATCTTGATTGTGGTGGTGGTTATATGAATTTTCACATGTGATAAAAAATGACAATGAACTCTATACATATTGTTCCAATGCCAAATTTCCTGGTTTGGATATTTTGCTATAGTTATGAAGATATATAACCACTGGAGAAAGCTGGATGAAGGGTACTGGGACCTCTCTGTGCCATTTGTGCAACTTCTTGTGAATCTATAATTATTTCAAATTATGGAGATGGAAAAAGAGAGAGATTTGTTGAAAATACGCAGTGATCATGCCATACCATTTGAACTCCTTCAACAGTGACTGACCGCCTTGAGAATAAGACTCAGTTCCCCAGCACAGCATGGGAGATGGCAGTCCTCTGGCCCAATCCTGAGCAATATCAAACCACCTGGGATGGGCAGACACACCCAGCTACTGCACACCTGCAGGCCTCTGCCTAAGCTGTTCCATCTGCTTGAAATGGCGTCCCTCTCCTTTCTGACCTCCTGGTCAACCTTCATCCTCCTTCAAACACTAGTTCAAGCACCTGCTTCTCTTACATGTTTCCTCCTCCAGCCTTTCCCTTCACACCATGCTGGGCATGCCCCCATCGTTGCCACCCTCGCTGTATTCACTTTAGACTGCACTGCGGGTCTACTTCTACTTCTACTCTGTAAGGGCAGAAAACGTGTCTTATTTATTTCTCAATCCTCTACTGATTACACAGTGGGTGCCCAGTAAATGTTTGTTAAAGACAAAGCTAAACGGGAGAACACATGTGGTAGGGCAGCTGGGAGCAGTGGTTCAGATCAGGACTTTGAGTCAGACTCCCAGTGGGTCTGCTGCTTATCTGGGTGATGTGCAGAAGCGATCGGGCTCATCTGTACAACAGACAGGCAGAGAGCCTCAGGTTACCTCTAGATAAGAAGTGCAGAGCCCACTTAGGACGGCATCTTGATGGAGGAATGTACCCTAAATCTGACCAAGCCTTGTCTAGATCCAATCACTAACTGACAGAGATTACAGAGAAACACATTAAATTACACTGCAGAGATGCAATCAATCAAATACCAACTGTGGAAATGCTACAGAACAACTTGATTGCTTCAACAAATAAACTACCAAGAAAACAAAGAAATAGGAGGGGGATCTATGGATGAAGAGAAACTTAAAAGACGTATCAACCAATCAACAATGTATGGACCTTATCGTGCTCTACCTTCAAACTATTAAGGAAACTTAAAATTCATGGGGCAGCTGGAAATTTGAAGATTGACTAGTTATTTGATGATATGAAGGAATTATTACTTTTTCACCTTTAAAAGAGTCAGGACCTTTAGAGACCCACCGCAGTGTGCTGTATAACTACTGCATACCTACCGAGCACCCTGAGGTTGTGCCCGTCTGTATAACTACTGCATACCTACCGAGCACCCTGAGGTTGTGCCCGTCTGCATAACTACTGCATACCTACCAAGCACCCTGAGGTTGTGCCCGTCTGTTTTACAGATGAGCCCGATCGCTTCTGCACATCACCCAGATAAGCAGCAGACCCACTGGGAGTCTGACTCAAAGTCCTGATCTGAACCACTGCCCCCAGCTGCCCTACCACATGTATTCTCCCGTTCAGCTTTGTCTTTAACAAACATTTCCTGGGCACCCACTGTGTAATTAGTATCCTGAAAAATAATGAATGAAATGACATGATATTTAGGAATTCCTTGAAAATAATTATGGGTGGTAAGTGTGTAAGAGGATAACATTAGAGATGAAACAAGATTGGTCAGGAGTTAATAACTGTTAAAGCAGAATGCTATTCTGTTTAGTTTGTATATGTTTGAAAATTCCCATAATAAAAGTTAAAATTTAAAAAATGATGTTGAAACCGGATCATACAATCAAGTACAAAATATCAGGAATTAATTATTCTGAAGGAAAATTATGTAAAAATGGCACCTTCCTAACCAAGTGTCAGGTATAACTACTGTATGTATGTAGACCAAAAATAGTTGCCCTATTGGCAAATCAATAGTCTTAAGAAGAAAAAAAATCTGGTCTCTGTTTTATGTCTCATGAAAACTGGTCTAGTCACTATTAACTGGTTTGTCTGGTCCTTTTCTTTATCCAGAAAATTAAGAATATTTTATCTTAGACACATTCAAGAATCCCCTCTAATGTTTATTCAGGGGACCAAATAAACAGATTTTAGTCTGTGAACAAATTAATGTTCTGGCACCCTGAAAATTAAATTACCAGGAAAACCAAAGCTGTCCAGAGAAGTCTATGCAAAAATAGTATTGTTTTTAACTCTGCAGGGTCCTTTTGAAGAAAAATTTAAAAGTTAAATCAAGGAAAACATTAAATAGATTGGTGGTCATTCTTCCAGAACAAGTTAAAAGCCAAAAGAGAATACTCAGAGCTGAGGGACTCAGGAAAGAATCCTTATCTGGGGAGAGATTTGGGTTCGGATTCCACTCACCAGCTCCTTGCTAAGAAGCAGACTACTCAAACTCCTGAGCTTCCGTTTCCACAGGGCTCCAGTTACAATCAAATGAGTATCCGGGCTGGTACCTGGGCAAACAGGGCCTGACTCTCCTGGCCTTAGGCTACCTTTCCTGCTCTCCTCACAACTCCTCCCTCCCACACAGCCACTCCTGGAGGATGACAATCTGCAACCAAGCTGAATGAATCTGTATTTGGCTTGGCTCACAGCATTAAAAAAAAAAAAAATTAATTAGCTATTGCCAACATTTAAAAATCGGAACAAATGTGGAGTGCTGCCTTCTGTTTTAGAGACAGGGTCTTGCTCTGTCACCCAGGCTGGAGCACAGTGGTGCGATCATAGCTCACTGCAGGCTCGAAATCCTGGGCTCATGGGATCCTTCCACCTCAGACTCCCAAGTAGCTAGGACTACAGGTGGATGCCACCACACCTAGCTAATTTTCAAAAATTTTTTGTAGAGACAGGGAGCTCACTGTTGCCCAGGCTGGTCTGGAACTCCTGGCCTTAAGTGATCCTCCCACGTCGGCCTCCCAAAGTGTCTGAGATTACAGGCGTGAGCCATGGCACCAGTCAAATTCCACCTTCTTCTAGAAAACTGCTGGGTAAGGTTCCAGTTCTTCAGAGTCCCCACGACTCTATGCCCTTACACCTGGCCCTCCAGACTGATTCTCAACTCCACAGTGGGCTATGGTCCTTACCTGGCCCTGCTCCTTCATACCTCTGCCTCTCCCTGCCTAGCAAATTTCTCATCACCCTCAAGGCCCCCCAGCATCACCTGTCACCTCCTCCACATTTCCATGGCATAGCCCCTCCACGACAGCAAGGGTTGCACAGTCCTGGAACTAAGTGTCTGCATGCCTGCCTTCTCTACTGGGCTCCTGGGCTCTCTTCGGAAAGGGACCCTGTTGCTATCTGCCTTGTGTCCCTAGGGCCTAGCAGAAAGCATGACCTAGATAATGCAGAATTCAGTAAATGTCTCCTGCATGTGTGGAAGAAAGCTAGAGCTAAACCATTATAAAAATGTGAGATTTTACATCACAGCTTGTTCCAACGGTTAGCAATTAAAGGGGTCAAGGACACCAAAATGTTTCACAAAATAGAACAAGCTTCCATCTGCTTACAAGTTTCACACGTTAATCAGAAGTCACTAAATTAACAGATAAAGCAGAGACAACAGGGAGACTGGGCCATTTCTTTGATCATTCATTCATTCATTGAGCTGATACTACTGAATACTTACTGTGTGCTTTCTAAGTACTGGGGATAAAGCAGTGGACAAATCAGACAGCTACCTGTTTTCACAAAATTACATCCTAGTCGGGGAGACAGAAAATAAACAAGCAAATAAATAGAAACGTTTCAAACCAGGTAAGAGCTAGGAAGGAAATTTTTAAAATACTGAAATAGCATGACTAAGGGAAGAAAGAGGGTGGTCGAGGAGGGCCTCACCCAAACCGAGGCATCCCGCCAGAGGAAGGAGCAGAAAGAGCTACTTGTGCCAAGATCACGGACAACTCCAAAGACGAGGAAACAGCAAATACAAAGGTCCTGGGGCAAATGCGGGCTGGCATGTTCAAGGCGGGCGAGATGAGTGGACTGGGGCAGCAGTCTTCTGGGAGAGGGGTGTGGTGGTAAGGGATGTGGGCTGGGTCCCCTCTGGCACTGCTGGACACTGAGTGTGCAATGACAAGGCAAGGGAGGCGTGCGTGGGGAGGCGGGAGGCTGCGCGGATGAGGAGGGGGTTCCTACACCTCTCACACCAGCAAGGGCCAGCACCCTGCCCAACCTTCCACAAATGTCCACCGGTGTCCTGCCCAGGCGTCTGCACACAGTCACACAGCCTGACAACAACCCTGTCCAGAAGAGGCATTTCCCCACCTTCCTGAAGGCAAAACCGCGGCAGAGCGAGGGTCAGTGCCTTGGTCAAGGTCGCGGGGACGCGACCCCGGGCCCCTGGGCACCCGGCGCAGGAGTGCAGCTGTTCGCCCCACCTCCGGGAGGGATGGCGCCCGCAGACCCCACGGGCAGGTCGGCCGGGCCAGGCCGGGGAGCAGGCCCGCAGCCCGGAGCCGCTGACAGCCGGGCGGAAGGGGGCGCCTGCGGCATCCCCGAGCACAGGGGCGACGGCTGCGGCTGCCAGGGCCCCGCAGCCCCCGGCCCACCCCGAAACCCCGGCCGCGCGGTTCCCCCGCCGCCCCTCCCCGCGGGCCGGGCCCGAGCAGCCGCCGCCAGGCCTAGCCCGCCCGCCGGGCTCACCTCGCCTCCCCGCCGCCGCGCCACGGGGAGAGGCCGGGCGGGCGGACTGGCGGCGCTGCGTGCTAGTCACTCCTCGCTCCGTGGCCCCGGCTCCGCCGCCGGCCCGCCCCGCTCCGCCCCGCCGCCGCCGCCGCCGCAGTGGGTGTGAGGGGCGCCGGGGCGCTGCGACCCTTCCGGTCCCGCTCCCTTCTCTGCCGCTGCCGCCGCCGCGGCGCCCGGTCTGACCGACCCTCGGGCCGACCAATCAGCGCGCGGAGAGCGGAGCAGGCGCGGCCAATGGCGCCTGGGGGGCGGGCCGCTGGAGGTGGTGCGGGCGGGGCCGGGGGCCGGGTCGGGCGCCCGAGGTCCTGGGCCGGGGTTCCGTGGGTTCGACGCCCCCGGGCCTTTCAGTGGCGTCGGCCGAACGGCCATGGCGCTCGGGTGCGCGCCGTGCACGCGGTGAGCTGGAGACGCAGGCACTGCGCGTCCCACCAGCTGAGTCCGCTGTCCGCGCAAGGGGGCCGCAGCTCGGGGGAGAGGGTGGCCCGGAGGACCGGGAACCGGGCTGGAGGCGCGCGGGGCTCACACCGCGGGGTCCGCGGGGAGCCGGGCCTCGCCTACAGGTGCAGGCTCGTGGCAGCGAGGCGGCCTGGAGCAGCACGGGAGGCCGCCCGTTTCGGGGAGAGCCCGGGTCGATCGCGGGGAGAGGCCGGCCTGGCGTCCGGGAGCCCGGCGTGCTAGGGCCCGGGAGGCGGGGCTGGCCTTGTACTCAGTTGCTCGCTGCGGCGCCGCAGGAACGGGTCTGTGGGGGTGTGGGTGAGGCCAGAAGTCGGGTTGAAGAAGGGGAGGGGGTGCGAAGAGATGGCCGTGTGTAGACAGGTTACCCGATGGGTCGGTGACGCAGGAGGGGAGTGCGCTTGGTGGCGGGGTGACTTAGTTGACAACATTTAAAAATTGGGAGGTGCGGCAGGGCGCGGTGGCTCACGCCTGTAATCCCAGCACTTTGGGAGGTCTAGGCGGGTGGACCACCTGAGGTCAGGAGTTCGAGACCAGCCTGGCTAACCAGGTGAAATCTGTCCCTATTAAAAATACGAAACAATTAGCTGGGCGTGGTTGCGGGCGCCTGTAATCCTAGCTACTCGGGAGGCTGAGGTAGGAGAATCACTTAAACCCGAGAGGCGGAGGTTGCAGTGAGCCGAGATTGCGCCACTGCACTCCAACCTGGGCAACAGAGTGAGACTCTGTCTCAGAAAAAAAAAAAAGGGAGGTGCTCAGTCAAGTCTCTGAGTGGGGGGCGGGGTGAGGAGTCCCTTGCTCAGGGCCCCCTAGGGACTGGGACCCGTTGACTCTGAGTTGCTTTTGAGGCTGGATCAGGTACCAGCGGCCTTGGGGTCGTACAGGATGGGAGAGGCCGGGACTTGGGATGTTGCCAGATCTACGTTGAAAAGTGAAGCAGGAAGCGCACCGAGGCTATGCACATGGGGAAAACCGCGGAGAGCCGGGCTTTGGGGACTGGAAGAGTGGGAACAGTAGTTGACAAATGGTGAGTGTGGGGTAGAACAGCAGTAACACAATACCAGTATCCACGGAGTGGCCAGGGCCAGAGTTGGGAGAAGGAACAGGACTCTGCAGATGGGGAGGGCAAGGGGCTGGGTGGTGTGAAGGGTGGTTGCAGACTTTGGGGAGGGCAGCTAGCCTGTGACCCAGGTTCCAAGGGCACTGATGGCTGGGCCAGGCCGCTTGGAGGCACCAGAGCCTCAGAGGAGGGGTGGGGTAGAGGAACGGATCCAGCATGGTGTCCTCCTTGGCCACCAGAGGGAGTTTGCTAAATCTCAGCATGGCTCATTGCTGCTTGAAATTCTACCTCGCAGTGTGGCCTGCATTGAGGAGGGCCCACACCTGTCCCTACCTCAGACTCACCTGCCACCTGCCTCGGGTGCATGAGAGAAAACAGGAAATTGCCAGGATCAAGGATCATGGGAAAAGAGTAAAAGCCCAGCTGTCAGAGCTGAGGTTCCACCAGGGAGCACTGATGGGTGCTTCTCCTCATTAGGAAGGCTGCCCGGTGGCTCACACTTGTAATCCCAGCACGTTGGGACGCCGAGGGGGGTAGATTACCTGAGGTCAAGAGTTCGAGACCAGCCTGGCCAACATGGTGAAACGTCATCTCTACTAGAAATACAAAAATTAGCTGGGTGTGATGGTGGGTGCCTGTAATTCCAGCTATTCAGGAGGCCAAGGCAGGAGAATAACTTGAACCCAGGAGGCAGAGGTTGCAGTGAGCCGAGATTGCTCCACGGCACTCCAGCCTGGGCAACAGAGCAAAAACTCTGTCTCAAAAACAAAACAAACAAACTAAAAAAAAATAAAAAACAGGGGGACACCAATTTCAAGCACTGCAGGCCTAACTTCATAGCACTCACATCATGTCAAGTGAGTAACCAAAAATCAGTGTACATGTGTACACACCTATACATATCTCACCCTAAGTTTTCTGTAAGGGTTCTTTTTATTCCAGAGACACTGCTTTTTTTCTGGGTTATGAAATACAGTGAACATTTATGGACACAAAGCTGAGGTGACAGGGTGGGGATGGGGGCCTTGGAACAGCACCAAGAATGCTGGTTGACCCCTCCAAGTGACAAGATCCTGCCACAACATGTGTGAACCAGGTAGGACACGTGAGCATGTCTCACCTGACCTGGTCTGTGGCAGGGAGAAGCAATTGAGGGAGGCCTCCTGGGCGGGAGGAAGCTGTTGCTAAGGCTGCCCAGCAGGATATGTTGGGCCTGCGACTTAGGCAGAAAGGGCACTCAGGCCCAAATGTTCAGACGTGAGGACCTGCTTCCTGTGTTCAGGGAGCCACAAGTCACCTGGTCTTAGGGCAAGGTGAGGGGACTGGAGAGTTCTGAGGACCTTGAGGTAGATTGGCACTGCCAGGCATGTGGGCTGGCTTTAGCTCACTGATATGCCTTGTTTAGCCCAGAGAGGTTTTTTTTTAATTGATTAGTTGATTTAAGAAACATTTAAAAATTAGGAGGTGCTATTTTGAATATTTATCCTCTATGAAACTCATGTTCATACCTAATCTCCAGTGTGGCAGCACTGAGAGGTGGGGCCTCTGAGGGTGGTTGGGATTAATCTGATGGATTCATGGATTAAAGGGTTATCACCGAGTGGGACTGGTGGCTCCTTTAGAAGAGGAAGGAAGAGCGGAGCTGGCACGTGAGCATGCTCAGCCCCCTAGCCATATGACACCTGGACCATCCTCAGGACTCTGCAGAGTCCCCACCAGCAAGAAGGTCGTCATCAGATGCAGCCACTCAACCTTGGACCTCTCAGCCCCCAGGGCTATAACAAATACATTCTTTTTTAAAGTCAATTACCCAGTTTCAGGTATTCTGTTGTAAGCAACAGAAACAAACTAAGACGAGCACGGCAGGGTGGAGGAGCTAGGGGTGCCTGGGGCATCGGGGACTTGTCCGGAGACCAGCTGTATGTGCAGCCACAGTGCCTACAGGTTTCTGTGGTCCTGATATCCCCCACCCTTGATTGGCCTGGATTCCAATCCGACTCATTTGTCAGCTGTGCTCCTCTGGGCAAGGGATTCACTTCTGCCTGCTTTGGTTCTGTAGGAAGTGGTGTGGAGAAGGAGGGAAGCAGGAAGAGCTAGGTGCAGCCCATGCAGCAGGGATGGTGTACGTCCTTATGCTGACTGGCCTCTGTCCCCTCAACACCTTGCCTGCCCTCCCCCCACTCCACTAACCCACATCTTCCCTTCTCCCCAACCCCTACAAGGACCCAGAGATGTGCTGAAGGGTGTACGTCAGGGCTGCCCCGGCTGTGTGCTGTAGAAAGCTAAACTGCACTTAAACCAATGGGGATGTTTGTTGGGAGGTGCCTGTAACATCACACCCAGAGGAGGCGGGGGTAGAGCTGGCCTGGAAACCCTAGGGCCATGGAGGCCACCTCAGGCCCGAATGGAGTTTGACAACCCACAACGATGGACTCTGATGGTCCCCCGGACAGGGCTTCTATCCTGGGACTGGTCAGCCATGCTGGGGAGACTGGCTCACACGAGGCCATGCCAGGGAAGGGCAGAACTGGGAAAGGCAGAAGTCTGGAAGTTTCTTATATGGTGATGATTAGAATGAGGGCATGAGCTGGGGCACAGCTGAGGGTGTGGCACTGCATGGAAACAGGGTTATTTGGGCGCCGTATAACTGAATGTTGAACCCAGTGGCCCTTTGCCGCCCTCCTCCGGGAATCCCCCAGAGCACCAGCAGCTGGGCCCGTACTCGCAGGCAGGGAGCCAGCAAGCTGTTCTCCAGAAGTCTGACGAGCCCTAAAGGGAAGACCTGAGACATGAACATGATGACACGCCCCACCCCCGCCAGATTTCCCAGCAGGGAATCTTGCATCAACCAGCCCTACCATGTGCTTAGAACTTCCAGTCAGCCCACCTTGAATCTGAACAGACAGCTCGATGTCATAGGGCTTAGAAAAGTAAGACAACTGCATCTTGAAAGAGACAGACTCTGTGGAGAAGGAAAATTCAAAAAATAAAAATAAAACTATTGTTGGCTTCAGAGAGAATGAAAACATATTACATCCTTAAAACAAGAGCCAGCCATTTAAAAATTGTTCAGCACAGGTGTATGCAACATGGCCTTGCTCTGTCAGCTGAGATGGCCCAGAAAGAATGACATCTCAGTAGCAGCCAACACACCCAGAGCCCAGATCTTCTGTAATGTCATTTGCCATGCAAGGAACCAGGGATCCCTGGAAAAATGGCTGATTCTAGGGCTGGGGCAGGGTATGGACAAGACAAACCTGGAGAATATTGTAGTGCGAGTACACACACACACACACACACACACACACACACACACACACACACACAAAATGATGGGGCTATGCCAAAGAGACAAGAGCCAACTGAAAAAGCCTCCAGTGGCTATTGCTAGAACTATTGGAGCAACAAACTAACATAGTATTGGGTATGACTCAAAATATAAAATAAATATCTATGGTTCATACTAATAGAAATAACAAATGGGGAAGAATAGACAAGTTTGTGGCCGGGCACGGTGGCTCACGCCTGTAATCCCACACTTTGGGAGGCCGAGGCGGGCAGATCACGAGGTCAGGAGATCGAGACCATCCTGGCTAACACAGTGAAACTCCTTCTCTACTAAAAATACCAAAAACAATTAGCTGGGCATGGTGGCGGCGCCTGTAGTCCCAGCTACTCGGGAGGCTGAGGCAGGAGAATGGCGTGAACCCAGGAGGCGGAGCTTGCAGTGAGCCGAGATGGCGCCACCGCACTCCAGCCTGGGAGACACAGTGAGACTACTTCCCAAAAAAAAAAAAAAAACAAACAAAAAAACCTTTGTGCAGAAGAATTCCAAATTGTGTAGATGCTCCTCTCTCGAGGAGGCGAAACATCACACCCTGCCCTTTAACTGTGGGCCAAGCTTAGTGACTTCCTTTCAGAGAGTACAATATGGAGAAGGAGGAAAATGAGAACCTTTACAGTGGAGAAACCTGGCTCCCACCTCCTCAGCCAGCTGATGAAGGCCGCACACCACACCGGTGATAAGATGTGGATAGTGTGCACCAATGATATGAAGGGATGAGAAAGGCACTTTCTTCTGTGGTGTTCCTCCCCAGAACCCAGAACCCCAGTCTAGCCATGAGTAAAGCGTTAACAAACCCAACAAAGGGACAATCCACAAAGCACCCACCAGGAGTTTTCAAAACTGTCAAGGTCATTAAAAACAAGTCTGAGAAACTCTCACAGCCAAGAGGAAACTAAGGAGGCATGTCTCAGAACAGAAAAAGGACATTAGATAAGAACTAAGGGAATACAGATAAAGTACAGACTTTAGGTAATTTTTAAAATATGTTATATAATAACAGCAGGGCGCAGTGGCTCACGCCTGTCATCCCAGCACTTTGGGAGGCTGAGGTGGGCGGATCACGAGGTCGAGATTGAGACCATCCTGGCCAACATGGTAAAACCCCGTCTCTACTAAAAATACAAAAACTAGCTGGGCGTGGTGGCGCATGCCTATAGTCCCAGCTACTTGGGAGACTGAAGCAGGAGAATCACTTGAACCTGGGAGGCAGAGCTTGCAGTGAGCCGAGATTGTGCCACTGCACTCCAGCCTGGCAACAGAGTGGGACTCCGTCTCAAAAATAATATACATATATATGTTTTATATATAGAGAGAGAGAGCAAAGAAAAACTCTTGAAAATTAAATCATATTGGCAGAAATGAAAAATCTTGGCCGGGTGTGGTGGCTCAAGCCTGTAATCCCAGCACTTTGGGAGGCCGAGACGGGCGGATCACGAGGTCAGGAGATCGAGACCATCCTGGCTAACACGGTGAAACCCTGTCTCTACTAAAAAATACAAAAAACTAGCCGGGCGCGGTGGCGGGCGCCTGTAGTCCCAGCTACTCGGGAGGCTGAGGCAGAAGAATGGCGGGAACCCGGGAGGCGGAGCTTGCAGTGAGCTGAGATCCGGCCACTGCACTCCAGCCTGGGAGACAGAGCGAGACTCCGTCTCAAAAAAAAAAAAAAAAAAATCTTGGTAGCAGGTTGGGAGATAAAATTGAAGAGATCTCTCAGTAGGGCAAAAAGACAACAAATGAATGAAAGAAAAGATAAGAAATTAGAGGCCAGTCCAGCAGCTTCACCCTGGGAATAATAGACACTCCAGTGAGGACAGAGAAACAGAGAAATCCACAACAAAGTAATTCAAGAAAATTTCCTAGATCTGAAAGGCAGAAGTTACCAGACTCAATCACCCCGAAATGAAATGCGACTGTAGGCAACTTGTGGTATTTCAGAACACAGGAAACAAAAAGGTGACAAAAAGGCCACCCACAAAGACATCAGACTTTGGACTCCTCAGTAACAACACTGGGAACAAGACGATGGAGCAGTACCTTTAAAATTCTGCAGGGACATTTTTTTCTGACCTGCAATTGTATGTTTAGCTAAACCCTCTATCAAGTATAAATAAAAAAATCATTTCCACACTTGCAGATTCTCAAAAAACTTGCCTTCTGCCGTGGCCTGAATATTTGTGTTTCCCAAAGTTCATATGTTGCAATCCTAACCCCTGCCACATGTGATGTTATTAGGAAGGTGGGGCCTTTGGGAGGTGATGAGTGTGAGGGTGGAGCCCTTATTAATGGGATTAGTACATTTATCAAAGAGGTTCCAGAGAACTCCCTTGCCCCTTCTGCCGTGTGAGGACACAGCAAGAAGGTTGCTCTGTACAAACCAGGAAATGGACCCTCACCAAGACTCCACATCTGCCACTGCCTTGATCTCAGACTTGCTGGTCTTGAGAACTGTGAGAAATAAATGTCTGATTTTTATAAGGCACCAGGACTGTTATAGCAGCCCGAACTAAGACACCTCTCAAGCACCTTTTCTCAAGAAGAATGGGCTTCACCGGAACAAAAAAGGAAACTCAGAAGAAGGAAGACACACATACAGAAAACAGGGGCTCAGGCCGGCCACGGTGGCTCACGCTGTAATCCCAGCACTGTGGGAGGCCGAGGCAGGCGGATCACCAGATCAGGAGTTCGAGACCATCCTGGCTAACATGGTGAAACCCCGTCTCCATTAAAAATACAAAAAATTGGTCGGGCACAGTGGCTCACGCCTGTAATCCCAGCACTTTGGGAGGCTGAGGCGAGTGGATCACCTGAGGTCAGGAGTTTGAGACCAGCCTGGCCAACGTGGTGAAACCCCGTCTCCACTAAAAATACAAAAATTGGCCGGGCGCGGTGGCTCACACTGTAATCCCAGCACTGTGGGAGGCTGAGGCAGGCAGATCACCAGATCAGGAGTTCGAGACCATCCTGGCTAACATGGTGAAACCCCGTCTCCACTAAAAATACAAAAATTGGCCGGGTGCGGTGGCTCACGCCTGTAATCCCAGCACTTTGGGAGGCCGAGGCAGGCGGATCACTTGAGGTCAGGAGTTCGAGACCAGCCTGACCAACATGGAGAAACCCTGTCTCCACTAAAAATACAAAAATTGGTCAGGTGCAATGGCTCACGCCTGTAATCCCAGCACTTTGGGAGGCCGAGGTGGGCGGATCATGAGGTCAAGAGATTGAGACCATCCTGGCCAACATAGTGAAACCCCGTGTCTTCTGAAAACACAAAAATTAGCTGGGCATGGTGGCGGGCACCTGTAGTCCCAGCTACTTGGGAGGCTGAGGCAGGAGAATCACTTGAACCTGGGAGGTGGAGGTGGCAGTCAGCCGAGATTGCAGCGCTGCACTCCAGCCTGGGCAACAGAGTGAGACTCTGTCGAAAACAAAGACAAAGACAAAAACAAAAACAAAAAAACCCAGGAACCCAACACAGAAGACATGGCCTGGGAGGCCCATGGAGGGTGGCGAGAAGTGACCCTGGGGTGATGGCTCTGCACCAGACGTGGAGGGCGACTGAGCCGTACTGAGCAGTGTGACCCATGGGTGAATGGTCTTCACAAGGCCCCACCTCCATCAGGCCAGCTGTAGCCCGGGGTCAGAACACCCAGGAGAGCCTGGCCTAGTTTCTCAGCAGTACTTGGCTTGGCCATGTGCCGATGAGGGGCGCTCCCATCCTCTGCTGAGGACACACAACACTCACAGAAGTTCCCAGCTTTCCCCCCACGGAGAGCTAAAGGCAGGCCGTGGTGAGCTTAGAAGGAGGATGTACAGGGCAGCCCCCTCCCTCTGACCGTATTTCTGCTGCAGGTCCAGCGCCTGGTCCCCACCTTGGCCCTGCCAGGTGCCTGACTGTGCTGAGCCCAAGATTCCCTCGAGACCTTGCTCACGACTTCCCCAGGAGGGGCCTTGTCAGCTCCCAGAGAAGCAGGAGTCAGACCACAACCTGGAGACTGATCTGCTCGCCTCCGGGAGCCTCCGTCCAGCGGGGGCAGTGCCGCCCTCTCCTTGCACACCCAGTGTGCACTCGCCCTCCACTTTCGAACTAGACAGGGTATTTGGGGATAGATACACAGGTGGAACTATAAAGAAAAGCAAGGGAACAATTAGCACAAAAGTCAGAATGGCCATCGCCTCTTGGGCATAAGGATGAAAGACACTTTCTAGGTCTTGTCCGGAGAAAAATGTTCCGGCTAGTTTGTAGTCTCCTAATCTTGGAGGTTGTATTGGTCATGGATTGATCAGTAGGACAGAAACCATTCTAGCCATTTCCCTGGGACTGACCCAGGGCCTGGAGGACAGAAGTCAGGAAAAACCCCTGCAGCGCGTGGGTCCTGCCAGCTCTCCAGAGTGGGGATTTTAGAGGAGCCACAGGAAACCTCTGCTCATGGTCACCACTGCCTGGGATGCTGAGGTGGGTGCGTTTTGGGCAGCACCCAAGGGCCGTAGCAGAACCCTCCATTTGCGGAAGCCACATTTCTGTCTGCGTCTGCCAGAGAGAAATACAAAAGGGTTTCTGCCACTCAGCTGTCTTCCAGGTCTCCCATGAATGCCTCTCGCTGGTGGACAACCTGGAAATGTAGTTCCCAGGTTTCCAGCCCCTGTGATACACGTGAGGGCAGAGGAGGGGATGGAAATTTGCTGAGTGGCCCGTAGGTAATCCTGAACAGAGTTTAATGAGATACTAGTGCAGCACACATCCGTTGTCATGGAGACATCATTCAGGGTGTGTGTGATAGCACTCACGTAGGCAGCCTAAGTTCCGACTTCACAGACTTCAGAACTTTCTGGCTCTCAATCTTCTTGTCTGATTGTATTAACGAAACCAGGGACTGTAATAGGTTAATTGGGGGGAAAAATACAAATTGGAGAGTTTCAGCCCTCTGTGCTGTCTCCAGGTTCTGGCCAACCCCTTCCAGGTTCAGTGGCCCCTCTGCTGAGTCCCAAATCTCTTGCATTTGTTGTATCCTAGAAAACAGCCCTCCTTTTCCTACTAGAAACCCATAGGTCTCAGGTGTGGAAGAGGCCAATGGTTACTAACAAACAGGGCTGCCCCTCCAAACACGGCCGAGCTCCTGCACAGTCCTCAAAATCCAAAGTACACAAAAAGAATGAGGTTAACAAAATGCAAACACACACACAAAATTGTATGTTCTTTATTGTCCTAAAATTGCATAGTACTTTGATTGTGCACGCTTTTAAATCGAGAGCAGAGTCGCCCACTTGAAACTACTCTCTTGCATGGGATATTTCAAGCTGTTTTACTATATGGGCAAGGAGCAGGGACCAAAATGCTGCCTGGGCCTAAAAAGAGCTGTGATCAGATTCAACAGAAGTTGGAGAGGGGGAGGGATCTGGGCCACACACGAGAAAAAAGTGTGGAAGAAGGTTGAGATTTCAACTGGACTTATAGGAAGCACAGATGGGTGCTGGAGGGGCTTCATGGATGTCAGGGAACAGGATTCAGGAGCAGTCTAGACAGGAAGGAAAAGGAGAAAGGAGTCCAGAGGGCCATGCCTTGTGCTCACATCTGAGATGAATGCCACCTGCCAGGGGCAAGCCTGGAGACAGCGCACGGGTAGCCAGGATGAACAGTTTGGGTGTTACCACGGCTACGGAAAGCCACATACTAGAAAAATAACTTAAAAGCTATACAATCGTCATTATAAATATTTTGTCTTCTAAAACTAACTCTAGTGTTGGTTATAAAAGGTTCACAGTTACTCTGAAGAGAGCTGTATCTCTATTGCACAGTAGTGGAGAAGTCTGCTCTGGTCCCCATGTGTAAACAATGATTCCCTTCTCCGCTGGCGACTTCAGGACACAGAGAAACAGTATCTGCTGTAAGCAAAAGCACTTGGGTAGAAGGCACGTGGAAGCTGTCAAACTCTATAGGAGCACGCAGAACATGTGGGATGCCCACTTCTCTTCCCATGTCGCATCCCTGCTGTTGGGACAGGTCTGGAATCAGAGGAAAGGTGGTGATGGTCTTGTCACGGTCTCATCCTCATTCCACAGTTACAGACTTGGCCAGATTTCTGGGGAAGTCAACCTTAAACGAAAAAAAGTGGCTGTTCAGGACCCCGAAGATCTCAGCAACATGCTACCCCTCAAAGACAATTTTCAGAGTGCTTAAAAACAAGGAGACAGACGTTCACCATAGTCACCAACCTAGAGACCTGCATCTTGGAAGCAGATTCCTTAGTCCAGAAGCTTCATTTAACTGTATAAGGTTTAGTTAGTCCCTCAATAAACATTTATTGTGTACCTGATGTGTGTCACGATCTGTTAACATGATTTAAAGAATATGGTTCATGCTTTTAAACACCATGATTTAAAGAATATGGTTCATGCTTTTAAACACAGGTAACTTGATGTATACCGTTAAAAACTCACTTTTCTTGTAAGAATATATATGAATTTCATGTGACTAATTCATTTAGGGTGGAGTGGGAAGGAAATATAGGAATGGGTCATCAGTAGGCTTCTACTGGGCTGGGCGCAGTAGCTCACGCCTGTAATCCCAGCACTTTGGGAGGCCGAGGTGGGTGGATCATCAGGTCAGGAGTTCGAGACCAGCCTGACAAACATGGTGAAACCCTGTCTCTACTAAAAATACAAAAAAATTAGCTGGGAATGGTGGCGCGCCTGTAGTCCCAACTACTCAGGAGGCTGAGGCGGAGAATCGCATGAACCCGGGAGGCAGAGGTTGCAGTGAGCCGAGATTGCGCCACTGCACTCCAGCCTGGGTGACAGAGCGAGACTCTGTCTCAAAAAAAAAAAAAAAAAAAAAAGTAGGCTTCTACTGTATCTGGTATCTGCAATGTCTTACATTTAGATATTTTAAAAGATGAAACACATATGAAAACATGTTAGCAAATGTCAGCTCTGGATGATATGTACATATTCAGGTACTCATTATATTCTTTATGTATTCTTCATTATATTCTTTATGTTATGTATCTTTAAAAGCTTCAAAATAAAATTGTAATAAAACTTTTATTTCTTTGTACTATGAACTGTGTGTTCTTACTTGCTGTGAGATAATAAATTGGTTCTTTTCTGGAACATAATTTGGCAATATATGTTAGGAGTCCAAAATGTTACATCATAGCTCATTTGTTAGATTAAGGACAAATTTTTTTTTTTTTTTTTTTTTTTTTTTTTGAGACAGAGTCTCGCTCTGTCGCCCAGGCTGGAGTGCAGTGGCGTGATCTCAGCTCACTGCAAGCTCTGCCTCCTGGAGTTCACGCTATTCTCCTGCCTCAGCCTCCCGAGTAGCTGGGACTACAGGCACCCGCCACCAAGCCCAGCTAATTTTTTGTATTTTTAGTAGAGATGGGGTTTCACCATTTTAGCCAGGATGGTCTCGATCTCCTGACCTTGTGATCCACCCACCTCGGCCTCCCAAAGTGCTGGAATTACAGGCGTGAGCCACCGTGCCCGGCCAGGACAAATCTTAAATGTGGGACAACATTGTATATACAAAGATGTTCACTGCTGTGTTATTTATGAAGACAAAAAACTGGGAACAGCTTAAATAGTAGAAGATTGGCTAAGTAAACATTAAGAAAATCATGTTATAAGATTGTGGTGGAATATTATGTAATGATTAAATGCTACATATAACAAGCTCATAAAGATGTAAGAAAATACTTGCAATATAACAATAAAAGGAAGATGCAAACATTTTATCCTTGACATAATATTAAATAATATTTTTTAAAAAAATTCACATGCACAGGAAAAACCTAGACTGAAATACTACATTTGCTAATTGGCATTGCCTCTGGGTGATGAGGTTGTTTCCGGTTTTTTGTTTTGAAACAGAGTCTCACCCTGCTGCCCACCCTGTGCAGCGGCGTGATCCTAGCTCACTGAAGCCTTGAACTCCTGAGAGCAAGTGATCCTTCCACCTCAGCCCCACAAGTAGCTGGAACTCCAGGCACATACATCAGGCTAATTATAAAAATTTTTTTTATACAGGCAGGGTCTTGCTATATTGCCTAGATTGGTCTCAAACTCCTGGCCTCAGGCAATACTTCCACCTTGACCTCCCAAAGTGTTGGGATTACAGGCGTGAGCTGCCTCACCTGGCCAGGTTATAGGTTAGTGCCATGATCAGAAGATACATTTTGCAGTTTCCAGCTTGTTTTGGGGGGCGGGAGGTGGTATAAGCTACTTTAAAAAGAAAGCTATTTTAGGCCAGGCGTGGTGGCTCACGCCTGTAATCCCAGCACTTTGGGAGGCCAAGGTGGGCAGATCACGAGGTCAGGAGATCAAGACCATCCTGGCTAACACAGTGAAACCCTGTCTCTACTAAAAATACAAACATTAGCTGTATGAGGTGGTGGCCTGTAGTCCCAGCTTGGGAGGCTGAGGCAGCAGGAGAATGGCGTGACCTGAGGCGGTGGAGCTTGCAGTGAGCCAGACGGTGCCACTGCACTCCAGCCTGGCGACAATAGCGAGACCTCGGCCTCAAAAAAAAAGAAAAAGAAAAAGAAAGTTACTTTTAAATAAAAATTACTTATTCTATGACTATTTAAGTATTAAAGAACACAAAGGAACTTTGGGCTATGTCTCCTCTCTGCTGCTGTTAGGTGCTGCTTGTGACGACACGTCATATCCCCTCGAGCACAGCCAGGTGGAAGGACAGCAGCTGCAGCGAACCACGCTCAGGATGCCCTGGAGGCAGTCCACAGTGGGAGGCAGCTCGATTGTCTTATAATGCGAAACTTGAACTTTCAGTATCGGCCCTTGGAGCACGCAGGTTAATGGGGCTAATTCTGAGCAGAACAGGATCATAAAATAGATCGCTCTCGAAAGCAGCAATCCCGATGCATGCGGAGGATCTGGAAGCTACAGGACTGTGATGAGAACAGTCCTCTTTACATTTAAGGAATCCTGGGTGAGGTGGTACATGTATCACAAATGCTTGAAAGGATAAAGTGTCTGAGGCTTTTGGTGGGTTTCTTCCTTTCCTGAGAAGGAGACGCCACCCTGCTGCATCATGCGGCACTCCATTTGTGCCTTTTGCCGAAATAAAGAGGGCAGACTCACTCCCAAGCCTGTGGGGCTCAGAAGTCTACGGTGGAAAACAAAACCCAGACAAGCGACACCGAAATAAAGATGAATTCCAAAGACATGCCACCAAGGCAGGAAAAACAGGATAATGTGATTGGGAGATCGGGTGAGGTCTCCGAAGCTCTCAAAAACAGGGAGACATTTTACTGGAGCCCGAATGATGAGGCCACCGGCAGAGAGTCAGGGAAAGGCCCGTGACAGCAGGAACAGCCAGCAGGCCTGGAGGCGGGTGTGGGCGAGCGAGGGAAGCAGCAGAAGGGAAAGCTGAGTGCCTGAAACTCACTGGAAGCAGGAGGAAGCGGGCCAGATAACGCAGGGACAAAAAGGCAGGTTTTTGTTTTCCACCACTGGCTCACGGCAGCCCCTCTGGCCTTAGGGGAGTGGGTCTGCCCTGCTCGCAAGGCACAAATGGGGTGCCAAATGGTGCAGCAGGATGGCGATCTCCTTACCAGGGAAGGTCACACCTGTGGCTTCTGACGGGAAGGTATGGGAGGGTTTTAAGTAAAGGATGCAGCGTTTTGGCCCCGCCTGACCTCTGTGCTGAGCCAGGGGTGGTGACATCTGATGGGGCAGAATTTTGTTGATTTCACCTCCCTGAACTTTCATGAACTCTGCCTCCTACCTCAGGGCAGCTGCTGTGCACCAGCATTTGGCTGGTCTTGTGGCCGGTTCCAGGAGCGAGCTCCCAGCCTCTGGACTCTCCCGTGACAGAAGCTGCCTTCGCTGATTATGGGAGGTCTCTTTGACTATTATACCTGACTGTATGCTAAGGTGACGACTCGTGGTGGGTTTGCAGATAATCCCCCAGGATGGGGTCTGCCCCCAGAGCCAGCCACATGATTAGGCAAGTGCTTTTGAGAGAGGACATGAGCCAGCCAGCCTGGATCTCCCCAACCTCCAAGGACACAAGTGGGGCTGGCAGCTGAGTTCAATCACATGGCTGATGGTTCACTCTGTCCTGCCTACTTAATAAAACCACAATACAAACTCCTCGACACTAGCAGCTCAGGGGAGCTCCCTGGCACGGTGACGTCGGGAGGGTGACACATCCTGAGGACAAACCATTGATTTGGGGCCCCCAAACTATGGGGTCCCTTGTTTGGGTTGGCTGCAGTGATTTTATAATAAAAAATCCGTAATAGATAGTGATTTCCTGAGCTCTTGAGCTCTAGAAAAATTATTGAACTTGAGGGGAGAGTGGGAATCCCTGACTACAGTCAGTTGCTCAGAAGTGCGGTGGTTCCCCTGGCTCAAGCACAGGTGCCCGAATCGAGGGCAGCTCCTTGGAGCTGTGCCCCTGCCCTGAGATCTGGCCTTAACCCAGGTAGTTCGCGTCAGAGCTGCCTGGCCGCAGAACGGGGAAACCCTGCCCCGGGGATCTCCACCAGGAGCCCCTCCCCCGAGCTCCAGGCCAGCATCCGGAGCTGCTCACGGCAGTGTGGGACCCCGGGCCCCGCCCAAGAGCTGTGTGGGACAGCTGCAGGCTGACCAGTTCCTTTCCAAGGGTGTGCACTCCTCACAGGGGGCCCGGGGAGGGTGTGCGCTCACAGCCACGCGCTGGCCAGACCATCCATCGCTGGTACTGGCAGACAGTGGTGAGGTGGGCATGCGTGCAGAAAAGCAGGAGAGAGCTGCGCAGTCCGGTGGAGAGCCCTCACCTGGCGGGCCGTGACTTGCTGCAGGGCATTCTGGCATTTGGCAAAGCAAGGATCCTTCATGATGACCATGATGACTGGCATCTGCTTGTCAATCAGTGCCAGGGGCCCGTGCTTCAGCTCCCCAGCCAGGATGCCTTCTGAGTGCATGTAGGTGATCTCTTTAATTTTCTGGAAAGAGGAGGTGAGATCAGAGTCACTCTGGGCAGATGGGGCAGGAGCAGATCAACCAGAGGGGAAGAAGGGGAACCAGGGGAGGATGACTCCGGAAGGCAGAGAGCCAAGGGTTGCAAGGCAGACAGATGCCTGGAGTGGTTGACAGCACTGAGGACACCCAGCAAGGGCCTGGGGAGAGGCCTGGTTACCATCCAGGGCATGCACCAGACCAGGACACAACCTCTGTGTCCCCACACCAGCCCCGGGCACTGCTGCTCTGTCTCTCTCCAGTCCCATGCACAGCCACCCCTTAGGACAGACAAGTCGGAGTCAGCCTAGCTCGCCCTCTTCTCCTCCCTAGTCAGCCACATTTATCACGATGGCATTGTATTCTGCGTAGCTATACCTTCAATTAATGATCTGATTAAGCATTCGTCCATTAATAACTTCTAAAGAGTGGTTCCACACAAAATCGCACAAACTGGGGTGTTATTTGCATTAATTTTTTTCCTATATTCAGGTAGATCCATCTGTATTCAGTTACCACAGATCCACGTCATTGAAATGGTGAGACAGTTGAATAAATCATCTCTTGACTCCCGCCAGCACTGTCGATTTGGGTCAGGGCAATGCCGTAAGGAGTGTGGCTCCACTCTGGAGGCTGCCGACAGCTGCAGGGCCGGCCTTCCAGTGACCAGAGGACCACTGGCTCGTGCCAGCAGCCACCTAAACGCTTCTTTCTTCACCAGACTCATGTGGCGGCATGGCTGAAATGTGCACCTTTCACCAGTACATTCAGCCGTATTTCGAGCCCTCAATCTGCAGTCATTCAGCCGTCAGCACCCCACCTTTATGTCTCTACTGCACCCCAGCAGCACTGTTCGTCTCAGCCTCAAAAATTGTCGTGAATTCCAGGAGATGGAGCTTCCTCACCAGGTCAGCCTCCAGCACTCCCACCAAGAAAATCACCTGAATGTTGCCGTGACCAATTTGAACTGGTGCATTGTCTTTATTTTATTTCCTTCCTTCCTTCCTTCCTTCCTTCCTTCCTTCCTTCCTTCCCTCCTCCCTCCCTCCTTCCTTCTTTTTCCTTCCTTCCTTCTTTTTTCTCCTTCCTCTTCCTTCTTCTCCCTCCCCTCCCTCCCTCCCTCTCTCTTTTTTCTTTCTTGAGATGGGAGTCTCATTCTGTCACCCAGGCTGGTGTTCAGTGGCACGATCTTGGCTCACTCACATCAAGTGCAACCCTCCCTCCTCTGTTCAAGTTATTCTCCTCCCTCAGCCTCCCATGTAGCTGGGATTACAGGCGTGCACCACCATACCCAGCTAAGCTTTGTATTTTTAGTAGAGATGGGCTTTCACCATGTTGTCTAGACTGGTCTCGAACTCCTGACCTCAAATGATCTGACTGCCTTGGCCTTCCAAAGTGCTTGGATTACAGGCATGGGCCACTGCACCAGCCTAGCATTGTCTTTCAAATGGGGGTGGTGGGGAGGAGATGGGAGAGGACAGCAGCCCAGCTGGGCCATGGTTAATGCCCTCATCTTGATGGTCAGTGCAGCCTCACCTGTAGCGCTGTCCCTGTTACCTGGGCTGAGCCTCTGCTCCGTGCACGGCACGCTGACAGTGAGAGGGCAAACCCGAGATGCAGGGCCCTGCCCGGTTCTCTGCCCACCCTCTGGGCAGCCCTGTGGCCCTGGCACCTTGTCCCTGCCCCATCAGCTTTCTCTTTGCTGGTGTGGATCTTCATTGTTGCAGGCGGCAAACGGCCTGTCATCCATTTTTGAAAAAGCAGGGCCCTCAAAGTTTATTCCTGCAGGATCTCGAACTCCCCTTGGAAGTTTGAGGGGTAACAAGGAAACTCTGTGGAGAACCCCCCTCGCAGTTTTGGTGGTGGTGGAAAAAAGCAAAAGCCCCACAGACTCGGTCCCCATGGACTCAGGTCTGATTCGGGTCCTCTACGTCACCTTGAGTGAGATAGTTAAGCTTTTGGAGGCTTTGTTTCCTCCTGGATGAGAGGCGAATAGCAACCGCCAGCCTCTCCTAAGAAGCTCATGAGGCCTAAGTGAGCTGTTCCAATTGGGCCCTGGCAGTGGCTGGAGAGCTGAAGGGGCACACCCCAGGCGCCTGTCCCTTTCTCCTCAGTAGATTGGGAGCTCCCGGGGGCAGGCACCTGCCTCACCCATCTCTGTGTGCCCAGGGCTAGAAACCTGGTGGAGAGCTGGTGCTTAGCATAAGCTCACAGGAGTGGTCAAGGGGTCCTTAGACCCGGCCCTCCCCAAGCCCAACGCCCTGCCCTCCTTCCCGCTGGTTCCTCCAGGTCTCCTGTGCCTGTCCTCCTGGGGGTGGGGGCCGGGGGTGGGGGCTCACCAGGGCTCCCTCCAGGCAGGTGGCGTAGTTGTAGCCCCGCCCCATCACCAGCAGTGACCTCTGCGTGTACAGCTCCAGGGCTAAGTCGTGGATCTTCCCCTCCAGTGACAGCACCTCCTTGATCAGCTCTAGGCCACGCACGGAGCAGAGGGAGAAAACCAGTCATGCCGATTTTAGAGCGATATTCATGAAAACAAATGCTGGGGTTTAAGAGGAGGTTTTGAAACCCACATCACTTAGTACACTTTGCTTCCTTGCATTCGTTTAAAACAGATTACAGGAAAGAAATAACTCGGGCTCCTGGCCAGGATTTTGTCAGGGTGGGGATTTGTACTGTGCGAGTACTTTCTTGAGCACCAACAAGGTAGGCAGGGAAGTATCATTTCTCACTCCATGTTATAGGTAAGACAACTGAGGCTCAGAGAGGCAAACTCACCCACTGGAGACAGAGCTGACACCACCAGTTAACACCCCTCTTTCCTGCTGTGTCTCAAGACAAGGCCCCTGTAAGTGGGACCACCAGTTCTCCAACTGTTTGGTCTCAGGACTCCTTTACGCTCTTGAAAATTATTGCAAGTCCCTCAAATTATTGCACATCCCTAAGAGCCTTTGTTTTTGAGTTAAATCTGTCAACATTTACCAGATTAGAAAATAACACTGAGGGCCGGGCACGGTGGCTCATGCCTGTAATCCCAGCACCTTGGGAGGCCGAGGCAGGCAGATCACGAGGTCAGGAGATAGAGAACATCCTGATTAACACGGTGAAACCTCGTCTCTACTAAAAATACAAAAAATTAGCCGGGTGTGGTGGTGGGCACCTATAGTCCCAGTTACTTGGGAGGCTGAGCGGAGAATGGCGTGAACCCAGGAGGCAGAGGTTGCAGTAAGCTGAGATTGTGCCACTGCACTCCAGCCTGGGCGACAGAGCCAGACTCTGTCAGGAAAAAAAAAAAAAAAAAAAAAATATTCACTTAAAAATAACAACACTAAATCTATTACATTACTACATTTTCAACAAGAATTAGTGAGAAGAGTGGTACTGTTTTTTGTTCTTGCAAAACTTTTTAGTGTCTGTTTTTTTAATAAAAGACTGTTGACTCTCATATCTGCTTTCACATTCAATCTGTGGTGATACGTTCTTTTGGTTGAAGTATAAAAATAAAATTCAGCCTACAAATACAGATTTGTAGTTGGAAAAGCAAGGAGTATTTAAATTATTTTTCAAATAATTGTGAATGTTGTTCTTTGACACCACAGTACATCGAACTTGAGAAACAGTAGGCTCTTGAAAGGGTAGGTGCCAATATAGAATCCGAAATCCTATCAATAAACTTTTTCTACTTTGTTATGTTAAAATTTATTGTTCTGTCTTATGCTTTTAAATGGAACATTTACAAGTGCATAATTTTGTGACATCATGAACTGGCCACAAAGGTATGTAAATCTTCTTAAAATGGACACATTTTATTATAAAATTTTTTTAACAATCACCTTGTTGAAGTCACCTTGATCTTATCAGAGAAGTCTTTTGTTTTTTTTGAGACAGTCTCACTCTGTCATCCAGCCTGGGGTGCAGTGGCGCGATCTTGGCTCACTGCAACCTCTGCTGCCCAGTTTCAGGTGATTCTGTTGCCTCAGCCTCCTGAATAGCTGGGATTACAGGTGCCTGTCACCGCACCCAGCTAATTTTTTTTTTTTTTTTGTATTTTTAGTAGAGACAGGGTTTCACCATCTTGGATAGGCTGGTCTTGAACTCCTGACCTTGTGATCCACCTGCCTCGGCCTCCCAAAGTGCTGGGATTACAGGCACGAGCCACCGTGCCTGGCCCTAGAGAAGTCTTTAAATGTTGGGAACTGGTGAAGCTCATGGTAACAGAGGTGTCTTCTAACACTCAGAGTTTTGCTTGGGAGCTCAAAGTTTATCATTGGCAACACATACTGTGGGTTGCTTCTACTGGTGCGTCCGCTGATTGTTCATTTCGAGAAAATGTCTACCGAACACCAAAATCAGCTTGCTATTCAATGGCATGGCTGCTTCTCTTGAGACAAGCACCATTCTTCACTGTACAGCAGAAAGGCCTTTTTTTCCCCCCCAGATAGAGTTTTGCTCTTCTTGCCCAGACTGGAGTGCAATGGCGCAGTCTCAGCTCATTGCAACCTCCACTTCCCAGGCTCAAGTAATTCTCCTGACTCAGCCTCCCAAGTAGCTGGGATTAAAGGCACGCACCACCACACCTGGCTATCTTTAGTAGAGATGGGGTTTCACTGTGTTGGTCAGGCTGGTCTCGAACTCCTGACCTCAGGTGATCTGCCCGCCTTGGCCTCCCAAAGTGCTGGGGTTACAGGCGTGAGCCACCGCACCCGGCCTCAGTAGAAAGGCTATATGCATACTCTCCATTTCATTATAAAGAATACTAAAAAGAGTTGCAATTTACAGACCAATAATTTTTACCACCTCATCAAGGACATTCCTCTTTTTTTTTTTTTTTTTTTTTTGAGACAGAGTCTCGCTCGTCGCCCAGGCTGGAGTGCAGTGGTACAATCTCGACTCACTGCAAGCTCTGCCTTCTGGGTTCACGCCATTTTCCTGCCTCAGCCTCCCGAGTAGCTGGGACTACAGGTGCCCACCACCACGCCTGGCTCATTTTTTGTATTTTTAGTAGAGACGGGGTTTCACTATGTTAGCCAGGATAGTCTCGATCTCCTGACCTTGTGATCTGCCTGCCTAGGGCTCCCAAAGTGCTGGGATTACAGGCGTGAGCCACTGCGCCTGGATGTCAAGGCCATTCTTAAGGGAAACTGGCTGTGTGCTGGTGAAGGACACAATGACCAGTAGGCCTTCTAGTGTGCTGGGTACCAGGCACAGCCAACACTGCCTTTGCAAATGTGGATACAGGCAAAAAATAAAAAGAGATTTGCTGTAAAAAATATATTGCTATATTACTATGTGAACAGTTTTGCTTAAAGGGCTTTGCAGACACCCAGGACCTGTAGACCACATCTGGAGAACCGCTGACTCAGACGTCAGAACTGGGTCCTGTTTTGCATGGTTATGACCTGGCTTAAAGGAAGAATGCTCTTCTCAGAAATAAACCTTCAGCATGCTGTCTCGGCCAGTGTCAGGCCCTGAGGGCCTGGAATTGACCGTTCTCTATGGTGGCCCTTCCCCCACTGCCTGCTCTGGGGTTTGGCCCCGGCTCCCAGAGAGGCTCCAGTGCCCACTCTGTCTCTGGGAGGGCACCCCCCGAAGCCCCGTGATGTCCTGTCCACAGTGAGCACTCCACGCCAGCCTGGGGCAAGGCTCGACTCGTCTCCACCTCTCAGGCCTGCACAGAGGTCTCTCTCCTACTCTGGCATGTGAGTGACTGAAGGACGTGAGCCGCTGCTTATCTTGGCAGGGCAGGGATGGCACGCGGGGCAGGGCATGGCACTGGTTCTTAATGTATGTGTGGTGGATGAATGAAGAAAAGGGAGGCCGTGGTCCCCAAGAAGGTCATGATTTAGTGCAACAGACACTGTACCTCACCAGCTACAACAGCTGCTGGCCAGCAAACGGAGAAAGTGTGGTGGGGTTGCCAAGGAGTGCCTGGCATAGGAAGGGCCTGAGGCCATTTGCTCTTTCTCGGGTACTTACTGAGCACCTACTGTATGCCTGCCTGTGTTGGACACCAGCTATCCAGCGGCGGCTCTGGCAGACAGGGCTGTGTGTTCGCGGAGCTGACATGTCAGCTGGGGGAGACAGGCCAGTCAACAGTTAACAGGGAATGACCTCCGGTCATGAGGTCATGAGGTGTGTTATAAAGAAAGTAAACAGGCTAATGTTTCACAGAGTGCTGGGGCTGGGGCCTCAGCGTGGCCAGGGAGGGTCTCAGGAGGTGACATTTGAGCTGAGGTTTCGGAGATGAGAAGCTGTCGGCTGTATGCAGAGCAGGAGGAAGATGGTTCAGCAGAGGAAACAGCCAGTGCGAAGGCCCTGCGGTGAGAAAGAGCTGAGCACCACTGAGGACCAGGGAGGCAGGGAGGCAGCGCCGGGTCGGGCCAGGGGCCGAGCAGCATGAGGGCAGAGGCAGCAAGGGCTCCAGGAGGGAGCTGGGGTGGCTAGAAAGTTTTAGGAGGAGGGAGAAATGAACAACATCCTGTACAGGCGAGAGTCAACAGAGAGTGGCCAGCAACAGTCCACTAGATCTGAAAACATGGAAAGCTGAATTCTAGAACATACCAGGTAAAGATCTCAAGCCACGGATGATCTCTTGCCTCCTGTTTTGTAGTGAAATTCGGTCTTCAGACATCATCAAACCAAACATCACCAGAGAGATGAACTGACTGGTATAAGCCTGTGCACAAAGAAGGGAGTGGCAAGGACCTTATTTTCACTTTTAAGTCAACTTTATTTTACTTTTTGAGACAGGGTCTACCTGTTGCTCACGCCAGAGTGCAGTGGCGAGATCACGGCTCACTGCAGCCTCTCCCTCCTCAACTGATTCTCCCACCTCAGCCTCCTGAGTAACTGGGACTACAGGCGCCACCACCCTGCCCAGTTAATTTACAGGAGCCACCACCCTGCCCAGTTAATTTTTAGGTTTTACTTATTTATTTATTTATATTTTGTTTTTGAGACAAAGTCTTGCCCTGTCGCCCAGGCTGCAGTGCAGTGGCACGATCTCGGCTCACGGCAACCTCCACCTCCCAGGTTCAAGCGATTCTCCTGCCTCAGCCTCCCGAGTAGCTGGGATTACAGGTATGAACCACCACACCTGACTAATTTTTGTATTTTTAGTAGAAATGGGGTTTCATCCTGTTGGCCAGGCTGGTCTCAAACTCCCGACCTCAGGTGATCCGCCCGTGTCAGCCTCCCAAAGTGCTGGGATTACAGGCGTGAGTCACCGCACCTGGCCTAAGTTTTACTTTTGAAGGGATGGGGTTGCCCGGGGCGGTCTGGAACTCCTGGGCTCAAGGGATGCTCCAGCCTCGGCCTCCCACAGTGCTGGGATTCCAGGTGGAAGCCCCGTGTCAGGCCTAAAGGGCTTTAAAATAAGGGTCTCCAAGGTGCTCAAAGAGCCACAGGACGACATGAACGAAACACAGGAACATGGGAATAAAATGAGACTAAATGAAGAGATGGGAACCCAAGAGGGGAGGGGAAAGGAACGGACGGGGGAGAAGGGGTGAGGTGGGACGGGGAAAGAAAGGCGGTGGCGCGGGCAGAGGAGGGCACAATTGCCCAGCACGTCCAGGCCGAAGGAGAGCGGCCTCCGGGGCCTTGCGGCCTCTGGTGCACCTGCCTGGCCAGGCTCTCCCCGGGAGGGGTGCCCGTGGGTCCTACCTTGGTGCTGGCCACGCCGACCTCCGGCCCTGCGTTGATGTGGACACCGCAGTCAGTCTCGCGAGAGATGGAGCTGCCCACAGTGTTGGTGACGCCCACGGTCAGGGCTCCGCGGTCCTTGCAGTAGCGCAGTGCCAGGAGGGTGTCCGCGGTCTCGCCTGCCGCACAGGGGCCTCTCAGCACCACGCTCCGCCAGCCTCAGCCCTACCCCAAACCCCCTCCTCCTTCACCTCGGCTCTGACACGGAAATCGGTGCCTAAGACACAGCCAGCAGGTGTTCGGAAAGGAAAACGCACCCAACAGCCTTTTCGGTTGATTCTTACATTCAAGATTTGTTACTATGTATGTGGCAAGCACTTTTTCATTTAAATCTCGTGACAACCCCGTGAGGACCATTGTCCCCATTTTCCTCTTGAGGATGAGGGCTCATGACAGGAGGAAATCGGTGCTCTGATCAAAGCCATACAGCTGGTGACAGGTGGGCCTGGCTCCCAGTGCCCGTTCTGCAGCTGAATAAGCTGAGATGGAACAGATTTAACATTTGAAAAGCGGGAATGTCCCCAAGTGGTGTTTCTCACTAGATTGTTTGAAAGGACACTTCTCGCAAGCCTCTCAGTGTGGACTCAAATTGTTTTTAGAATAAAGCTAAACAGCTTCATGCATAAACCAGCACAAACTCCCTATGTTTGTAAGTCCTAATGAACTCAAATTAAATTACAGCATAAGCCAGACTATAAAATCAAAACTGTTGAAATCCTCAAGAGTCAGGAGGCTGTTCTGTCTGCAGGGCCACGGCTCCGAACTCAAATTAAATTCAGCATAAGCTAGACTATAAAATCAAAACTGTTGAAATCCTCAAGAGTCGGGAGGCTGTTCTGTCTGCAGGGCCACGGCTCTTGGCTGTGTCTGTCCCAGCTTTGCAGGGCAGGCAGGGGCCGCCCGGTACTAGGCGGCCCAATTCTCCTCTGTTTTTTTCTTTCTTCAGAGCCCTGGGTTATGGCACTGGAGTGTCACGGGGTACTGCGGCGAGGGTGGGGGAAACAGGGTTCTATCTTTTGTCACCCACACCCCAGGGTTTGATAGTGTTTTTCCAATCTCATTAAAGGGCTGACTTCTATACATACAGAATTTCGGAAGCTGCCACTGCATTATTTTCATATTAGGTCCACCTCTGTTCTTTTGTTAATGTCTCCCACCAATTTATAAAATAGTTTCAGGCTCTGGTGGGATCATAAACCCAAAGGTGAATGTGACGGCAGGTCCTGGGTCATAAGGTGGGGGGCCGGATGGTTGGTGCATCTGTACTGGTTTTTCTTCGCTTGTCAACAAAATGGAAATGGTATTTAAAACTGATAATGGCAGCAGTACTAAAAGTCCCAGTAGATGATGGAGCATTACAATCAGTATTTTAGTTGTGGTAGTAACACTGTGGTTATATGTTTTTCTTTTATCGTTTTAATCATACAACCTGAAGTATTTATGTGGATGAATATCATGATGCCTGGGATTGGCATCAAAGTAACCCCATGGAGAAGAGGGGTTAATATAAGTGTGTCCGACCGGCACAAGATGGGCTGGATGAGGCTGCGATATTCATTATATGAAAACTCTTCTTTTATAAAGGTTTGGAATTATCCGTAATTAAAACATTTCAAAAGTCCTCCACGAGCTCAAGGAGACTCCAAGCCTATGGCCCTGGATCACCTCCCTGAGGCCGCTGGAGCACATGTCAAGTGTTGGGAGGGCACCGGACGGGGTGCATTTAGCTCAGGGGACCTTCCTTGGTCCTAAAAGGGAGCACCGTCTCCCCACACCTTTCTCTGCTGGGCAGCATGGGCACTGCAAGCCACAGGCCACGGCTTGGACACTTGGGCACAGAGCCCATACTGGGTCCTCCACGTGACTCTCAACCTAACAGAATGTTAAAGGAGATGTTTTTTCTATTAACATAAATCAGCAAACATTTATGGGCACCTTGGTAAGTGGTCCTTGAAGTCTTGGATAGGCAAGAAGAGGGAGAAGCCATGGGGCAGGGGAAAAACGAATGTGCATCATTTCCAGCCCAGTCCCAGCTCTGTCACTCCCTGGCCGCATGGCCTTAGACATCTCTTGCCCTCCCCGTACAATGGCGACTGCAATCCGCGGCTCTAAGGGTTACATGACCGCTGCAAGAGCGGGTTCGCAGCACAGGGTAGCCATGCAGAGGAATTAATTGAATGATGGAGAAGAGGAGAGAGCCCAGAGCTGACCTGACGCAAGGCTGGCCACACTGCCTGTGTCCCTTACCTGATTGGCTGATGAAAAAGCAAACGTCATCCCTGAACACAGGTGTGTTCCTGTCCAGAAAATCGCTGGCAAGTTCAACCATCACAGGAAGCTCAGTCAGTTCCTCCAAAACTTGCCGCGTCTGAAGCCAACAAGCATGGAGACTAAAGTCAGTCACAGGCATGACAGGGACGTGGGGCAGCTGGGCTTCTAGGGTCAGTGTGTGACACGGAACCTCACTGTCCAGGTGGCGAGGGGACTTCGGTCACCCGCAGGCCACCTCGAAGATACAAGGTCTCCGTGTCATTTCTCACGCTAGCTCATGGGAATGGGTCCGAGGGCTTAGCCACATTCAGAAGGCCAAATGAGTGATAAGACTGAAGGCCAGCGTCTAGTCCTAGACTGCTGTGGATTTCCCCACACGCATGTGTCCCACTTACAGCCACGGCAGCGTGGTAGCTGGTCCCACAGCCAATCACGATGAGCCTTCGGCATCGTCGGATCTCCTTCAAGTGGTCCTTCAGGCCCCCCAGGAGCACTGCAGGGCACACGGCAGGGTGTTAACGTTGAGTTGACACAGTCACCGCATTCCCTGAGACTAGGCACAGGCGGAGCCTCCCCACCGAGTGCAGGAATTACCTGTGTTGGTCTCAAAATTCACCCGACCTCTCATAGTATTGAAAACGGATTCTGGCTGCTCGAAGATCTCCTTCTGCATAAATGCACTGAAGTTACCTGGTCAAATAAACGTCTGGTCAGTTTTAATTTCATTATATTTCACTGCTTTTCATTGTGCAGTAGTGATAGCAACTCCTGCAAAGTTTACTGCAGATTCCCAAAGGCATCCCCAGGGATTCTCCTGCCTGACACTCACTACCATCAGAGGCAAGCAGGTCAGGGACCAGGGCTCTCTCCAATTTACATATCGGACCCTGCAGCTTGAGGGAGGGAGGGATTTGCCTCAGGCATGCAAGTAACAAACGGCCTGGCTGGTCCCTTTGGGCCAAGCTCCCTTAGCAAGGCCAAACGCAAGTAAAGTGCTTCCCTCCCAAAAAGTCACCCAGCTAGGAAAGTACAGCTAAGCCCAAAGAAACAGGCAATTTTCCTTTTAATAAACACCCTCCTAGTTTCCGTAATAAAAACCTTCCCAGCCACACAGGCATTTCCGGGGCTCTGGTTTGAGTAGGACTGGATGGTGCTGACGGGACAGTGGGGCTGCAGGTGTTCAAGCCCCTGATGCAGCAGCTACACCTGATGCTCTGGAGGTGCCCACAGGTGGGGCAGGCCGTGTTCTCGGGGATACGCACACTCATGACGCCAACACGCCAGTGCTCCCAGCCTGTCGCCCATGACCTGGCACTTGTGCGACGAGCAAATGAAGCAAGTGGGGGGAATGAGGGGTGGCCACCATAGGGGAGGGGTTGGGGAAGGACCATGACAGACACAGGAGCAGAGAAGGACTCTCTGAGGGGTGACATTTCAGGGCAGCTGGAGGCAATGAAAGGAACCAGTCCTATGAGAAGAACAGTGAATGCAGGGGCTGTGGCGGGGCACAGTGGGTTGGGTGTGGTGGGGCCAGGCTTTAGCTCTGGCGGGAGTGTGGGGGTTTGTGGGCTGTGGCAGGGAGTTTGGATTTTATTCTAACAACAGCAGGAAACCACTGGAGGGCCTTGAGCCGCGGGAGGATCACGGGGGCTGAATCAGGTTCTTAAAAGTTTGCTTAGGCTGCCCTGTGGGGTAGAGGTTGTAGGGGGATGGAAGTGGGTGCAGACAGAGAGGCTCTGCTTGTAGGGAGAAGGTGTACCCCCAACCCCCCATTTACTGCAGACCTGCAGACTTCCACCCAGAGGAGAAACGATGCCTGAGGGTGGGAATGTGATCCCCGAAGTTGGTGAAGGAAGGCAGTGGACACACCGGGCTCAGTTCCAGTAGGGAGGACCTGGCGCCTGGCTGCAGACAGGAGCCCCCGCTTGGAGGCACCAGGCCAGCCTCCCCACATCCCCTCACCTGTGCAAGCCACAGGCTACCTGCAGCCCCACCCTGGTGGCCACGGAGGGCAGGAGGGCTGTGGCCTCTACTAGGGCCAGGCAGAGTGTCAGGAGCTCCACCAGACGCTGGCTCCTGAGGCTGCTGCACACGGGCTCTAGAGGACACCTGCCTTTCATGATTTGCTGCAGTTCCATCTGCAAGGTCTGGATGGCTCGAGATGGGTCATCACTGGCCGAGCGCTTGACCCGGTGAATGGAGAGTTTCCCATCAGCCGCTGCGGCAATGTCGTCGTCCTCCAGGAAGATGACCCGGTTGGTGTGCTCTATGATGGCGCTGGGGGAGGGGAAACGGGCATTATCAGGCCCTGCCCTGAGCAGTTACGAGGCAGCAGCCCCTGCCGGTTCCCACGCGTGGGGGCCACATCGTTGGCATTTCAGGAGGGACAGAGACACCACACGGAAAACACTGATTTGCGGGTGAATCTTCCTCTTCTCCACTCTTCCTCCCGTCCCCACAGAATTATTTTGATGCCAGTCCCAGACATTATATCATTTCTTCTGTAAACACTTTAGCTCTAAAACGGTTTTAACCTACTATAATACCATAACCATATCTAAAATTAATAGTTGTTCCTTTATATCATCAAATATTCAGCATGTTCACGTTTCTCCAATAATCTCATGGCTGTCTTTTTATAACTGGTTTCTTCAAATCAGGATCCAAACAATGTCACCTCTGGAGGATACTCGAGAACCAACACATTATTCTGAGTCGTGAAGGGAAAGAATAAAGCATTCATCTTGCCTTTCTAAACAATTTGTCTTTCAGGACAACCACATACTGTATGAAGGCAAGTCTCTCTAAGAAGTGATACAGCTAGTAACGAAGAAATAATAGAATTAGAATAATTAATTTATGAATTCCTAATTATTAATAGCTCTAATCAAGGACCATCCATTGCTGTTGAAACCAGAAGGTGAAAAGCTGGACGAAGCTTTATCATGGATGGATAAGGCTGGCAACACTCAAACCCCTGATGGCTCTCGGCACAGAAGGAGAGCCGGTGAGACATTGTCTGCCTCCTGATGGAAGGACACACCACCAACTATGTATTCTTGCCAAAAAAATCAAACCTGAGTAAGACTGAGCTTTTAACACTCGTAAACTCCAGTGTACAGGGAAACAGAGGAAGATGGTAAATAACACCAGGGGGTGCACTCAGCAAATCCCAGACAACGGGAAACTCATCAGGACAAAATACCTAGTTTCCTTTTTTTTGAGGGCCGGAGTCACCAAGCTCTGACTGCCCAGGCTGGAGTGCAGTGCGTGATCTCGGCTCACCTGCAGCTTCCTTCCCGGGTTCCCCGCCATTCCTGCCTCGGCCTCCCGAGTAGCTGGGACTACAGGTGCCACCACCATGGCTAGTTTTTGTCTTTTTTTAGTAGGAGACAGGGTTTCACTGTGTTAGCCAGGATGGTCTCGATCTCCTGACCTTGTGATCCGCCCGCCTCGGCCTCCCAAAGTGCTGGGATTACAGGCGTGAGCCACCGTGTCCAACCAAGACCTAATTTCTTACACAGGCACATACATGTACACAAAGAGCCCTAAAAGTAATCTACAAGCTATGCTTACCAAAGAAACATAGGGTCATTGTGTTTATTTTTATAATTTTCTCTGTATGGAAAGGAATAATGATTTTTTTTCCCTTGAGATCATAATACAAAGTGTCTTTTTAAATAATTTTAAGTTTGAAAAGTTGCTAAATGAACAAGAATGGTAATTAATGGTGTATAGTTGTGGTATAAACCATCAAGTCGGGCTTGAAGGATTACTGGATAAAACACTCTTGGCCGGGTGCCCTGGGTCACACCTGTAATCCCAGCACTTTGGGAGGCCAAGGCGGGCGGATCACCTGAGGTCAGGAGTTTGAGACCAACCTGGTCAACATGGTAAAACCCTGTCTCTACTAAAAATACAAAAATTAGCTGGGTGTGGTGGCGTGCACCTGTAATCCCAGCTACTCGGGAGGCAGAAGAATCACTTGAACCCAGGAGGTGGAGGTTGCAGTGGGCTGAGATTGTGCCACTGCACTCCAGCCTGGGTGACAGAGCAAGACTTCGTCTCAAAAAAAAGAGAAGAAAAAAAAAAAAAAAACCACTCTCATTCTATCAAGAGCCACACCCACATGTGAATGCCTGAAAATGGACACTTAACTCCTGGTGCAAAGGTAAGGAGGGAAACTATCAAGGTCTAAGGCTGTAAGAGAGGTATATCCAGCCAGATCCTAGGAAGAAACAGATAGAAGGATGGCAAGCCACTGTACTGGAAAAAGTATTTTAAACAAAACTTTGTATATACAAATAACTTTGTATACGTTGTATAAAAGTATACAAATAACTTTGTATACATTGTATAAAAGTATACTAATAACTTTGTATACGTTGTATAAATGTATACAAATAACTGTATACGTTGTATAAATGTATACAATAACTGTATACGTTGTATAAATGTATAGAGTTTTGCATAAAAGTATACAGTTTTATACAAAACTCTGTCTAAAAGTATACTTTTTTTGTATAAAAAGTAGAACTATGGAGTGACAAGAAATAAAAATGGCCCCATCCTATCTCCAAGAGATCGACACTGCTTACCTTGTAGCATTAACCAACCAACAATGCATGATCCATGTGTGTTTATATTTATGTGTGCAAGTACATATGTTTGTTTAAATATAATTATTTTATTTCCAAAATGAGTAGTAATGTAATCTAGTCATTAAGACCACTGACCCACAAGTTAGGCCTGAGGTGCACTCGGGGCCTCTGCCTCTTGCCAGTCCTGTGCCCGTGGACAACATCCATCGCCCCCTGGAGTTCCTGTCTCAGGTTCCGCCTCTGTAAACAGGAAAGAGTTGTGCCTTCCCCAGAGGTCGGTCGTGATTACTGGATGGGATCCTGGGAGGCCCTCATACCGTGCCCCGCACACACTGGCCACCATTGCCCAAAAGCTGGACAGTGTGCTCACATCTGGGAGGGCCGCCCGCCGTTCCTCTTTCTCAGCATGTGTTGTCTTTCTTGTCTCTACCTTACACATGACAGAATCACTTCCTGACGTTCCAAAGGTATAAACAAATAAAAGAAACTGGAGGGTCGAGCCGGGCGCGGTGGCTCACACCTGTAATCCCAGTACTTTGGGAGGCTGAGGCAGGCGGATGATGATGTCAGGAGATGGAGACCATCCTGGCGAACACGGTGAAATCCCGTCTCCACTAAAAATACAAAAATTAGCCGGGCGTGGTGGGGGGCGCCTGTAGTCCCAGCAACTCGGGAGACTGAGGCAGGAGAATGGCGTGAACCTGGGAGGCGGAGCTTGCAGTGAGCCGAGATTGTGCCACTACACTCCAAACTGGGTGACAGAGCCAGACTCCATCTCAAAAAAAAAAAAAAAAAAGAATCTGGAGGGTCTTAATTACAACACAGAATTCACAGATTAATTTGGGGGAGAGTCAATATTTTTTAAAAACAACCTGTAATCATTAAATTAATTTTAAATGTTGAGTGCATTAATTTTTGAAAATAGCTACTCTGGAAACTGAGGCAGGAGGATCCCTTGAGTCCAGGAGTTAGTTTGAGGACAGCCTGGGCAACTTAATGAGATCCCGTCTCAAAAAAAAAAAAAAAGATGAGAATATTAAGCCTTCCTACTGAGGAATGTGGAATCTCTTCCTATATTCAAACCTCTTACTTCCTCACGGTAAATTTCTGTAGTTTTCTCCAAATACGTTCTGGAGTATTTTTGTTAAAATTTACTCTAAGGAATTTAATTAAAGCATTTTTTTTTCCAGCTATGGTGAATAGTATTGCTTTTTGGGTTCACCTAATGTTTGCTGACTGCCTCATGCCTGGTCACGTGAGGTGACACCTAAGAACAGGGTGGACATGGTCCCACTCGAACCAGATACAGCTTAGTGGCTAACGCCAGGATATAGGATTTCCACACCTTTACTCCCAGCTGCTAGTACTATCAGTTCTAACAGCCTTTTGGCTGGATTTAAAAATGTATAATAGATAGTATTCCCTACAAACAATTATTTCCTCTCCTTTCAGGCATTCACGCCTTTTTTTTTTCTAAAAAAAGAAACCTCTGGCAGGGCATGCTGGCTCACGCCTGTAATCCCAGCACTTTGGGAGGCCGAGGGGGGTGGATCATGAGGTCAGGAGATGGAGACCATCCTGGCTAACACGGTGAAACCCAGTCTCTACTAAAAATACAAAAAATTAGCCGGGCGTGGTAGTGGGGCGCCTGTAGTCCCAGCTACTCAGGAGACTGAGGCAGGAGAATCACTTGAACCCAGAGGCGCAGGTTGCAGTGAGCCGAGACTGTGCCACTGCACTCCAGTCTGGGCGACAGAGCGAGACAAAATAAATAAATAAATAAAAATAAAAAAAGAAACATCCATCGTATTTCATTGAATATAAGTTACTATTTATCGCTAAGATCACAATTAATTGACAAACTTCTGAGAAATAAAAGCTTCAACAAATTCTAATGGCACAATGCCAAAATCTACAATTCTCTGTGTTTTAGAATCACTGAAATAACACCAGCGTCTCGCTGGTATTCTCGGCGTGTTCTAAGGAGCACCATTTGGGAACGCTGCCCCAACCTCCGCGTTAGGTACGATGCTGGCTGTGCGTTCACCAGGCCTTGCCTCCCTGTCACTCCGGTTTCCCAGGAGATCTGACCTGGTGTCCTCCCTGCCTCACAGCATGGTCCTACTAGATGCTGGTCGGGAAAGAGAAAAACCATCAAGAATGGAAACATAGCAAAGGCCCAAGCCTTCGGGTCTTTGAAGAAGGTACCAGAGGTTACTATAGAGGTTTTCTACTTCAAATGGCAGGAAAGTGCTTTGGTTCTCTCTCTCTCTCTCTCTCTCTCTCTCTCTCTCTCTCTCTCTCTCTCTGTGTGTGTGTGTGTGTGTGCCTGTGTAACTTTTTTTTTTTCCTGAAATGAGTATAAAGCAGAATTTCTCAAATTTCAAAATCGTTATTTGGTGGATTGATGAGAGCATGGACTTTAGAATCAATTGAAAAACTCCCTATGTCTTCGCTCTGTCTTTCACAAATGGTCTCAACCCCGGCAAAGGCAGGGAGGGCGCGGGAGGGACCGAGGTCTAGACACACCTGTCTCATCTAAAGGGGGCAGCCTCTGAGCAGATCCAGACACCTGCCACCCGAGAGGGGGCTGCACGGCGTGCCCAGATCTGGTAGTTCTTCCAGAGAAGCCAGAGATTCAGATTTTTCTGTGAAATCTCCAAATTTTACAACATTGGCAACTAACCCATTCATTTTGTGCAGGCTCGAAGCATTGTGCTCACCAGTGCGTCTGGCCTTTGGCCACCAGGGCTGCCTACCAGTCATGCAGGTGCTCCTAGGACAAGGACTCCAGGCCCAGGGCCAGGGATGGCTGAACTCTTTGGCCCTGCGACGTGCTGAGCCACGACAGCTCACATGGAAGGATGAGTAAGAACCGGCAGTATTTAGACAGGCATTCTTTGATTACATAATCCCAGGAAGGGAAGAGAAGAAGGCTCAGTTACCTCGCATCAGAAGCAAAGAAGAATTCCACGGCCTTGTCGCCCACAGCGTGCAGGCAGGCGGAGCTGTCCAGCCTCTTCATCCGTGTCTTACAGATATTCTTCACATTCTCCAGAGTGCCTAGCAAATGGAGGAATGGGTTGCAAATCCCACTGGGATGTTTTGTTTGCATAACATGCAGCAAGGAACCAATTTCCCCTCTGAATATGTGTGGGAGAAATTTGCAATTTTTAGCTTTGGCTATGTCAGCCAAATCGCGTAAAAGATCCCCAAATAGCACAGTACCACTGCAGAAGCATTTAAATGGCTACAGTGTGAGAGGAATGCAAACAAAAACAAATCAAAGAAGCACTCAAATCAAAGCCCAGTTGCTGTCATACAACGGCACTTCTGTGTATGTTTGACAATATACAAAATCATGATAAATTCACGTCCATAATAAAAAGCTTTAAAAAATGGAGCCAAGTCTCAGTTGCACAAAAACCTTTTAGACCTGGAGCCGTGCGCCTGTTGGGTCTGGCTCAGAGTGGGGCTTCCTTGCCTCAGAGGGGAGCTGACCGTGCCCCGTGCCAGAGCAGCTGCTGAGTCCTGCGACACCAGGCAGCAGCTGCGCCGTTCCAGTACTTCTTGAGAAACTTACACGTCCTGTATAAGATGGGGATCTGTTCTGTGGAGAGCTTGTATTTGCTCCGGACTCCGATGAGAAGGGGGCTGCCTCTCCTGTAGGGAGAAGGAGGCATCCCATTACCCATTGCCTTTGACACCCAGGGCTGGGTGTCTGCCCAGCATTGGAGGTAGGATCCCCAAATCCAGCCCTTTCCCAGGGGCGGAGGGTCCTGTTTAGGTCCCACAGGATGGAAAGGCCAGCTCCTGAGTCTCAGGTCCCTGACTTGGCATCACCCTCCTGCTCAGTAAGCCTGGTAACCTGTCCCACTCCCACCCTCCTAGGCTGGGCCTCCTCCAGTCCAGTCAAGTCCCCACGTGTGACCAACCCACACGGTTAGATGGCAGAGGCTGAGCGTTCGGCAGCGGATGAGGCGCTGGTGGGCCACGGGGCACTCTGGGTCTCCACCCAGCCAAGGCTGCAGCACATCCCTCTAACAATAGGGCTCTGCACCCACCGTCTGCCCAAAGACCCCCTGTTGTTCCTTCCCTTCCCCAGCCCAGTTCTCTGGCATTAGAGGGCACTGGTCGGACTGACTTTTGTATATTCTCTACTTTGTAGGTGACATAAGGCGATTTCTTGGGTGGTTGTCTCTGCCTGAGTGACACCCACAGATGAAGTTTAGAATCGTCACCCGGTGCCACGCAGACTTCATCATAAAGGGGACAATGACTGTCACAGGCAAAATCTCAGGGAGTCTGCAGCTGGCCAAGGTGAGGGGCCCTCACTCAGGCCTCCGGTCCTGGCGTCACTGTCTCAGCAACTGGAGCCGACTCTCTGAGCACTCGGCAGGGGATCTTTAGGGAAGAGCTGTAGGATATTTCCTTCTGATTCACAGCTTCTAGGGGTGAATGTGATTAAGAGCTCACGATTTGGCCGGGTGCGGTGGCTCACACCTGTAATCCCAGCACTTTGGGGGGCCAAGGCGGGCAGATCATGAGATCAGGAGTTCGAGACCAGCCTGGCCAACATAATGGAACCCTGTCTCTACTAAAAATACAAAAATTAGCCAGGCATGGTGGCAGGCACCTGTAATTCCAGTTACTTGGGAGGTTGAGACAAGAGAATCACTTGAACCCAGGAGGCAGAGGTTGCAGTGAACCAAGATCGCGCCACTGCACTCCAGCCCGGGGACAGAGCGAGACTCCATGTCTAAATAAATAAATAAATAAACAAAAAGATCTCATGATTTAAATGACATCCTGCTTCCAAAATCTCATCCTTTGCTCATTCTTATAAATTACAACATGCAAATAAAATTTACCATGGGTGTGCACGGAAATAAGTGGCTCACTCTGGTAATGCATACGCTCTAAACCTGCAGTTCTTAGAAACCAGGCAGGTAAAATTGCAGTAGTTACTAAAGGATGTGTGCCTTTTCCCCTCTAGACATTAATTTACTGACAAGAAAAAAGCACAAACACTGTAATAAGACAATTTAAGAGAGCTGTTGCAAACACATGAATTAGAATACAATCCAGTAACATCTCACTTTAGGCGATTTCTTGCTAACGTACATCAATGAACTAATGAAGTGCTTGCTCATCCGCCTGAATCCAGCCCACATACATCCATCATCCGTTAGCCTGACTCAATGCAGTTCCTAAATTTTTCTTCAACCATCACAGACCTTGTTTTCCAGTCACATTGGCCTGTTTCGATCCCACTTAGGACTTCTCAAAGCGGGGGACAAAGTCTGGGGCTTTGAGGAAGATGCTATGAACACTTTGAATATTTCAATCATTTATTGTCTAAAGCAAATCTGAGACATAGTTCTGGGGCCAGTGGGGAACTAGCATAAATAGTTTATAATAATGGCAGTGAGAAAGTAGGTGGTTATCTAATTTTCTTGGTAAATGACTCCACCAAATTTTATTGCTGTAGACTGAGCTCTGCTGTTTCTCTAGACCTTGAGACATAATTCTCCCAAGACAACCCGAAGATTGTCCTGGAGGTTATAGAGCCCTCGGCTACAGGCAATTTTGAAAAATAAAGCTTTATTGCTTCTTCACGCTGCCTTCTTCGGAGTTCATTAAAATAGTAAATCATGATAAAATTGGATTTAAAAAGGGCTTCTAGGCAGACAGCTCAAGCCTGTGATCCCAGAACTTTGGGGAGGCGAGGCAGTGAGGATCGAGGTCAGGAAGTCCGAGACCATCCTGGCTAACATGGGTGAAACCCGTCTCTATTAAGAAATACAAAAACAGCGGGCGAGGTGCTTGGCCTGTAGTCCCCAGCTACTTGGGAGGCTGAGGCGGGAGAATGGTGTATGCGACAGGAGTGAGCTTGCAGTGAGCTGAGATCGGCCACTTTTACAGCCTGGGTGATGAGGCGAGAGACTCCGTCTCAAAAAAAAGAGCTTCTAAATTTGATACGAACCAACTGGTATTTTATAATTTTATGAATTGAAGGAATTAAATTCCAAATGGCAAATTAGTTCCAGTCTTAGAAAAGGTTTAAAAAATGATGATAAACTCCTGTTGTTTCCTGCTGAGATACTATGCCAGTCTGGGAGAGACAGCCTCACCCTCTCCGGCCCAGTCTCCCAGGCCACAGGTTCATTCTAGACGGCTCCCCTGGGCTTCAGATGAAGTCCGCAGCCCACAGGGCACTGAGGCCATTTAGAGCCGGCCTCTGTCCACCTCTCCACTCCCCGCAGCCTCTGAGGCCCTGGGTGTCCATTACCACCTTGCTCACCACTATCTCTCGTGCCTGGTACACAGCAGGTGTCAGTAAACACACTGAACCTGGAACGCCTCCGTCCCACCAATGCCTTGCACCATGCCCCACCTTGCCAACGGGGATCCTTGGAGGTCCCACTCCCTCTGGGCCCCTTGCCTGTGCTCATGCTGGTTCCTCTTCCCACTGCCTGCCTGACCCAGGCAGCCCCCTGCCTGCAGCTACCTGCCACTGCCCCCTGCCAGGTGAGGTGATGTCCTGTGCTGGGGTCCGGCATAGAGCATCACCATCCTCTGCCCTTCTCTGCCCTCCTGCACAGCTGTTCAGCCCTGCAAGACAAGGACCAGGTCTGATGCCACTAAGTCCCCAGGGCCCAGCACACAGTAAGTGCACAGCAAGTATTAGCTGCATAGTTGGATGGATGGATGGACGGATGGATGGATGGATGGATGATCAACCCATCTGAATACAAACAGGATGGCACTTAATCTGTTTCTGTAAATCCGTGCAGCACTGGGGGCCCACGTAACAGAGGGACACATGGGGGCAACCAGGCTCTCTGGGCTGATTTCTGGGATGCTCCTTTGCGAAGGTGAAGCTTGAGCTCTGGGCCTTCAAGGCCTCTTCTGTACTGGATCTAAATCCATATTCACTTTGCTCCCTAGTTTCATGTTCATAATTTTGCACGCTTTTTCTTAAAGGGGGACCCCATATTGTACAGGCTTCAAGCCCCACAAAACCTGGCTCTGCCCCATTTGTACAAATGTATTTATAAGTGGAATCTGTTGCCCACCTCTAAAAATCTGTGGAGATTTCAAATACAAATCCAACTTTCAGGTTTCTTTCTTTTTAAATTCAGAAGTGTAACACCAAGAGCCATGGGGGCGGGGGGACGTGGTCCCCGGGGCTGAACCACAGTTGTCCTTTAGATACCACAAGTGCCTTCCAGCATGCCAGAGGCCCTACTTCTCCCTTCTCCCTCCAGCTAAGTGATTTTATTTCATTTCTTTCTTATGGGAAATGCCGGTGGGTTCCACCTCACCGTGTGGCAACAGCTTCTCCTGGGTAGTGGATGCTCTTGAAAACCAGCGCGAACGCACCTTCCTGAAAACACACAAACAAACAGTGAGGGTCAACTCGTTCTAGCAGCCACACTCTGTGGCCTGCCCACAGCCGAGATGGGTCCCCCAGGCCCCTCTTCATGGCGGAAGGTTCCTGGGGTCCGTCAGGGAGCTGAGGGCAGAACAGCGCATCTGCGGTGACATCACGAGGAAAAGCAAAACAGACGGGGCCACGGGAAGTACCACGAACCGGAAGTGTGAATTCCACGGTGAGTAACGTGCAGCATGCTTGCCCAGGCCCACAGGGAGCCTGGCAGGGGTGCCAGCTGGGCGGACAGGGACAGTGAGAGTCACAGGAGATGATAGCTGGGGCCAGGCTGCCCTGCCCTGCTCAGGGACAGCACCTACTCAGCCCCTGTGAACTGCACTTTCGCTCAACACACGGTAGGGCCTGGGTTCAAGTCCTGGCTCCATCCCTTAACTGGGCTAGCCCTTTAGCCTTCTTTGGTCTCATTTTCCTCATCTGTGAAGGAAGTGACAACAGTGCCACCTGGCGTGGTTTCTGTGATGATAAGCCAGTGCACTGAGCCTGGCATATGGGGACCCGAGAGAAGAACAGGTTGTTATTATCGTTACTGCTATTATCATTTCCGTGAATATGACTGTCACTCACCCTCTGGGCCTCAGCTGGTGAGTTTGTGCAAAGTCAGAACTAGAATCCAGTTCTCCTAACACAAGAATCCAGATGGTTTTCCGACTTAAATTCTTGGTGTAAATTCCTCCCCTATGTCATGACCATCCTGTACTAACTTACCACAACCCTAGCAGAGCTGTTATGTATAACCAGCTGCAAATCTGAATTTCCACATGAAATCCTCCAAGTGTGGGAGCCACAGGCAGCCCCAGGCCCTGTGTGGTCAGCGTGTTGGGTCCAGGTTGCCAACTCAGCTACAAGACCAGAGGAACCTGAGTCAGCGTCCCCAGGCCTCAGCAGGGCTTTCAAACCGCCACAAACCAGGGGGCTTCAGGCAGACCCTGGTGCTTCTGTCAACCACAAAATAGGACTGAACAGAAAAACACTGCTCATTCTTTGCCAAAAAGAGCCCTGTACTGTCCCAGGTAGGAAAAGTCTTAAGTTTAAAAGTGTCATTATGAGCGAGGTATTTCTGAAATTTCAAAATAAAAATGGAAAAGAAGAAAGCATGCTGTAATACCTAACTGGTCACTGCACATTATCCAGCACATCAAATGTGGGATGGGCTGTTATTTATAAACATGTCCTCTAAATGATGGACCTCCAATAACAGGAATTAGAGGACAAAAAGCGTTTCAACTGTAGACTTACTTTCTAAATCAGACTCTGAAAACACCTGCTCAAGAATGATACATTTTAAACTACAGGGTGATGCCTGACAGATGTTCTGGACTCTGGGCCAGTGTCCAGGTGGCCTCAGCCCTGGAGGAGCTATTGGGTGGCACTGCTGTCTGAGAGGATGGACCCCTCTCGTCCTCCCTCACCCCACATGGGCCTGTGTCTGCTCCACCTCCTCCTCCGTGTAAGGGCCTCTCCTTGGACAATACTCCCAGTGTGTGCTCCCTTCTCAGGGACTTCTGCTCCCTGGGCCCTGTCCTCTGCAATGTCCCCAATCTCTCTCTCTCTCTCCCCCTCTTTTGGGTCATTCTGTTCCGCATACAGACATGTTCTGATACCGCCTATCACAAAAACAGGCCACGCACGGTGGCTCGCGCCTGTAAATCCCAACATTTTGGGAGGCCAAGGCAGGTGGATCACTTGAAGTCAGGAGTTCAAGACCAGCCCGGTCAACAGAGTGAAACCCCATGTCTACTAAAAATACAAAAATTAGCCAGGTGTGGTGGCGTGTGCCTGGAGTCTCAGCCATGCCAGAGGCTGAGGCTGGAGAATGGCTTGAACCTGGGAGGCGGTGGTTGCAGTGAGCCGAGATCACACCACTGCACTCCAGCCTGGGCAACAGACTGAGACTCTGTCTCAAAATAAAAAAAACTAAAAACACCTCCCTTGGTACCACAACCCTCTCTGCACCCACAACCCCCCCTGTACCCACAACCCTCTCTGCACCCACAACCCCCCCTGCACCCACAACCCTCTCTGCACCCACAACCCTCCCTGCACACCACCACCAAGCTCATGTGGGCATCATAAAAAGCCACGGATTCTAATGCCAGGCACAATTTCAGAAGGGTCACAGCGAAACACGTCACTTTCTATTTGATGTTGACTTCCCAAACCACAGAGCGTCTTCCAGTTCTACGAGAGTGTCACATCCTGAGGTGAGGCGCTGTACATGAGCTGTCCTTTACCCTCAGGACTTTGTGCAAGTTTGTCTAATAAGGGTTTACAAAAAATGAAGGATTCCTTGGCACTTGCTGCTTGAAAAAAAATGTTTTTAATGAAAGAACGAAGGAATGAGTCAGACGGGATTTGTAACTCACCAACTGCTGAATGACTCTCTCGACCAGTGTTGAAAACGTAATGTCTTCAGTTTCTCTGTTGTCGAACACATATTTAATCAGCTTGGCGATGGTCTCTGTATCTGTTTCTGACTCAAACTCGTAGCCTTTGCTTTCCTGGAATATGCGGTCGGCACAGTGTGACAGATTTTGGTCATTGCACAATGCCTGCCTGGCCAGCTCCCTCTCCTCCCTGGCCAGCTCCCTCTCCTCCCTGGTGATCTGCCCTTGGAGTGACTTAAATCGAGAACAAGGAAAACTGGGAAGGGACGAAAAATGTTTGCCAGCATCACACAGCCAAATACTTCTGAGTCACTCCGGGAGGCCCTGAGATCACCCCACCTCAGAAGCTCGCCCTTGCCACTAATCTGGACATTGCAAAATAACAGCAGTCAAAATGATAAAATACGTTGAGTCAAATCCACCCACATCCCAACTAACACCACAAAGCCTTTCAAATTTTAGACATTCACTCTCTAACTTTCTGCCCCAACTCCGCTGGTACGCAAGTCGCTGTGTTATATACGCAGACGGTTTAATAAAACAAAGTTCCTGTTATTTTGATTCTGGGAATCTGCAGTGGCCCTTGAGATAAATGCTAATGCCCTGTTATCTCCTCAAACACGATCTGCAGGGCCTGGCTCAGCCGAGGCAGAGGTTCCTGCTCAACACAGTGACGTGGCTGAGCGTGAGGCTCGGTTCCCACACTGGTTTCCGCAAGGGAATGAGCTGGTTGTAGTTTCTGGGGAGACCAATCCCACCAGATTGAGACATCACCTGGGGGAAGCATCTTACCAGAAATTTCCTCAGATCTTTGTAATTTGTGATGATCCCATTGTGGATGACAACAAATTCTGAAAAAGAAGTTAGGAGACAAATGCTATTGGGAAGGAAGTTCACGTCAGATGTGAAGAGAGATGATTTCAAGGCTTGAGAACTCTCGGCAAACTCCAGGCCTCCAGACTTCTGTTAAGCACACTTTGTTTACAGTGATTAGCACTGATGTCCGCTACAATGGAACTGGAGATTCGCACCAAGGATGTCTAGGGCAGCGGCTGCTACAGAGGGAACCCGAGGAGACACACATCCTTCGTTCAGTGGTTCAGTGACCAGCAGCCACCAGCCTGACCGTGCAGCGCGCCCTCCCCTGTGTGCTACTATTGTATCAAACGGGCTTTGGGGTTCGTGTCCCATGGGGATGATGAACGCTTCATTCCAGAAATGATTCCAGGCAGTCTCAACTGGCTTTAGGCACAAAGAGGTCGCAAAGAACAGTCCAGCCCGTGCTTTATTGGACCCACACTGTGTTGTAAAAATATTTGAGTTTTTAAAATTCTGAGGGTTCACTTTAAAATCCTGGTTTCCTTGGGGGAAAAATCCCAGAAGTTCTGGCATCCCCAGGCTCAGCCACATTCCTGCACGGCAGGATTTGCTGGCTGCAGCTTCTCCCACCTCCCCCAGGCCTGCCGCACTCACGGGTGGTTTCCTGCACAGGTAGCACTCCTGCTGACCCGGGAGGGGCCGGAGAGGGGTGGGCTGCGGTGAGGGATGTCTGCCTCCACCCCACTGCATTTTCTCAATAAAGAGCAGGGGTATGAGTGCCTTGAGGGAAGGGTCCAAGGCCAGCCTGATAATTTTTCTGGGCACGTAGCCCCGTTTTCCTCTCCTCCTAGAGGACATAAAGATTCCCTATTGCCCTTAAGGTTCAATAATTCCACCAGGAGGTGTCTAGATGTTGGATGTGCTTCATAAATATTGACTACTTTTTTTTCAAAGCATCGCTGTGAAGTCTTATTTATTATTATTACTTTTTGAGATGGACTCTCACTCTGTCGCCCAGGCTGGAGTGCAGTGACATGACCTTGGCTCACTGCAACCACAGCCTCCCGGGGTTCAAGCAATTCTCTGGCCTCAGCCTCCCGAGTAGCTGGAATTACAGGTGTCCACCACCACGTCTGGCTAATCTTTGTATTTTGTTAGTAGAGACGGGGTTTCCACATGTTGGCCAGGCTGGTCTCGAACTCCTGACCTCAGGTGATCCACTCACCTCGGCCTCCCAAAGTGCTGGAATTACAGGCTTGAGCCACCGCACCCGGCCTATTGACTATTTTTGATCCCTTCTTTGAATCTCTAACTCAAGTTTTCCTTTATTTCAGGAAAGATTTCTCCCACAGCATTTTAAAAAATCTTTTCCATTATTCTTTTTCTTTATTCTCACCATGATTTCCTCTATTTAAAAAAATCGTATTGTTTGTTTATGTGAGGTCACACTCAAAAATGGGAGGGCTTAAATAAGAAAAGCCCAGTTTCAACAGATGTGCTGACCACAGCTCAGCTCTGTTTTTCATTTATTTAATTTTTACTGCTCTGTGTTCTGATCGCTTCTTGTGCACACCAGTTACCCATATTAACTGGCTCCATATCCATCCCCTTCTCCATTTTGTTTAGTATCTTTGGTGATATTTTTTTTTTTTTTTTTTTTTTTTTTTTTGAGACGGAGTCTCACTCTGTCGCCCAGGCTGCCGGAGTGCGGTGGCGCCATCTCGGCTCACTACAAGCTCCGCCTCCCGGGTTCACGCCATTCTCCTGCCTCAGCCTCCCCAGCAGCTGGGACCACAGGCGCTGCCACCTCGCCCGGCTAATTTTTTGTATTTTTAGTAGAGACGGGGTTTCACTGTGGTAGCCAGGATGGTCTCCATCTCCTGACCTCGTGATCCACCTGCCTCGGCCTCCCAAAGTGCTGGGATTACAGGTGTGAGCCACAGTGCCTGGCCGGTGATATTGTTTCTTTACATTATTCTCTTAATTCTATCACACTTTCTTTCATCTCAGTCTATGATCCTATCATTAATTTGTTTCCTAGAATCCATGTTGTCTTTGCAAAATATTTGTGTCATTTCCTTGTGCAGTGTAGCTGCTTGGTGTTCAGTGTAGCTGCTGGGTGTTCAGTGAAGCTGCTGGGTGTGCAGTGTAGCTGCTGGGTGTGCAGTGTAGCTGCTGGGTATTCGGTGTAGCTGCTGGGTATTCGGTGTAGCTGCTGGGTATTCAGCGTAGCTGCTGGGTGTGCAGCGTAGCTGCTGGGTGTTCGGTGTAGCTGCTGGGTGTGCGGTGTAGCTGCTGGGTATTCGGTGTAGCTGCTGGGTATTCAGCGTAGCTGCTGGGTGTGCGGTGTAGCTGCTGGGTGTGCAGTGTAGCTGCTGGGTATTCAGCGTAGCTGCTGGGTATTCAGCGTAGCTGCTGGGTGTGCAGCGTAGCTGCTGGGTGTTCGGTGTAGCTGCTGGGTGTGCGGTGTAGCTGCTGCGTGTTCGGTGTAGCTGCTGCGTGTGCGGTGTAGCTGCTGGGTGTGCGGTGTAGCTGCTGGGTGTGCAGTGTAGCTGCTGGGTATTCAGTGTAGTTGCTGGGTGTTCAGACTTCCTTAAAAGCATGCTCTTCAGCTATCACTGCTGAATTGTCAAAGAAATTTTATAAATCTTTGCTTATTGCCCTGTTGTTTCCTTTTCAATTACTCATCCTGAGTCAGGGCTGGAGTGTCCAAGTTTGGGTGTGGGTGGGTCTCCTTGGAGCCTCCCTGCTTTGGGGACACAGTGAGAATCACTGTCTGCACCGAAGTGAGGGATTTTCCAATGAGGTTCCTTTTATCACTCAGGAGGGCAGAACACTGTGGCTGAAGTGGCCACATCTCAGGGCACTTGGTCTGGGTGTAGTGTTTTCTCGGCCAGCGTGACCGCTCCAGGGACCAGCTTCTGCGTCTGACCTGGGCTCTGGCCAGATGTACATTCTAGGTCCTCAGCACCATGGGGTCTGCTGTCCTCCTCCTGGATACAGGGTGTGTGCCTCAGTGATGAAACGCCCTCAGGTTCAGGGGGTGAGCCAGAACCAAGGAACAGGCCCCAGCAAAAACCTCACTCCCTCAAGACTCTGACCACGTGGACGCCTGCGTGAGTAGCCCTGGCCCCTGTGATACCGCCAGGCTGCTCTGCTGAGCGGGGTGGACGGGGCTCTCCTTCCGTTCTCTGGGGGACACCTTCCCTTCCAAACTGGGCAGGATGAGCTGCTGACCCTGCAGAGTCCCCTGGGGAGAAGCAGCACCACTGCACTTTCTGCGGATGGTGGGGGTGCCTGCCCATCCCGCCCAGTTACACTGCCTCGGAGAACCACTGATCTGCAGTGGGTAGGGGGCACCAAGCAGGCTGGTGCTACTCTCCTGCTTCCACCAGGATTAACCGCAGAGGGACCCGTCAAGTGTCAAGGCTTAGTGCCTGCTAATAAGCTCCCAGTAACTGCTCTGATGTATTTGGTCCTATCTAACATTAGGCTTGGCACGAACTTACACGATGCCACAGGATGTCTTGGGTTGGGGGGTCCGGCTGACTTCAGAAATCACTCTCTATGCTGCACACCCTCCCTTGGCATGTCCAGGTTGGGGCTTCAGGGGGTTGTAACCAGACCAGGACTCACCTAGAGTGGGGGACCCCCTGGAAGGCCCAGGTTATATCTTAGACTCCGGCCTGCCCTTGGAGGCCTGGGAGGAGACAGGGATTAGATCCTCTCTCCCACTCCACGCCTACTGCATCCCACTGGAGGGGACCCGGCGCCCTGGGACTGACCACAGACCCCTGAGGGCAGCCACCAGGAGGTGCAGACCTACCAGTCTTTCCCCCATGAGAGGGGGCAAGGGTGTCATTTAAAAGAATCACGCGTGGAGAACCATCCTGGGGCCCCAAGCAAGTGACACAGACCTGTGAGCTGGCCTGAGGGGGTGACTGGGCGAACAGGAGAGCCTGAAACCCACCAAGGACAGCAGTTGCAGCGACCTTGGGCCTCTGCCAATCCGTGGTGCTCCAACTCACCATCAGCTCAGTGTTTCCAGATCCTCCAGTTTTTCAAGGGATGCCAGAAGTCTGGACTTTTATGCACAGTGATTCTCAATTTTTAAAAACATGAAGCAGGCCGGGCACGGTGGCTCAAGCCTGTAATCCCAGCACTTTGGGAGGCCAAGACAGGCGGATCACGAGGTCAGGAGATTGAGACCATCCTGGCTGACACGCTGAAACCCCGTCTCTACTAAAAAATACAAAAACCTAGCCGGGCGAGGTGGCGGGCGCCTGTAGTCCCAGCTACTCAGGAGGCTGAGGCAGGAGAATGGTGGGAACCCGGGAGGCGGAGCTTGCAGTGAGCCGAGATCCGGCCACTGTGCTCCAGCCTGGGCAACAGAGCGAGACTCCGTCTCAAAAAAAAAAAAACAAAACATGAATCAAGGTGAGTTGAGGGCTCTCCACCTGGGAAGAGCCCTTGGCTTCCGGCTGCAGCCCCTACTTCTCCAAACCCTAAGCCCCTGGCGCTGAGGTTTCCTGCTGGGGCCCACCGTGCATCAGGCACCCATCAGGACCAGCACAGCCCCTGCCCTTACCCGGACCATTCCGCGGGGAAGAGATGGGTTTAGCTGCATAAGGACAGAACCCATCCTTCCCTGAAGGGCACAGCCTTCTGCAACATTTCCGTCGCTTGGGGAGGAAGAGTGCCCAGACCCCTCAGTTCCTCACGCGGCCTCGTCCCACTCATGGGCTGGGTTCCAAGGAGCCAGCAGCTCTCCTGGTTAAGTGCCACGGTTTTCCTGTGCAATCCTGGGAGGCCAGCACCGCCCTGGACCAGGCTGCCTGCCTCCTGACTGAGGTCCAGGCCACTGGCGGATCTCTGGGAGAGGGGTCATCCGCATTCTCTTGGGAAGACGAAGCAGGCTGAGAAGTCAGAGGTGGGCGTGGAACCTGCTTTGGCGGGCACTGGCCCTGACACAGCTCAGGGTGAGGTGGAACTGTGGGAACGGGAAAGCATGCCACGTACCGTTGCCTTTGTCCGAGCGCTGGGGGTGGCTATTGACAGCACTGGGGACCCCGTGGGTGGCCCAGCGCGTGTGGGCAATGCCGAAGTGTGTCTCAAACTCCACTTTTAAGTCCATGCTGTCTTGTTCTAAATGAAAGGAAAATCAGTTTGCCACACTTGAACCACAAGCCTTGGCCCAGGACTGTGAGGGTGACCTGGTGTCATTACCAAGTCACATCACCCACACCGACGGCACCTCCCCCCCGGCTCCCACCCCGGGAGTCCACGCAGGCCCACAAACTGCCCGTGCTGAGGATTATTTACTACTTGTCTGTAGCTTAGCTCTCTTCTTCACAGAAATAAACTTGCCTTAAAAAGAAAATGATATATCCCTACCATAAACAGAAAAGCAGTATCATTTGCCAGAATTAAAATAACTACTGTATATAACTATTAACACTTAAAAAAATTATCCCTGTGCTGCCACCACCTAAAATAAACCATCCCACACCCTGCGAAGCCCGGTTTTACAGCATGGGCTTAACCCTCCTTCTGTGTATCTGAGCCGGGACAAGGGAAAATCTCCAGTGTCCGACGCTGTTGGAATACAGTCCTAGAAAGCGGCGGGTGCCGCACTGGCTCCTCCTGCTCCGAGGCCCTCCACTTACTGTAGAGCTCTTCATCGAGAGCCTTGACTTTGCCCCTTTTCTTGACCAGTTGAATGTATCTTTCCTTGACGTCATCATTATTCCCATCGATTGCCACACCTGTGATGCAGACATTATTTGTTATACTGGAACTTAAGCTTTTTCTCACACACTTGGCACAGGTGCTCCACAGGGCCAGGGCTGCGTGCCCCGGGCTGTCCGTTTACGGCGGGTTGGAGAGCTGGACGGTTTTCAGGAAATCTACTTTGAAAGAGGCTTAACAGCAAGTGGGGAAGCTCCTGCCTCCTCCTGGGCCACAGCTGCCCCCAGCCCCGCTCCTGCCCAGGGTGAGCCCCTCGGGACGCTTCCCCACTGCAGGCACTACCAGGCCCTCGGCTGAGGGCAATGGGCCCAGGCAGGGCATTCATCCCAAGGGCTCCCCACATTGTGACATTTTCGTTGCATTTCCACTGCGTTAGTCAGTGTTTCTCCGATCGTCTATCGTAAGAGTCAACGGGGATCTAAAATAATCGGGATCCCCCTTTCTCCTTGGGCTGCATAATTAAACAGGGTCAACAGACTAAACATCCACCTCTGTAGTGAGTGGAGGCCTGAACTCTGAGACAGCCACCCGGTGCAGCGCTGTGTAGCCACTTAGAAACCTACTTAGAAAGACTTTAGGATCGGCCGGGCACGGTGGCTCACACCTATAATCCCAGCGCTTTGGGAGGCCAAAGCAGGTGGATCACGAGGTCAAGAGATCAAGACCATCCTGGCCAACATGGTGAAACCCCAATTCTACTAAAAGTACAAAAATTAGCCAGGTGTGGTGGTGGGCACCCATAATCCCAGCTATTTGGGAGGCTGAGGCAGGAGAATCACTTGAACCCGCGAGGTGGAGTTTGCAGTGAGCCAAGATAGCGTCACTGCACTCCAGCCTGGGTGACAGAGCGAGACTCCATCTCAAAAAAAAAAAAAAAAGAATGAAAGAGTTTAGGATCATAGAAATGCTAAGTGAAAAGAGAAGAAAATAAAATTACAAAATTGCATATTTTTTGTAAATATGCAAATATTGACGTACAACACCTCTTCCCCTCTCCACCACAGACCACCCCAACAGACAAGAGCGACCAGAGGGGGGACCCAACGACTGGGGGTCGGGTCCTTGTTTAAGGCAGGCACCTCACTGAGGTAGGCCTGGCAAGCGCAAAGCTGTGCACACTCAGCGTTTACACTTGATGAGCTTGGAGGCCCACATGCCCCCAGGAAACCATCACCGCAGTCTATGCCATCAACCTATCACCTCCGAGCGTCTCCTCCTGCCCTCTTTATGTATTGCTTTGTGTGTGATAAGAGGACTTAGCACACGCTCTACCCTCTTGGCTGGGCTCGCTGGCTCACACCTATGATCTCAGTGCTTTGGGAGGCAGAGGCAGGAGGATCACTTGAGGCTACGCCGGGCAACACAGTGAGACCTCATCTCTACAAAATCAAAAAATTAACCGGGTGTGCGCCTGTAGTCCCAGCTGCTGAGGCGGCTGAGGGTCGCCTGAGCCCAGGAGTCTGAGACTGCAGGGAGCCAATTTCTTGGAACTGTACTCCAGCCTGAGCGATAAAAATAAAAAACTACCCTTTTGGCAAATTTGTGTGTGCACAATACAGTGTTGTTCAGTCCGTCACCGCGCGCCGCAGGGCAGCCGTCCTGGACGTACTCACGCGGCGTGACTGCGGCTTCGTACCCTCGCTGCTTCCTGACGGGGGACTTCTGATGAAGGGAGTTTTCTGGGGTTTTCTACCCTTGTTCCTTCCTTCTATTTGTCTACGGTTTTCTAATTTCTTTAACGGACAAGGGTTATTTTTATATTGAAAAGAGACGTTAAAAAGTAGCAGAAAAACGCCCAGGTTGTACACCCCCCTGCAGAGGACATGGGTGAGCCCAGAGCGGCGGAGCCCCGCCCCCAGCCACGAGGCGGGCGGGCGGCCGCAGACCCACCTGCCGAGTCATAGCCTCTGTACTCCAGCCGCTGCAGGCCCTTGATGAGGGTTTCAAAGATCTCCTTCCTGGTCCGGGGGACTCTGTAGTTCATGTAGGCAAAGATTCCTGTTCCAAGAGAAAAAAACATGGCGCATTCATAAAATACTCAGTTTGTGTTTGGAAGAAGACGCTTGTGGGGATGCACCAAGGTGGCATCACAAAGCGCTCCCAGGGGCTTACGGAGGTGGGTGTGCCCCTCCCCGGCACAGCTGAAGAACGGCGCGCCCCTTCTTCCCCCTGTGACCCCCAGAAAGTCTATGTCACATGTCTCGGGCTGGCAGTTTCACTGCGGAGAACTCATCCTATGCTGTACTTGCAGGAGGCAGCTTTCAGTGTGGCAACGTCCATAAGAGAAAAGGCAGCCATGAAACTCAACCACCTTGGGACATCCAGAAGTCCCACCTCCACGCACTCCCCGGTTTGCCGCGCACACACCTAGGAGTGCCGCAGGAAGTGACAGCAGCCCCTGGGGCAGATGGGACGGGCGCCGGGGACTTTGCTTCCAAGGTCCCCTTCTCCATAAGGCTGGAGCTTGGCCTTAAATAAGCACTACGTGAGCCTGGGAGCGGTGGCTCACGCCTGTCATCCCAGCACTTTGGGAGGCCGAGATGAGTGGATCACCTGAGGTCAGGAGTTCGAGACCAGCCTGGCCAACATGGTGAAACCCCATCTCTACTAAAAATGCAAAAATTAGCCAGGCGTGGTGGTGTGTGCCTCTAATCCCAGCTACTCGGGAGGCTGAGGCAGGAAAATTGCTTGAACCAGGGAGCTGGAGGTTGCAGTGAGCCGAGATCGTGCCACAGCACTCCAGTCTGGCAACAGAGCTAGACTCTGTCTCAAAATTTAAAAAGCACTACTTTTACGACAGCAAGAACAAAACCATCTCATGCCCCTTGGCCCCTGCAGAATCCTTATGTTCAAGGTAGGCCTGAGTCAAGAAGATTTTGTTCCACTTGACTTTCTGTATTCGTATTTCAAGATAGTATTTTTCCAGATAGAAAGTTAGCCGTTGTGGTGTTGGTTCCGCCTTCCAGATTCCTGCACTCCTCATTTGTGATGACAGATCCCTGATCTCCTCTCTCCTGCCCTGTGCATACCCCATCCCCATCCTGTCATCGCTCTGTCCTTTCATCCTCTCACCCACCACTTAGGAAAACCTGCCCACCTCAAAGCTCAGCTCCAGCCCCCGCCCTGGGCGGGTGTGCTCCTGGCTCTGGCCACCTCAGTGCTCTCACATCATGGGATACCCATAGTCCCCACCGAGGGCACAGGCTGGTGCTTCTATCTTTGTGTTCCTCACTGTGTGTTGGCACCCAGTCCTGTTCACATGTGGAGTAGAATATGTGATGAGTGTGTATCCACATCCACAGAGGGAGGCAACAGTGCAGGTCATAGAAACGTCACTGGGTTTCAGGCATATTCACAGTAACTGTCCTAGTCGGCTTGGGCTGCTGTAACAAAATACCACAGACGGCCTGGGTTATAAGCCACAGACATCTATTCTCACAGTTCTGGAGGCTGAGAAGTCCAAGATCAAGGTGCCGGCAGACTCAGTGTCTGGTGAGGGCCCATTCCTCACAGTGACTTCTCATTCCAACCTCATATGGTGGAAGGGGCGGGGGTCTCTCTGGAGGTTTTATTTTTTTGAGATGGAGTCTCGCTCTGTGGCCCAAGCTGGAGTGCAGTGATGCGATGTCGGCTCACTGCAAGCTCCGCCTCCTGGCTTCACACCATTCTCCTGCCTCAGCCTCCCGAGTAGCTGGGACTACAGGCGCCTGCCACTACGCCCAGCTAATATTTTTTGTATTTTTAGTAGAGACGGGGTTTCATGGTGTTAGCCAGGATGGTCTTGATCTCCTGACCTTGTGATCCACCCTCCTTGGTCTCCCAAAGTGCTGGGATGACAGGCGTGAGCCCCCGCGCCCGGCCCTGCAGTTTTTAATTAAGGGCACTCCTCCCATTTGTGAGGCCCCTGTCCCCATGACCCATTCACCTCCCCAAGGCCCCACCTAGTGACATCGCCATGCAGGTGAGGATTTCAGCAGACAATGACGGGGGAACACAAACTCTCAGACCACAAAGGCAACTCGCCTTACCGAGAACGCCCTGTGGGCCGGGCACTGGGCCACCAGGTCCCAAACAGCCTCTGAGGCTAGTCCATGGCCCTCCTCTTAACTTCTGGACCAGAGCCACAGGGGAGCCTGTGACTCGTCCAGAGCCAGAGTGGAACCAAGAATCCCCAACTCAGGACTTAAACATTCCTACCCACTGGCCAGTGCCCTGGGATGGAGGCCACGAGGGTTACAAGAAGGTTTATTTTCCCAACTATGTTTTGCTGGGATGAGAGAAAGATCTGATCAGGATTCAAATGTTTCCAGAGGTGAACCTCAGAGAGGACAACCTGCCCACAGATAACGGAGAGTTGACCGTGATTATGCACGACACCACCTGGAACATCTCTGGTCGTTGAAAGATCAGATTCATGTCAATACGCTACATCTGAATAAATGATTAAACCTCAATGAAATCAATGTTATATTCCTGAACTGTGAGCGAGGTCCCATCATATAAACTTCATTAATCTACAAACAGTCAAAAATAGGCAATAAAATTAAATAGTACTATAAATTATACTTAACATGCTTCCTGAAAGCTACTGTATACAGAATATGTTTGCACACATGTACTAAGGTAGGGGATTTATACATAAAAATATGTACACTGTGCTTTCTGAGCAGTTATAGGCGTTTTCTTTTAAAATCTGCCAAGGGCAATTTTCTCGGTAGGCTATTTCTGTCCTCCTTGCCGTCTTTAGGTCAGGTGAGAGGAGCTGAATGTAAGGGCTGTGTGTGCAGTTCAGGCCCTTCTCCGGCAGGGCCGAAGTGCCCCCAGCGAGGGCTGCACAGGGCTGCTGCTGCTATTTATGGTTCCAGAGGCTCACACGACAGCCCCCAAACCTCTGGGCATGGGAGGTACTTTTGTCACCTTAGTTTTTAAAAAGATAGTTATTTTTTGATATGGTTTCACTGTCTCCCCACCCAAATCTCATCTTGAATTGCAGCTCCTACAATTCCCCCATGCTAGGAGGTAACTGAATCAGGGGGGCGGATCTTTCCCATGCTGTTCTCGTGAGAGTGAGTAAGTCTCACGAGATCCGATGGTTTTATGAAAGGGAGCTTCCCTGCACAAACTCTCTTCTCTTGTCTGCCGCCACGTGAGAGGTGCCTTTCACCTTCGTCATGACTGTGAGGCCTCCCCAGCCATGTGGAACTGTGAGTCCATTAAACATTTTTCTTTTGTAAATTGCCCAGTCTTGGGCATGTCTTTAACAGCAGCATGAAAATGGAGTAATACATCTTTGAATGTCAATTAAAATTTTTTTTTTTTTGACACGGAGTCTCGCTCTGTCACCCAGGCTGGAGTGCAGTGGCCGGATCTCAGCTCACTGCAAGCTCCGCCTCCCGGGTTTACGCCATTCTCCTGCCTCAGCCTCCCGAGTAGCTGGGACTACAGGCGCCTGCCACCTCGCCCGGCTAAGTTTTTGTATTTTTAGTAGAGACGGGGTTTCACTGTGTTAGCCAGGATGGTCTCGATCTCCTGACCTCGTGATCCGCCCGTCTCGGCCTCCCAAAGTGCTGGGATTACAGGCTTGAGCCACCGCACCCGGCCCAATTAAAAATTTTTAACAGCTTTCTTGAGATATAAGTCATGTACCATAGCATACTCCCATCTAAAGCATGCAGTTCAGTGGTTTAGTATATTCAGAGTTGTGCAATTATCACTATTCATGTTTAAGTGAAATCTTTTTTCCTTTCTGAGACAGGGTCTCGCTCTGTTGCCTAGGCTGGAGTGCAGTGGTGTGATCTCAGCTCACTGCAACCTCGAACTCCCAGGCCCAAGCTATCCCCACAGCCTTGGCCTCACAAAGTGCTGGGATTACAGGCATAAGCCACAGTGCCCAGCCTTGGTGAAATTTTCGTAACATTAATTCTTCTAAAAACAACCAGAGGCCAGCACAGTGGCTCACGCCTGTAATCCTAGCACTTTGGGAGGCCAAGCCGGGCAGATCACGAGGTCAGGAGTTCGAGACCAGCCTGGCCAACATGATGAAACCCTGTCTGAACTAAAAAAATTAAAAAATTAGCTGGGTGTGGTGGTGCACACCTGTAATCCCAGCTACTCAGGAGGCTGAGGCAGGAGAATCTCTTGAACTCGGGAGGCAGTGGTTGCAGTGAGCTGAGATTGCGCCACTGCACTCCAGCCTGGGTGACAGAGAGAGACTCCATCTCAAAAACAAAAACCAAAAAAGAAAGAAAGAAAGAAAGAAACAAACAAACAACCAGAAAATTCCCTGTGGGGACATGGTCCAATTCTGGTCAATGTAAAGACCACAGTTAAGCGAGGGAGGGAACAACTCAATAAAATCTTTGTTGAAGTCTTTTACACTAAACTTTCCTGGCATCCTGGGCTGGGAACGTTCTAGAATTATACCTGTACCCCCCTAAGGGAAGCAGACATCACAGATGACACAAAGGTTCAGAAATGTACCCACTGCCAACTCTGAAAAGGTTTTGCATCTGAGTGATATTCCCTAGTGCTTCATGAGTCAGCTCTGCATCTCCCCCCTGCAGCTCCCCTGCCTCCCAGCCAGGCTTCACTCCTGCACGCACGTCAGGCGAGAACGTTTGGCAGGCTCCGCAAGGCGCCTCTGACTTTCGGACCCATGACAGCCTCCTGGACAGCAGCAGGGGTGTAAGGGGTCCTTGTCCTCAGGACCACCAGCTGGGTCCGTACCCAGGCACAGCATGGCAGTTCACTGCAGTGAGAAAACTTGCCAAGGAGTGGCTTTCACCATCTTTGCGCAAGAACGCATAAATCTCATTTTCCCCACAAGCCCTCTTGCATAGTGACATCTCTTCAGTTATTTCTTTCATGAAGGAAGCTCTGTTTCTTTCCTTTTGCAGCTCATCCTCTTGGCTGGATCCTCCCTGCACTCTACTGCACTCAAGTGAATAAAACAGCATTCACATTGTGCTCTGATTTTTAAAAAATAAAACACAAAATAAAATGAAGCTCCTTTCCCAGGAATTTCTCCTGCTGTTTACATCAGAATTCCCTTTTGGAATTCCTTCCATCCATAAATAAGAGCTACGATGAGAATCCATTTTTTAAAACCTATGAGGTTGGTAAAGATCAAACAGTTTGACAGTGAGAGTTTAAATCCGCATACTCTCTTTGGAAGGCAATTTGGCAATCTCTCAAAATTAAAAAAGTACACATCTGTGGACCAGAGCCGTTGGGCTTCTAGGAAGGTATCCAGCGGACGTCTTCACGGAGATGTGTGTGCACACATGTGAGGATGGCTGCTCAGGGCTCTTGTGGTTGTCAAAGACTAGCGACAGCCTGACGTCTGGCAGGGGCCGGGCAAGAGACAGTGCAGCCACACAGCAGGGCCTTTTGGAGGCAGCTCTCAACAGAGCAAGGGAAAGCTGGCATTCTCTTGGAAGGCAATGTACATCTCCAAGATGTGTCAAGGGGAAAAGAAGCTTGCAGAACATGAGTAAATTATGCAAGGGTTGGGGGAGGAGCATGGAGCATTTCTAGAAGGGCACCACGCCCAGAAGGCCGTCCGTGGTAGCCTCTGAGGTCACTGGACATCGAGCAGAAACTTCCTTTCCACTGCGCGAGTCCTCTTTAGACGGTTAAGACGTTTCACCTCTTTAGACGGTTAAGACGTTTCACCGTGTGCCAGTATAATACGTGACATGTGCCCCTACGTGAATGAGGTGGTGGAGAGAACATCATCATTATCTAGATGCCAGATAATGTCTAAATAGGCCAAGACTTCATTCCATCCACCGGCAGATGTCCTAGCCAAGGCCTAAGGGTTGACATGGACCAGCTGTTTGGACAGTGGTGTACACGACACAGACCTGCCTGGTTCACCCTGATTTCCTGTGGCACAGGCATTCCGGTGAGGGGGACCCGAGAGCTTCTGGGGACAGGAGGAGTGATCACGCAGCACCTGGGACCCTGGCCAGGCCGGGCCTCTGTCTGGTTCTGCTTTCCACCAGTGCTCTAACCCTCCTGGCATGTCCGAAGCACCAGGACCACAACGGCCCTTCCCTCTGCAGGGGACGCCAGCCCTGACCTGGCCAGGCCCTCTTGCCCATCGACCTCTCCAGCGGGGCCGGGCTCACCTGACTTAGCTGGTCCCCAGTTCCACTCCCCTGAAGAACAACAGCCATACGAGGGCTATAAGAAGGGGCGACCTGAGCACATGCCCCAGCCTTAAAAACACCAGCCCAGGGCCACCCGCCTGGGTTGGCTTCCTCCCTACCACTGCCATTCACCAGCCAAGGCACAGCCAGAAGCACAGAGGCCATGGCCAGTGCTGGAACCCACCTCGAACCCCAGCTCCACCCCTTGATTTTGGTGCAGCCTCCAGCAAGTTACTGAACGTTCGGACCTCAGTTTCCCTGTCAGTGAAACAAGGGTGATGGCTACAATAGTGCCTGCCACAGGGCAAGGAGCTTGAGAAGTTATCCCTTGAGAGATTATCATTCAATAAAACCAAGGGGGAAATAGTACCATTTACTGTCATTTCATCTTGGCCTTCTGCCTGGGGAAATAATGGTTACACCAAATGTGTTACTTGGCTGTGGCTTGATAAAGATTTAATTCATCTGTAAATAGTTCTCAGGCCCACGAGGCCGCATTGCTGTACTGGGTGCTGCAAGCTACCGGGATGGACCCATCAGGGGGCCTCACTGAGGGCTCCAGAGAAGGACAGGGATGCACAGGGACCTCCCAAGCCCACAGAGGAGGTGGGAAAGGGCTTCCCGCTGGGGTGGGAGTAGACAGCTCTTTGCAAAGCTGGCTCTTGCTAGCTCTTTGCAAAGGTGGCTCTGACCCATTCTGCAGGTTTTAGCAGACAGGTTCCCTATGCGAGCCTTTCCCGCCGCCTTTTCCAGCCACATAGCCCTGGTTTTTCGACGCAGCACTTGCTTCCTTGTGTTTTTCTTCGGCTCCCTGCTGGATTGTAACCTTCTGGAGGATGGGACCACATCTGTCTCATCCATTGCTGAGTCCTGAGCACCTGGCCCGGGGCCTGGCACATCTTAGGTGCTCAATAAATCCATGTTGAGTGAACGAATAAATGAACAGGTGGAGGAATGCCAGAGAAGGTAGCCTTTGCGCTGGGCCTGAGACAGCCACCCTCCGCCAAGCACAAGCAGCTCTGCTCGCTGGGACCCACAGCAAGGACAAGAGGGACACAAAGGCAGGAGGTCCCTGAGTGCCAGCCCCTTACCATGGGAGCACGGCGCCACCAGAGCTCTCAGTTAACCCCAAGACATTCAAACACAGAGGCTTACGTCCCCCCGCACAACACCCCCGGCCCCATGCACCGTGAGGATCCCAGAACCGGCATGAGGACAGCCTTCTAATCAAACGAGCCAGGACCTAGGGAAGGCCCCCAGCACCCTGCTGCGTGGCCTGCAGGGTAGACCACCATCTACAGGGGCTCCCCACATGCCAACCCTTCCCAAACCTCACCTTCTCTAATCCTCATGACATCGTGTGCCAAGAAACTGTGGTTCCCAGGGATAGAGATGGCATCTCAGGCTCCACCTCCAAAGACTTGAGTAGTTCACAGCCAGGTCTGCCTGACTGCAAGCCTGGGCTCACCACTTCTACCCCCACCCCCCCACAATCAGCTCAGAAACCTACCCCAAGGAGAGAGACATAGCTCACACAGAGGGTCCCTGGCTTCGGGGGAGATGCCCGCCTAGCACCAGATGGGTCCAGGACAGGTGCAGCCCCCTGAGAGCCAAACCCCACCACAGGACAGTCCAGCTTCCAACTCCACCTTTTTCTTCCTATTCGGCCCCCTCCCCACGAGGGTCTCGGTGACCAGGGCAAGGCACGTTCCAGCTACGTCCCTCTCTCGTCCTCTCTGCCCCGGGGGACCACCGCCTGAAGTCAAGCCCTCCTGCTGTCTGGCCTGAGCCTGCCTTGCTTCCCATGCCACCCTGCAGTGTCCGCCCTCTGGGTCCCACTCCCGCAGGGTGCCCTCAGCCCAGTGCGTGCGCCCCTCGAGTCCCCAGGCCTATGCACATGTGATGCCTCCTCCAACCCCCTACCCCAAATGAAGATCTTTCCCTCCTCTGAACCCCTTTTCCATCTTTCCGCCCCCTTTCCAAGGCCTCTGTCGCTTCCTGCCTTGATCTACTGCTCTTTCCAGGCCTCCACTCCCAGGGCTGCCCTGGAGGCATCACCGGCAGGCGACAGGATTTTAAGTGAGCTGAGAACGGGACAGCAAATGACACCAAACTTCTTTGGGGGAAAGTCCTCCCCTTTCTGTTACTCTTCTTAGCTTGGAAATCTCCTCGCAGAACTGAGAGGGAACAGACATCAGGCCTAGCAAACCTGGGAGCAGTCATTTCTCACACTGAACTGACAGGGGATGGACTCAGCCAGGTGGCGGATGCTGAGCGCCCAGAGGGGCTGGGCAGGGAGGGGCCTTCGGGTTCCCAGGAGCCTGCAGAAGGTTGGGATTGAGAGGCCAGGAGAGCTGAAGGCAGGAGGGCCTGAAAATCAGGCTTCATGGAAAGTCCGAGATACAGGAGCCTGGAGTTCTTTTTAAATAAAGGGAGCACTTTGCAACCTCTGCAAAGATGGCCCTGGGCCAAGCATCCTTCCCACCGGCAGGAGAGCCCAGGTGGCTTGGAGAAAGGCCCGGTCTGGGGGCGGAGGCTGCCCTGGCCCCACCACCCAGCTTGGTCATGTCCCCTGCGGTCACCCACCCAGAGCTTCCAGACAGTCTTTCAGGGCCCTATCCTCAAAACTGATAGACAAAATGAACCGGGAAAGGTCCCAAAGGGAGAGGGATGGAGATAAAACTCAAGGGGATTCCAGAAGGACTTGTCATGAGCCCTCCGAGAGGAGACTGTAGACCCTTTGGCCCAGCTCACTGCTATGACCTGGGGCTTCCAGCACTTCCTCTGTACAAGGCCCGAGAGATCACACAGGAAGTCAGGAGCAAAGACACCACGAAGGAGCACACGGGCAGGGGCCTCTGAAGCTCAGGGTTCAACCCCCAAGTGACAGATAACGACAATGACCAGTGCAGGGAGGTGACATTCCCTGGACACCCAGCCAGAAGGTCAGCCGCACCAGGGCACTGAATTCCTGGGATTTTCTTTACACCCCCCGGAGTGCTGAGGGCGGGGGAAGGGGGGGCTCGTGGGGGGGGGGGGGGGGGGGGGGTGGTGGTGGAGGGAGGAAGGGTTTGCGGCCTGGCGGGGTGGGAAAGACTCCACTTCGCAGCAGCCAGGTTGGGCCCATGTTCTGATTCTGGTGATGCTGTTTTGAAAAATCTCTCCAACTTTCCAAGCACAGGCTTCCCAACGAAAGCCCAGCCCTCACTGCAAGTGAGGAGACCGTTCCAGGGAGAGGCCCAGCCAGTGCCCCACACAGGAGAGGCTGGCTCTGGGGAGCTATGTCACCACCCACCCAGGCCGGGACTCTCCCCTCAGAGAGTCTGTCTTTCTCCCTCCATCTGGTGCTTCTCAGAACTGAAGGGACTGACCTTTACAGTCCATGAGCCTCCTAGAGATTAGATAATATCCCAGGTCCCAAACTGCATTACTTCCTGTCTCCACAGAAGAGTACGGCCAAGTTGAACGTGTGCCTCAATGAGTCTCATGAAATTCCCGAGCGTGTGCACGTGTGTGCCTAGGCCTGCCTGTGTGTGTTGGGGGAAGAGGGACAGGTCCACTCTCCTGGGTGAGGCCCACAGGTGTGGGGAGTCCCCTGGGCCTTGGGCTAGGGCTGCTGAGAAGCTGTGGCCTCTCTGACCATCCAGCCCTCATTCTCATACACTAGGAAAAGTCACTTGGTGAGGTGGGGATGCCAATTCCTGCCACCTCCTCGCAGAAACAAGATCAAAGCTGGAGGTGCTGTGCATGCATGTGATCCCACGCCAGGCTCTTTCAGAAAGGCAGAGGAACCTGCGGGCCTGGCGGGGGCCCTGAGCAGACCCAGCACCTGGCTCAGGGTGAAAAGGGGACTTGGCTCCCCTGGAGACAGCCCTAGCCTGCCCCAGGCCTCTTCCAGACCCCAGGGGTTAAAGTAACCTCACCATTGGAATCCATGAGATAACAGACTCCACTTCCTGCGGTCACCCGGACAGGACATTTCTTTTTTTTTTTTCTTTTTTTGAGACAGAGTCTTGCTCTGTCACCAGGCTGGAGTGCAGTGGTGCGATCTCGGCTCACTGCAACCTCTGCCTCCCGGGTTCAAGCAATTCTCCTGCCTCAGCCTCCCAAGTAGCCGGGACTACAGATGTGCGCCACCACACCTGGCTAATTTTTTGTATTTTAGTAGACATGGGGTTGGTCAGGATGGTCTCGATCTCCTGACCTCATGATCCGCCCGCCTTGGCCTCTGGAAGTGCTGGGATTACATGCATGAGTCCCTGTGTGCAGCCATTTCTATTTTTTAATAGAAAAGTTGCTAGTGTCCCTTTCATTCTTACAGTTTCACCAAAAACAAAGGGGGAAGTGACATATACTCTAAAATTTAATTAAAAGAAAAAAAAAATTAAGAAAAGAAGGGGACAGGTACAGTGGCTCATGCCTGTAATCCCAGCACTTTGGTAGGCCAAAGTGGGAGGATGGCTTGAGCCCAGGAGTTCAAGGATGCAGTGAGCTATGACTGCCCCACCGCATCCCAGCCTGGGTAACAGAGTGAGACTCTGCCTCTAAAAATAAAAATAAAATACCTAAATAGTTCAGTTGTTTTATTGTGGAATTCATTTTAAAAATTTTCTCTCAAACGTATAATCTCAAATTAATCTCTCTTAATAAACTAATTTTGCTAGATACAAAAATAATCTCTCAATTGAAAAGCACTGTTTACTGACGCTACACCATAAAGATATAAAAAGAAGGTTTTTCTGAACTTGGGAAACTCCTGAGGAGACAGTGGACGGCTGCAGCCAGCACAGAGCCTGGAGCAACACAGCCACAAGCCAAGGAATGTGGCAGCCCCAGGAGCTGGGAGAGGCCGGCGACGGATTCTCCCTGGAGCCTCTGGAGGAGGCACAGCCCTGGAGGTACCTTGATCTGGCCCAGTAGAACCGATTCTGGACCTGTGGCCTCCAGTACTGTGAGAGAATACGCAGCCCTGGAGGTACCTTGATCTGGCCCGGTAAAACCGATTCTGGACCTGTGGCCTCCAGTACTGTGAGAGAATACATTTCTGTTGTTTCAAATCAGCAAGTCTGCGGTCATGTGTTACAGCAGCCCGTGGAGACCACCGCACCAACCAGGACAAAAGATGGTGACGTCAAGGCAAGGGCTTCACCCTCTGGCAGGAACTAAAGATTCTTCAACTCTTCACAGTGATTGTGGTTTTTTTCTTTTTTCTCCCTCACGGATTACTCAGTGCAGTATGGGACGCACAGGGACGGTTTACAAATTCGCGGATGGGAAGCACAAATCCTTCCTGCCAAATCCCCAGGCATCCCTGGTCCCTGCTGCCATGCCCTGGCTCATGCTGTGCCCCAGTCCGGCGTGCCCGCCACCCCCTCCTCTCTGCAGGGCTTGTGCTTGTGTCTGGGCCCTTGTGGCACTGCCCCAGGTCCCTCCCCTTCTTCCTAGGAAAGTCAGCTCCTGCCTCTGTTGTGCAGAGTCCCATCGGTGAGTGAAGCAGCTGGGAAGGACTGGGAGAACAGAGGAGTTTGCGTCCATCACCCAAGGGGTCACCCAGGCCCTATCTGGAAATAAGGACTCAGGGTTGCTCATCTTCAGATTTTATCAAGAGAAGCCAAAACTCCCACCTACGTATGTGAAATCCCCCAGTTTTGTACGTTGGTAACTAACATAGGAAAAGGTTAAAACCCCGTGACCCAAACAAAAAGATGTCTGCCTTCCCGGTTCGGCCAGTACTCTACCAGGCTGTAGCCCTTGCTCAAGGTCCTCCCTCCACAGCAGCACTGCCCCGATCGGCATCCCGTCCCTACTGGTGACCAGTCTCTGGACTGGCCCTGTGGCTCACCTGCCCCTTCTTTGAGGGGAGGACCACACCCATGAGATCTTCGAGTCCCCCAAGGCCTGGAAAACACAGGGCATTTCCACTAGTGGCTGAATGAAAAAGGAAGGAAAGGAGACAGAGAGGGAGGAAATATTGTAAATTTTCTGGCGCAGAAAGTCAGCAAAATGCCAGCAACTTTCAGAGTGTCATTTCAGCTAAATTCTCAGTGCACTGAACGTTTTTGAGAATCATCTGCTGTTTGCGGAGGATCAACTACTGCCGAGTCCTGGTTTCCCGTGAAAGAAGCAGCAGGATAAAGGACAGCAAGACATAATCTCAGCGGTGTCATCGCCAAGTGATAAGGAAGGGCCGTAGGTCTCCGCCCCTGTGGGAACGGCCCAAAGGATCTGAGACCCGAGGACTGCTCAGACGCCAGGTGCGCACAGACTTGGCAGGGCCTCAGCCTCCCCAGCGTAAAGTGAAGAGCTTATCTGGTTCTTTCTAGGAGCATCTTCACGATTCTTGCAGTATCCTTGTACTAACAGCATAATCACTACTTTTTTTTTTCTGTAGAAATTGATTAAATTTTCAAAAATTTAAATGAATTCATGCCAAAACAAAACAACCATAAAAGGAAAATCAGTATCACTTGTCATACATACTCAGACCATCATTCCCCCAAAACAGACCAATGTATTCAATTCTAGCCAGCTGCTACTGCCTGCTCTGAGCCAGGAATGGCTTCCCCTGTGCAAAGGATACTTAGCAAGTGTCAGAGATGTTAAGGACACATTAGCACCAAGTTGAAACTTTCTCCTGATGTTCTTGAAAAGGAAATAAGTTTCTCATGCAGGGATTCCACGACTTCCTGCTGAGCTGTGCCCTCCCCACTTCCCCCACCCTGCCCCCAGGCCCAGATCAGCAAATCTGGGAATTCTGAGAAGGCACCTAACCCAGCACACACTCTTTGATTCTGGCTCCGAGTGGGCATCTCCATGGACCGCAGCCACTCCTGAGCCCTGGGTGTCCTTTGGGGACCTCAAGCTCCTTCTCACATACAACCACAAGTCAGTACCAGAAGATCTGAGGATACAGGTGGTCACACCCCAAGCTCAACCTTTCCCTAGGAGACAACGTGTGTGCGACCCTTTAAGAAGCAGAACAAACACGCTTGTGATGTTGTGAGCTGGAGGAGGTAGAGCCCCCCCAAAGCTCACAGAGACTTGGGAAAAAGCCAGATGCCAGTAGAAAGGAGGATGACAGGCAGGGGTGGCAGTGGGGGCAGAGGAGCATTCAAAAAGGAAGGGGAAGGAGAGCCTCTGGTGCCGGGGGGCAGACCCTCCTGGTTCAAGGGTCTCCTGCACAAGTCTGGTTCCAAGGCCACCAGCTTTGGTCAAGGGTCTTGAATGCCACACTGGGAGGTTTGGAACCCCCAGGGCTTGGACATCTGGCAAAACTGCCACCTTTGCCTCATCTCTGTCCCCAGAAACACCCAAAGGTGGCTCTACACATGGCGAATGGCGTCTGGGAGTACGAGATTTTAGCCGAGGGCTCAGGAATTTCAACGGATGCCCGTTCAGCCAGGGTGAGGCTGCAACCCGAAGCAGGCTGCCCGCTCCGCCGTAGGTCGTTCCCTTCTGCTGAGCGGCGGCCTCCCAAACAAGGCCTGCACAGACCTCGGCCAGGCTCACCGCGGGCGCACCCCACCCCGGCCCTCAGCAAAGGCAGAGAGAGGCCTTTCATGGCTTCAGAAGTTCCTGCAGGTCCCCCAGCCACAGGCGGCTGGAATGGGTAACTGAATCCTACTCAAGGAAAAAAAAAAAAGCACAGTGACCTTTTGTCCCAGCAGAAGTTCCCGGCTCTCTCCCGGCCAGCGGAGGCGGCCCAGCCAGGAGAGTAAAGAATTGCAGATGTGCGCTCCGTTCCGGGCCGCGGCCGCCCTCCCCACGGTCCCGCAGCCACGCAGGACAGCGCCCGACCGCCGCGGGAATCGGACGCCCGGCCCCGCTCCCCGCCCCGGACTCCGTCTAGTAGCTTCGGGCCGAGGCTCCGGCAGCGGCTGCCTCTTCCCCGCGCAAAGAGGGGGCAACACGGCACCAACCCTTCCAGGCACCAGAGGTTCCTTTGGGGTCGCGAGGAGGACGCGCAGGCCCTGCTGAGCGCGCTGACGCCGCGGGGGCGACCCGGCGGGCTGGGGGGACGGCGGGGCGGGGTCGCCTGTCCTCCCCTCGGTGGGCGCGGCGGGCTGACCGGGATGGGCGCCCCGCACCCGGGATGCGCCGGCTGCCCGTGGCCGCCTCTGTGGGCGACTGGAGGAGTGGAGGCCAGCGGCCTCGGTGGGCACGGGGTGGGGACCCCTCCGTTACGGGGTCCAGGCCGGACCCGACCACGTCCCTCCCCTCCGTGGGCAGCGGGCCTCGGTCCCCTCACTATGTCCGAGACCGGGAGTCGGGTTGGGCATCCCCCGCCCACACCTCCGAGACAGCCACTCGGGAACGCGGCTGAGGGGCAGCAGGCCCGGCCGACCACAGCCCCTCGGTGCGGCCCGGGCAGCTCGGCGCCCCCAGCCAGGTCCTCGGCGGCTGCTCGCGGGCGGAGGCTGCGGCGCCGGGACCCGCGGGCGGCGCGGAGGAGGCGGGTCGGGCGGGCGCGGCACTCACCGCACATCGTGGCTGCTTCTCGGGTTCCTCCGCGGCTCCGGGGCGCTGCCTGTTCGGACGCTGGGGCGAGTCCGTGGGCTCCGTGCGCTCCGCGGGCTCCAGCTCCCGCCGCGCGGCCGCCAGCGCTTATAACCCGGAGCCCTCCGAGGGGGGCGGGGACGGGGGCGGGGAATGGGCGGGGACGGGGCGGGGCCTCCCCGCCTGCCTGCTCCCATTGGCCCCCGGTTGTCGTGACAACGGCGGGACCCGGCCCCCAGGAGCCAGGGAGGGGCGGAGGGGCGGCTCCCGGGCGCGGGTCCGGCCTGTAAGGCGAGGGCGCCGGGCGCAGGTCCCGGAGGGGGCTTAGGGCCACCGGCCGCCGGAGTTCGGACCCCGACTCAGCCACGGATAGGCGTGGAAGCCGGGCAGGCCGGATCGCGCTGTGCCTCCGCGTTCCCGTCTGTGAAACGGGCTACCGGGGAGCTGCCTCGCGGGGGTGCTGAGAAGTCAGACGGTCTGTGTACGGCGCAGAGCGGGGGGTCCGGCACCGCTCGCCAGCCCCGGAAACCCGCGTGAGCCGCTGGCCCCGCCGCGCTCCCATGTGGGTGACGGGCTTGCTTCAGAGCTCCGCGAAACGCTGGGCCTGGGCCTCACCCTGCACGGAGAGAACTCCCGGGCTGGGCGGAGAGGTGGGAAACGGAGGCTCCCGGAGGCAGAAAAGGACTCTGCCAAGACCGGACCGCCGCGGCGGGGGCAGACTTCGAACCTGGGATTTACGGCAGAGCCCGAACTTGGAGGCGAGGGTTCCGCAGTTGTGAACAAAGCTGGAGGCGCCCCAGGAAGCCCCGACCCCACCCGCGCCCAGCTGCTCCCGGAGATCGTCCTGCGCTGCAGGCCCGCGAGGGCCCCGGGGGTTCCCACGCCTGGGGTCGGAATCCGGCCTCCGGTGAGGCACCGAGGCCTGCGTTTCTCCGCCCTGGTTCCCGGCCGCCCTCCCCTTCCCCCTGCACTCTGGGCCCCTCCTCTCCCGAGGAAGGCCACGAGAACCGGCCCAACGTTTGTGCACTTTGAAGCTGTTTTTCTTTTCTTAAAAGAAAATCCCGAAATTCTAAATAGATCCTCCTCAGTCGTGAAAGAAAAAAAAAAGATTTTTACATCTTGTCTAGAGCATTCGTCTGACTTAATTTCACCGCGACTCTGCAAGCCCTGGGGGAAGGAGGTTGTACCATTGGAGGGTTGAGAAAACTGAGGCTCCACGCCAGTGAAGGAGGGGGCTTGGCGGAGTCGTGTTGTTGGGATATCTCAGGGCGATTCAGGAGTCCCCGCGTTTGCCCGCAACCCTCCACTATGCAGGCTGGCTTTCCTTCCTTCCTTCTCTCATTCCTAAGTACCCACTTCACGCCTGTCAGGGTGTGGGTGCTAGAGATGAAAGAGATGAAAGAGAACAGATCTGGCCCTGCCCTCCTGGCACTTACAAGTGAAGGGGAATCAGACACTAAGCTTGTGGTTACACAGAGAGCTAAAAATTCCAGGTAGGATACAGGGAGGGGGCTGGGCCAGCAGCGGAGAGGGTGCCAGGCTCTGCCTGGGACTGGGCAGGGCTGCACTGGTGCAGGTGGTCCAGAGCCTAGCGAAGCCAGGAAGGAGGGAGCTGCAGACGGTGCAAAGGTCCCCTGGGTGAGGGCTAGAACTTGAATGTGGAGATCAGGTTGTTTGGCCCAGACTGGCCTCCACTGTTGTAACTGAGGTGGGGACAGGGTGATGTCATCACCTTGTCTGGCTAGCACCAAGAACCCAGGAGCCCTGGGGTCCTAACAGGGTCCAAATCTGCCCTTCATCCTCCTGGAGGAGTCACAGCTCCATGGTGAGGAATGGCATGAGCGCACACTACCACCCCCGTGGATGCATCTGCAGCAGCTGCCGGCTGAGCATCACTTCTGCTCGGAGCCCCAGCCCTCTGAGAGTCTGAGAGTCATTTGGGAGGTTGATGGCCTGGGCCTGGCCACATAGCCTGGGCAGTGGTTCAGAGGTCAGCATGTGGCCCAGGCTGGGATGTTGACAACTTGCTTCAGCACATGAGGGAAACCAGCAGAAAAGATGAGCTTGGCCTGGCACAGTGGCTTGGGTCTTCATCCCAGCACCTTAGGAGGCCGAGGCGGGAGAATCGCTTGAGGCCAGAAGTTGGAAACCAGCCTGGGCAACAACAGGGAGATCCATCTTTACAAAAAGTAAAAAAAAAAAAAAAAAGAAAAAAAAGAAAAAACCAAACAGCCACGCGCGCTGGGCGCAATGGCCCAGGCCTGTAATCCTAGCACTTTGTGGGGGCAAAAGTTTGAGATCTTTTGGGCTTGCTTGAGCCCAGGAGTTCGAGACCAGCCTGGGCAACACAGCAAAACCCGTTTCTACTAAAAACACAAAAATCAGCTGGGTATGGTAATGTGCACCTGTAGTTCCAGCTACTCAAGAGGCTGAGGCACGAGAATGGCTTGAAACTGGGAGGTAGAGGCTGAAGTGAGCCGAAATTGCACCACTACACTCCAGCCTGGGCGACAGAGCAACTGTCTCAAAGCAAAACAAAAACCCAGGTGTGATGGCATGTGCCTGTAGCCTCAGCTACTCAGGAGGCAGGAGGACCTGCTTGATCAGCCCAGACAACATATTAAGACCTTGTCTCTACAAAATAATTTTTTTTAAATAAAAAAGATGGCTTATCCTCTCCTGAGTGGTGTGGCCGGTAGGAGGATGTCCTGATGATGCTGGGGACCTTCTCATCACTTTTGCAGTGGCGTGGAGAGAGGCCATTGAACAGTGGAGCAATCGGAGCAAGGCAGATGGATCGAGGATGGAGACGATACACATCAGAGCCTCTGGATTCAGCCAGATCTGAAACCAGGATTTATTCCTGGACTTCTCAGTATCAGAGCTCAATAAATTCTCATCTTTGCTTGGGGTACTCTCAAGTGACTTCTGTCATTTGCAACCAAGTAGAGTCCTGACTCTTTGATCATGCTGGAACTAAAGTCTGAAGCCCAGGGGAGTGGTTAGGCAGGAAGCCAGTGGCAGCCCGGAAAGGAGGCCTGGTCTGGATCAGGGGGCCCAGGCTTGGCCCTTTTGAAGGAGGGAAGATGCAGGGCCATGCCTAGGTGCCTCTCTCAGCTGGACCCCATACCTATGCTTACAGGGGGAGCCGGGTGTGGAGTCTGCTCCTCACGGTTCCAGTGTCCACTGCCCATGCTGCTCTCCATGGCCGGCCCCAGCCACACTTTCCAGGAGTGCCTCAACCTTTCTGGCCAGCAAGTGAGCCAAAGACCTGGCTGCTTCACCTAAGCAGCTTTTGCAAGCACTTGATAGTTGGGAGATTTGCTCATTGATCTGGTTTCTCCCAAACAACCCAGAGATCTTCTCCCCTCCCCCAGGCTCTACCCCCAACACAAACTGTCCAGCTGGGTCCCATGGCTGTCCAGGTAGATGAGGAATCCACCTGCTATCCCCTGGCCACAGGCCCTGTTCAGCTGCTTTTCCCTGTGACAATCCCACTACGGTCTAGGGAGGGTTATGGGGCCCATGGTAGGGCGAGGGCCTCCTTCAACTCCCGTGGGGTCCAGGCTGGACTTTCACCAACTCTCATGCTGTCACCAGGGTCCTCTCTACCAGTTTCCACCAGCCCAGCTCTGCCTGAATCTGGCTGCGCTATGGCTGCAGGGTGACCTGGGGTGGTCACCTGTTCTTCCTGATCGCCTTTTGCCCTTCCACATGTAGAAATGCCAGGCACATCTCAGTGTGGCCCAGAGACACAGCCCAGCCCAGGGACCACAGGGCCTCCTGAACTTCAGCAGAGGGCCCAGGGGGCTGGGGGTGCAGGGTGCTGAAGCCTGCAGCTGGGAGTCCTGCACTGGATCTCTCCATGGCGTGGGGAGGGAGATCCTAGGGGAATCTCTGAGTGGTGCCCACAGTGGGCAGTGGGTGGGGTTCAGGGAGCCCAGAGGAGACATCACAGGTGTCATGACTCGGACAGAGTGTCCTGCCTCGGGGAAGCCGATCCTCAGCTCAAACTTAAGATGATGGGGCATCAGGAGTAGCAGGGCTAAGGGCCAGACCTGGCATGGGGCAGGAAGCCACACCGCTCCACCCCCGCCCATCTTGAGAGGCTGGGATAGGGTGGATGGGGTATGAGTAGGTCACACACACACACACACACAAAATCCCCGGTTTGGGAAAATCTGAGAAAACTGATCTGGGGCCAGGATTCAAGACAGCCAGACGGGGAGAGCCAGGCAGGAAACCAAGGCAAGAATCCTTCCAAGGAGAAAGAAGCTGGCCGGGGGCCTGGAAAGGGGCAGGGTCATGTAGCTCAGGTTTTGTCCCGGAGACGGCTTCACCAGCAGCCCCCACCACCACCCCAGGGCTGAGGTGAGAGAGGGCCACACCCCATCCCTGTTATCAGGGCAGGCCGGGCTGCGCAGTGGGCCTCACTCAAGTTCCTGGGCGACAGGGATCTGTTTCACCTTCTTTCTCGCTCCTGTGGGAACTTCGGAGGAGGTCTGCCACAAAGCTGAACTCGTGCATTCTTTTATGATTGTAGGTTTTGTTTTTTAAATTGGGCTACACATACATTTTATAACTTTTTTCTTTTTTCTTTTGAGACAAAGTTTCACTTTGTTGCCCAGGGTGGAGTGCAGTGGCAGGATCTCCGCTCACTGCAACCTCTGCCTTCCCGATTAAAGCAATTCTCATGCCTCAGCCTCCTGAGTAGCTGGGATTACAGGTGCCTGCAACCATACCCAGCTGATTTTTTTGTATTTTAGTAGACACAAGGTTTCACCATGTTGCCCAGGCTGATCTCTAATTCCTGAGCTCAGGCAATCCACCCGTCTCGGCCTCCCAAAGTGCTGGGATTACAGGCGTGAGCCACCACGCAGAGCCTGAACCCCTGCACCTGGCCAACTTTTTTCTTACAAAAGAAATACATGTTCATTTCAGGAAATAGAGGATAAAAATGTTTTTAAAGGGCTAATGACTCAACTTTTTACCCACCACCAAATGTTATCCTCTGCATCTATAGTCAGTATTTAAAGTATTTAAACAACAGTACAGTCATTCTGCAAACATTGTTTTGTAGCTGGAATTTGACTTCTGGTGAGAAAGAACTTCAAATTGTGCTGCAAAGCTGGGATCTTGCCCAGGGTCATCAGCACTGTCCCTGATGCACCTCTGTGCCATGGCATCCTGGAAAACTTGGGCTTTCCGCTCTGCTTGGCCAGGAGACGGTGGGGGTTTGTGCGAGACGAGCACTAATCTGATACTGCACCAAGCACTGGCCGTGAGACAGCGGGGGTGGGTGGGCGGCAGGCTACCCCATGTCGCTCCGTTCCTGTTAACTCTCTGGCCAAGACAAAGGGGCTGGGGCTGTGGACTGAATGCTTGTGTCCCCCCAGATTCCTATGTTGAAATCCTAGCCCCCAAGATGATGCTATTAGGATACAGGGCCTTTCGAGACGTGCTTCAGTCGTGAAGACTGAGCCCTCGTGAAGGGGTTCGTGTCCTTACCTAAGGGACCCCGGAGAGCTGCCTTGCCCCTTGGGATGCAGCGAGAAAGCACCACCCATGAACTGGGAAATGAGCCCTCACGAGACACCAGATCTGCTGGTGCCTTGACCTTGGACTTCCCAGCCTCCAGAACTGTAAGCAATAACCTTGTTGTTTACAGGCCCCCCAGTCTGTGGTGTCCTGTTGTGGCAGCCACATGGACGGGGAAGACAGCTGATGAACGTAACACCTGCCTTTTCTCACCTGTGTGGCCCTACTTACGCTCACCCCATGCCAATCACTCAGTTATTTCAGGCAAAGCAGCTTCTCAGGGACAAAAAGGTACATGCTGGGGTCCAGGGAGAGGCCTCACATCCACATGCTGGGGTCCAGGGAGAGGCCTCACATCCACATGCTGGGGTCCCCGCGGGTCCAGGGAGAGGCCTCACATCCACATGCTGGGGTCCCTGCAGGAGCAGGGAGAGGCCTCACATCCACCGGCCGTGTGGGGAGGTAAAGTATGGCTGTTCGTTTATTTTCCAAATGTCCTCGGCACTTACATGTGCCTGCCCTGTGCTAGGCCAGGGCGTGTAGAGAGGAAACCAACCCAGTTTCCACCCTTGAGGAGCTTATAGCTCACAGTCTAGCAGGCAAACACACACACAGAAAATAGGGAGTGGCATTCCAATTCTAACTGAATTTTATAAGTTGGAAGGCATTCAGCTGCAAATTGGGTGGGGAAGGGCACGCTGGGTGTAAGGCCAGCTGAAGCAAAGGCCAGGTAAGAAAAGCAGGCCAGGCTGGGCGCAGTGGGTCACACCTGTAATCCTAGCACTTTGGGAGGCCTAGGCGGGAGGATCATTTGAGGTTAGAAGTTCAAAACCAGCCTGGCCAACATGGTGAAACTCCATCTCTACTAAAAATACAAAAAAAAAAAATCAGCCAGGCGTGGTGGTCGGTGCCTTTAGTCCCAGCTACCCGGGAGGCTGAGGCAAAAGAATCACTTGTACCTGGGTTTGTACCTGGGAGGCGGAGATTGCAGTGAGCCCAGGTCACACCTCTTCACTCCAACCTACCTGACAGACTGAGATTGTCTCAAAAAAAAAAAAGAAAAAGAAAGGAAAGAAAGAAAAAGAAAGAAAAGAAAAGAAAAAAGGCACAGCGTGTGAGCAGTGCCGATTCTGCACACACCTTGTCTAGAACCAAACGCCCACAGGGTCCAAGCAGGTAATGTAAGGAAGGACAGTGAGTGGGAGGTGGCAACAGGGCACCCAAGCGGGTTGCAGCTGCCGGCTGGAGCGGGGAGAGTGGCAGCTTTTATTCCCTTATTTGTCCCCACCCATGTTCTGTTTTTGTCCTATCAGAATACCCTTTTCTCTATCCTTCCCGGATTGGCTACTTTTAGAATTCTGCTGATTGGTGCATTTTACAGAGCGCTGATTGGTGCGTTTGGTGCGTTTTACAGAGCGCTGATTGGTGCGTTTGGTGCGTTTTACAGAGCGCTGATTGGTGCGTTTTACAGAGCGCTGGTTGGTGCGTTTTACAGAGCGCTGATTGGTGCGTTTTACAGGCTGATTGGTCGCGTTTTACAGGCTGGTTGAGTGCGTTTACAGAAGCGCTGGTTGAGTGCGTTTTACAGGCTGATTGGTGCGTTTTATAAACCTCTTATAAGACGGGAAGTTCCCTAAGTCCCACTCGACCCAGGAAGTCCAGCCGGCGTCACCTCTCAGTGGGGACTGAGGTCATGTGCCCCATTTAAGACTCTTCCTGGTACCAAAAAAGGCAGGAGGCTGGTCACTGAGTGGAGCCCAGTGTGAGGCGAGGGCGCAGTGTGGAGCTGGGTAGGAAGCCTGTAAGAGCCGCTTTTGAATAATTAAAGGTAGGTGTTTCAAATTGTGTTTATTTGCCCATTCTGTAAATAGACCTTTCCTGAAAGGCCGAAGCCATGTGCTCCTGGGGGCAGAGGTTTGCAGCCGGCCCTGACCGAGGGCTGGGGAAGGCCCAGTGGCTCAGATGTGCTGAGGGGGAAAGGGTGGCGCCTGCCATCACGTTGGGCCCTCTGCCCCATGGAGCCTCTTGTGTTGTTGAGAACTTCTCCCTATAGAACCGCAGCGGGAGCTGGCCCTGGAGCACTTGCCTGGGGCTTGAAGGCTGGGCAGTGCCCCAGCAGAGTGGGTGACAGCGATTCGTTAGGTAAAGAGTTTCAACGCTGTGGGCCACATTAGATCTCTTCCCTGTTGCATAGTCTTCTTTGTGCATTTTTTTGTTTTTGTTTTTGACTTGTCTTTCACAATCCTTTAAAAATATGAAACCATTCTTGGCTGGCTGGCTGGGCATAGAAAAACAGGCCAGGATCAGGATTTGGCCTTGTGGGCTGTGGTCTGTGGGTCCTTTCTTTAATGCCAGTGCTCAACCCAGGCCTGGCCATGGAGTCCAACCCTCAGTGGAGGGTGTCTGCACTGTGCCCCTTGGGGGCTGTATGTGATGGACCTGTGTGTGGCTGCCGTTGGCAGGGGGTGAGGAGTTCACACACTCAGTGGGGAGCCCTGAGAACCTGGCTCAGGAAACCAGCAGGGTTCCAGAGCAGCCTGGTGCCCAGAGGCCTCCAGGACAGCAGCCTAGTGGGGGGCGCTGGCTGCACAAGGGCTACTGTGGCCAGCAAAGGGCGGCGTCTGCGTGCTTTCCCAGGAAGATGCGTGTGTGCTCTGGGGTTACGGCCGCCCTGGCCAGGAGCCCCGGGGGAAGCAGCCCCGAGTGTGAGGAACTCCAGGCTTCCCAGAGCACATGCCCCAGAGGGGCTGCTCTATGCAGGCCTGGGAGCCCGGAATCGCCTGGGCCACTCACTCAAGCCACCGTGGTGATTGTGGGGGGGTGCCCTGCCCTGGCAGGTTTGCATTCTTCTGAGGGGCCTACTTTTGGCTCTCTTGACCTAAACTTTGCCTCTGTGCCAATGTTTACCCTGCACCCCTGCAGATCCCCTCGCCACCCACTCGTCCTTCTCTGTGCCCTGTGAATCTGGCTTCATCAGGGGTCCAGGGCCCTCTGGCTTCTGGTGGGGCTTTGGCTGACGAATGACACCCAGCAGGAGGTCCAGGAAGGGTGGGGAGTGAGGTCAGGATATTTGCCCTCCAGGAGGCGACTGAATCTCTTCCGTGGGCCTCAGGTTCTGTCTGGTTGTCTCTCCCCCTGCTACACTCTCGGGGTCCAGCCCCTTCAGGTCTAGGAGTGGCCTTGCTCCAGCTGGGCAGCCCCTTACACCTGCATGCTCCCTTCCAGGAATGCTCCTCAGTCACTCTGTCCAAGGCTGCAACCTCGGGGCCCCAGCTGTCTGTGTCTGTCCAGGACCGTCCTGGTTCTAGCACTGAAATTCCCACGTCCCAGGGAACCCCTCAGTCCTGGACAAACCGGAACAGTTGTCACTCTGGCTGCCACCTGTTTCCTTGCATTCTTGTCTAATAAGCTGAGAGTAAGAAAGGCCCAAGTTTGGGCCCAGGCGCAGTGGCTCACGCCTGTAATCCCAGCATTTTGGGAGGCCGAGGCGGGTGGTTCACGAGGTCAGGAGTTTAAGACCAGCCTGGCCAAGATGGTGAAACCCGTCTCTACTAAAAATACAAAAAATTAGCCGGCGGTGCTGGCAGGCAGCTATAATCCCAGCTACTCAGGAGGCTGAGGCAGAGAATTACTTGAACCCGGGAGGCAGAGGTTGCAGTGAGCCAAGATCACACCACCGTACTCTAGCCTGCACGACAGTGTGAGACTGTCTCAAAAAAGAAAAAACAAAAAAGCCCCAAGGTTATACTCCCCCAGTGTCTCAGGACCGGAAGTTTGGACTCCCAGTGTCTCAGGACCAGTGTGAGAAGTGCAGCAGTTGCTAAGTACTGAGTGTGGCTTTTTCTTCAAGGGGGTTGCCTCCAAATTCTTCCTGTCCCACTGCCTAGACTGGGTGCTGGCTGTGCTACCTGCCTGGGGTTCCTGCCTGGCCCGTAGGCAGCTGAGCCAGCAACACCATGTACTGCAGATGTCCTACCGATCCAGGGCTGGGGGGTGGGTAGGAGAAGTAGGGAGCGCTTTGAGTGTGGTGGTGAATGTCTCGTCTGAGTCTGGCAGTGGCATTTGGCTATAATTCTTAGAACTCATGACAGGGACAGAGGTTGAAGGCTTGGGACCCAGGACACTTCTGGTGTCTCTCTCCAGACAGCGGGTTTTGGGTGAGCCATGCAGACAGGCAATGGGCAGCATCCCAAGCAAGCGTCAGCCCAGCACCAAGGGGCATGGGCCAGACCCCAGAGCATGCCTGGAGCCACTCCCTGCCTGCTGCACGGCCTCGTTTCCCTGTGCGTCTAGACAGCTGGGTGGGACATGAGACTCTCCCAGCCTCTGCTGGTGCAGGTAGGAGGCTTAGGGAGGGTGTCCACTAAGTGAGCCAGCAATGGTACCTTCTGGAGTGACCAACAGGCGGGGGGGGGGGTCATCTGTGCCTGTTTCCCTCTCCACTGGGGACAGCACCCTGACTTCTTCTGTGGAATCACCCCTTCTCTGCACTTAGCCTGCTGGATCGTGAGGGGCCGATCAACACGGTCTGGCTCCAGGCTGGACCAGGGACCTAAATCAGCCTGATGAGAACCAGCACGTGTCGTCCGGAGGAGTTCAGAAAAGAGAGGGTCTCTTTCCCACAGACTTACTAAGGTGTTAGAATGCAAGACTGGGGTTTTGCTTGTGGGGTTTCAACTTGATCCAAGTGGAGAGACTCTGAGAGTGGGGATAAAACAGGAAAGAAGATCTGTGTGCCTGGATCCAGCCCTTCCTGTAGCCACGCTTGCCTAGACTTCTCTGTCACCCAGGCTGGAGTGCAGTGGTACGATCTTGGCTCGCTGCAACCTCCACCTCCCAGGCTCAAGCGGTCCTCCCATCTCAGCTTCCCCAGTAGCTGGGACCACAGGCACACACCACCGCGTCCATCTAATTTTTGTAATTTTGTAGAGATAGGGTCTCACCATGTTGCTCAGGCTGGTCTCAAACTCCTGAGTTCAAGTGATCCGCCCGCCTCGGCCTCCTGAAGTGCTGGGATTACAGGCGTGACCCACCGCACCCGGCCTTGTAGGGCTTTTTGTTCCTTGCTTGGATGGGGGCCTTGGCTTGCCTGGGGGGGTGTTGACCCTTGTCCCCAGGGACTTCTGCACCGTTTACCCTCTCCTCTGGCCTTCACTGCCCTGGGCCTGGGAGTGTTTAGAGGTCTTCAGGCCGGGCGCGGTGGCTCACGCCTGTAGTCCCAGCACTTTGGGAGGCCGAGGCGGGCGGATCACGAGGTCAGGAGATCGAGACCATCCTGGCTAACACGGTGAAACCCCGTCTCTACTAAAAATACAAAAAAACTAGCCGGGCTCGGTGGCGGGCGCCTGTAGTCCCAGCTACTCGGGAGGCTGAGGCAGGAGAATGGCGTGAACCCAGGAGGCGGAGCTTGCAGTGAGCCGAGATCCGGCCACTGCGCTCCAGCCTGGGCGACAGAGTGAGACTCCGCCTCAAAAAAAAAAAAAAAAAGAGGTCTTCCAAGCAGTCTGCCCAGTCACTCAGGCGTTCGTTATCTTCATGCACCCTGCACGGTGGAGGTGGGCCCTCGCCTTCCGGGAAACCTTCCTGTGATACGGTCTGTAAGCGCTGATCTTTGTGAAGTCCTTGAGGTTTCTCATGGGATACTGGGAGCACTACCACCTGTTGACACCATCTGTGCCATGACTGACGCCCTAACTTTAGTTTTCCATGGAGCACTGAGAGTGCAGGTCTCACAGCCCATGATGCACCAGGAAGCCCGTTGCTGGAGAAGCCCTGAGTGCTCACTGGCGTCTACTCCATCCCTTCACATCAGTGAGTGGCACCGTTGCTAGGGCTGGAGATTTTCTTTACCCAGCCTGACTGACATAAAGGGAGCTCGTAATGACTCTAGGAGGGAAAACACCTCCCGGGTGTATTCATAGACAAGACAAACCAATAAAACGGGGCTTCCCCATTCTGAAGATGTGGCAACGTGTTGCTTATGTTTGGAAATAACTAGACCCATTCACAAAACTCATCTTCCTTTTCTTGTAAATGGAAACCACTTTTTGACTTTCTTTTCTCAATAGTGTTATCTTCAGAAAATCTTTCTGATCTTAAAGGATATGTATACACACATATATTTTTGTTTTGAAAAATTTCAAGCATACACAAAAATAATCTGATGAATACTCATCACGCAGAGTCAGCTATTATCAACATTTGGCCTGTCTTGCTCCGTCTGTCCCTACAGTTTTTGCTTTGTTTTGTTTTGCTGGACCAAATCCTGATATGGTTTGATTTGCTAATACAGGCATACCTCATTTTATTGTACTTTGCCTTATCGCATTTTTCAAATATTGAATTTTTCACTAAATTGAAGTTTTGTGGCAACTCTGCATTAAGCAAGTCTATCGGCGCCATTTTTTTCAACAGCCTGTACTTACTTTGTGTCTCTGTGTTAGCATCTTCTAGCAATAAATTATTTTAAGATTGAGATATGTGCATTTTTTACACACAATGCTATTGCGCACTTAATAGACTATAGTAGACCGGGCACAGTGGTTCACGCCTATAATCCCAGCACTTTGGGAGGCCAAGGCGGGCTGATCACAAGGTCAAGAGTTCGAGACCAGCCTGACCAACATGATGAAACCCCGTCTCTCCTAAAAATACAAAATTAGCAAGGCGTGGCAGCGTGCGCCTGTAGTCCCAGCTACTCAGGAGGCTGAGGCAGGAGAATCCCTTGAACCTGGGAAGCGGAGTTGCAGTGAGCTGAGATGGAGCCACTGCACTCCAGCCAGGGCAATAGAGCAAGACTCTGTCTCAAAATAATAATAATAATAGACCATAGTATAAACATAACTTTTGTTGTTGTTGTTGTTTTGAGACAGAGTTTCACTGTTTCGCCCAGGCTGGAGTGCAGTGGTGTGATCTCGAGAGGCTCACTACAACTTGCGCCTCCCGGGTTCAAGGGATTCTCCTGCCTCAGCCTTCGGAGTAGCTGGGACTACAGGCATGCGTCACCATGCCTGGCTAAGTTTTATATTTTTAGTAGAGACGGGGTTTCACCATTTTGGCCGGGTTGGTCTCGAACTCCTGACCTCAGATGATCCACTCACCTCGGCCTCCCAAAGTGCTAGGATTACAGGTGTGAGCCAGTGTGCCCGGCCTAAACATGACTTTTATATACACTGGGAAACCAAAAAACTTGAGTGACTCACTTTATTACGATACTCACTTTATTGTGATGGTCTGGAACCAAACACAAAGTATCTTCCAGGTATGCCTGTAATTCATGGTGTGGATTTTAAAGTAAAGACTGTTATGACCACAATACCAGTATCACAGCAAACAAAACTCATAATACCTTAATAGTATCTAACACTCACTTCCTATTCCTACTTCCTCGATTGTCTCAAAAATATCTTTTTACAGCTTGTTGGTTGAAATCAGTGTACAAACAGCATGTACACATGGCTAGTATGTTTCTAAGACTTGTAAAATATGTAATCCAGGAGAACATTCACAACTTCCCCATGCCATTCGCTCTCCCATCTTGGGATGGTCTGAGGGTAGCAAGTGTCTTTACAGCCTGCAAACCCCGTGTAACTGTGCTCCCATGAACATCCATTTCCTGCCTGGCCGGGAGCAGGCACTGAGACTGTGTGGGGACCATGTGCTGCCGGAAAAGCAGCAGCCCAGGGCCCACAGCCCAGAGTGGCAGGAGATGTGAAGACAAGGGAGGGACGGGCAGAAGTGCCAGTGCACGGTGAAGACAAAGGAGGGACGGGCAAAAGTGCCAGTGCTTGCAAGAGGCGGCTGCAGGGTGGGGACTGTCCTGGCCCCATAGTTGGGGTGGCCAGGGCCGAGCTTTGACTCGCTGCAGCTTCGAGCCTCTGGCATTCTCCTCTTCCATCAGACGGAGGCAGCCGGCGCTCCCATACACTGCTGGGGAGAGTATCCATGGATACAACTTTTTTTTTTTTTCAGACGGAGCCTCACTCTGTCATCCAGCCTGGAGTGCGGTGGCGCGATCTCAGCTCACTGCAACCTCCGCCTCCCAGGCTCGAGAGATTCTCATGCTGGAATTACAGGCATGCACCACCATGCCTGACTAATTTTTGTATTTTTAGTAGAGACAGGGTTTCACTATGTTGGCCAAGCTGGTCTCGAACTCCTGGCCTCAAGTGATCCTCCCACCTCGGCCTCCCAAAGTGCTGGGAGTACAACTTTCTAGAGAGAAATTTGGCAGTATGTATGAAAGACCTTAAAATGTCTATTTTCTGACACATGTTCTAATGGGATAATGAACAACCGGGCAAAAAATATTCAAGATGTTCGCCTGGTGCTGTTTATACTTAGCGAACATTGAAGATAACCCACATCCATCAATAGGGACGGGTTATGTGAAGAATGGAACATGCCCACGAGGAAATGTCACGCAGCCCTGAGACTCAGACACAGGCCGTATTACTAAACAGAAAAAGAGGGCTACAGCAACGCTGTTGTATTGCATAGTCCTCATTGTGTTTTTGTTTTATTTTGAGCAGCTTTATTGAGATAGAATTCACATACAATTCACCCACTTAACGTGTACAAAATAGGGAGTGCTGATGAGAGGCCGTTTTGTTAGAGGGGGAAATGTGTGCTGGAGACCTCAGGTACAGCGTGTGTATGCTGGAAAATTGCTAATGCTTTCACCACAAAAACAAAGCGAAACACCACAAACCCCAATAACGTTGTGTAGTGATGGAGATGTTGGTTGGTTGGTGGTGGTCATCTCACAATGTCTATCTGTACAATAACGATGTGAAGTGATGGATGTGTTGGTTGGTTGGTGGTGGTCATCTCACAATGTCTATCTGTACAATAACGATGTGTAGTGATGGAGATGTTGGTTGGTTGGTGGTGGTCATCTCACAATGTCTATCTGTACAGTAACGATGTGAAGTGATGGAGGTGTTGGTTGGTTGGTGGTGGTCATCTCACAATGTCTATCCAGCCAATAACGGATGTGAAGTGATGGAGGTGTTGGTTGGTTGGTGGTGGCCATCTCAATAAATGTCTATCTGTACAATAACGATGTGAAGTGATGGAGGTGTTGGTTATTGGTGGTGGTCATCTCACAACGTCTATCTGTACAATAACGATGTACGGATGGAGGCAAGTTGGTTGGTTGGTGGTGGTCATCTCACAAATTATCTGTACACAACGATGCGTAGTGATGGAGGTGTTGGTTGGTTGGTGGTGGTCATCTCACAGTGTCTGTCTGTACAATAACGATGTGAAGTGATGGAGATGTTGGTTGGTTGGTGGTGGTCATCTCACAATGTCTATCTGTACAATAACGATGTGAAGTGATGGAGATGTTGGTTGGTTGGTGGTGGTCATCTCACAATGTCTGTCTGTACACAACGATGTGTAGTATTGACATGCTTGGTTATTGGTGGTGGTCATCTCACAATGTCTATCTGTAGCAAAACATCACACTGTACACCACAAATATGCACAATTTTCATTTGTCAATTATGCCACAGTAAAACTGGGGAGAAAATAAAGTATACAATTCAGTGTCATCTAGTATATGACCAGAGTTGTGCAACCATCACCACCATCAATTCCAGAAACATTTTCATCATCCTTCAATCAAAAAAAATTGGGAGAACCTCTGCATCTGGAGGAAAGGCTTCTTGACCGTGGTGCTCCTGGAAGCAGAAAGGCTGGCCCCTTGCCTGTGAGAAGCAGCGTGGTTTTCCTGTCCTGCCTGCAGAGTGGCGAGTGGCAGGCCTGTAAGCAGGGCCGGGGGAAATGCTGTGAGTCCAGGGGGCCGTGGAGGCATGTGCCAGGCCTTTGTCCTGGAGCCCTGACAGGCTGGACAGGACCCCACCTACAGAAGTGTAATGAGCTGGACCTCCCCTCCCACCACCAGCTCCTCTCAGGGGTCCCTGGTGCCTCCCCCATCTGCCCAGCCTGCTGAGTTGGGGTCACGGGCCTCCTGACCATGGCACCAGCCTGTCTGGCTAGGCGCTCCTTGGCAGAGAAGTCAGGGCAGGGAGAACAAGAGGCTCTGTGTCCTGTAGGGGTGCAAACTGCCCCACATCACGATCTCAATCAGTGGAGTGAAATGATTTGGACTTTCTCATGAGGCTGCAGATGTTGGTGAGCAAAAATAACTGAAAACAAGCCAGCATCCAGACTCCTAGCCTTCCAGCCTGGCACGTCCAAGTGGTCCCAGTGCATGGATGGAGTCACAGCAGAGATCCCGATGGCAGGGGCCACTTTCCTGAAAGGGACTCGCCAACCCTGTCTTGGCTCCCACTGACCCTAAACGTAGGCAGGTCACAGTGACTGCCCACGCGGGGGTCCTAGATCCTGACTGTCATGAGACTTCATGCCAGGTATCTCTGCACCTGCTGCCTGGAAAACCATTTGAGGTGCCACACTGTTCTCTCATTGGCCAACAAGAAGATCCCTGGCCGGGCACCGTCGCTCACGCCTGGAATCCCAGCTCTTTGGGCGGCCGAGGCAGGCAGATCACGAGGTCAGGAGATGAGACCATCCTGGCTAACACAGTGAAACCCCGTCTCTACTAAAACTACAAAAAAATTAGCCGGATGTGGTGGTGGGCACCTGTAGTCCCAGCTACTTGGGAGGCTGAGGCAGGAGAATGGCGTGAAGCCAGGAGGCAGAGCTTGCAGTGAGCCGAGATCACGCCACTGCACTCCAGCCTGGGCGACAAGAGTGAAAAAAAAAAAAGAAAATCCTTGTAGTGTGTGACTGCGGTGCCTCGATGGATCACAGTGATGGACCCCAAGATCCCCACTGAGCGCAAGGCTCTCCTGGCCCGTTCCTGCCTTCTCCTGCCGGCTTCTGTCCCCTGACTCTGAGTGTAGCCTGAAGTCCCTCCCAGCACAGGCCTCAAGCCTGTGGAGCAGAGCTCACCCCAAATCAGCTGAAGCCAAAAAGAAAGGAAATGTCCTGTTCCCGAGACTGGGTCCAGGGCTCAGGTCGCTCTTCCTGGTGCCAGCCACCGTGCCTAGGAGTAGAGGGTCACTGGAGCCAGTCTTGATGCTGTGCAACTGGGAGAAAAACTCAAAGTGGTGCAAGTCAAAAGGGGACTTAATTAGTTCACATAACGGAAAAATCCATGGGGCAGGTGCAGGCGTGGCTGGATCCAGGCACTCAGATACTGAAGGCTCCTCTTCCCTCCGTCTCTCAGCTCTGCTTTTCTCTGTGCTGCTTTAGGTCAGCTTTCTTTGCCTGGTGGCCCTGGAAGTTCCAGGCTTGTATCCTACTGACTTAGCAACCCCAGTGGACAGCGAGCACCCGTCTCCAAAGGTTCAGAGGAAGGACTGGGATTTCCTTAGGTTGTGCGGGGAATCATGCATCCCTGAGCCAATCTCTGTATGGTCACTACAGGTCTGGGCTTCAGACCCATCGTGGGGTGGGGTGGGGTGGACTGGACATCTCCAAGACAAATCTGAGATGCTGTTAACAGACCAAGGCATGGACGATGGGCTGTAAAAACTTTTTTTTTTTGAGACGGAGTCTTGCACTGTTGCCCAGGCTGGAGTGCAATGGTGCAATCTCAGCTCACTGCAGCCTCCACCTCCCATGTTCAAATGACTCTCCTGCCTCACCATCCCGAGTAACTGGGATTATAGGCGCCGCCACCACACTCGGCTAATTTTTTGTATTTTTAATAGAGACGGGATTTCACTATGCTGGTCTCGAACTCCTGACCTCATGATCCATCCACCTGAGCCTCCCAAAATGCTGGGATTACAGGCATGAGACACTACACCAGGCCTTGAGCCACCTCACCAAGCCTATAAAAAACCTTTTTTCCATAACAAATGTGTAAGAGTCTGCCTGGGCCAGGGGGAGGGACGTCAGAGCAGGCAGGGCCAGGCGGAAGGGAAGCGTGCGGGGAGGGGAGCCCCATGGGTTGAAGCAGGAACCTTGGGGTGCTGCGGGTAGAGCCCAGGAGCCTAGGGTGTGGGGCCCACAGACAGGGCGGGCTGGGCGGTGCCTCCCCATGCCCTCCGTTGTGGGAGGCTCAGCGGAGGGCCTTAGACAGAAGTGACCTGGAGGAACCTGCACTTTAGGAAGATCCCTGGGGCAATGGGAGCCTGGGTGGGTGGGAGGCCTCGGGGGAGCATAAACAGAGTCCTAGAGCTGCTGGTGAGGGGAGGGAGGGAAGGAAGCGTGGCGTGCCCCATGGATCCAGCCCTGGAGGGCACCAGGAGCGCTGAGGCTGGCTTTCAGAACAAAGGCAGCAGCAGGCTGGGGAGGTGAGGAACATGGTTGCGCCTGGTTGAATAGGTGCCAGTGGACACCCCATTCTGCAGTGGAGAGGTACATGGGCAGTCGGATAGGTATCTGGGGCTTGAAGAGGGAGCTGGGCTGGAGGCTGGTCAGAGTCCGGGCACCTGGATGGGAAGAGGTGGAGGGTGGGGATAAGGGGAGGATGCAGAGGAACCCAGGCCCAGAGGCCTGATCTGCACTCGGGTGCCTGCTCCTGCTGGCCTGTGACTTTGGGCAAGCCTCCTCATCTCCTGGCGCCTTGATTTCCTCATCTGCAAAACGGGGCTTGGAAAGCCTAACTCCCGGGCAGTCACGAGGACAGAAGAGAACAGGCTCTGCAAACCGCGTGGCACAGTGTGCGTGCTCAGAGGACAGCGAGGAAGCCTACAGGCAGGGCAGGGGCCAGGCCAGAGAGGGTCCCAGAGCCACAGCTTAGGGAGGGGCAGGCTGTCCATAGGGAGAGGCGGCTGCTTCTGCTTCCCCGTGAGCTAAACTCAAGCGTCCCTGGGGGAGTCCGACGGGTGCGGCCGAAGCTGGGAAGGGCGCTCCATCAGTGGGGGTTCTGCAGCAGGGTCACTGCCAAGAACAGCTGCAAAGCCACCCTTTGCGGCGACATGCGGAGCCTTCATTATTTTCTTCAGAACACACAGCTGGGAAATAAATGATCACTGGCTGCAAGGATGGGTGTTGGCCAGATGGCCTTTCTGTCACCCCTCCCAGCTGAAAGGGATTTTGGGAAATTGTCTTGTCATCAGAGGAGGAAAAGGAGCTGTGTGCTGGCGGTTTTCGGAGCGTGAGTGAGTCAGACAGTGGCTACAGAGAGTCTCAGACCTTTGGACCAATCCACCCACTGGACAGATGGGAGAGGGGCCCAAGAGGCTTGACACCTCGTGTAGCTCATCCGGCAGGTCGAGGGCCCTGGAGGTGGCCACCAGCTGGTGCAGACTCTTGCCCTGCAGGTGGGGCTGTACTCCGGGGTCTGGCATGAGCTCCAGCACCCCCTAAACTTGCCCAGGGCCCACTTAGTTAGGGATGCGTCCAGAGGGGCCCAACGTGTCCTGGGCAGTCGTGGTGTGAGAGGTTTTTTGTGTGTGTCTGCATGTGTGCACACGCAAAGGACGAGCTGGAGGCCGGGCATGGGCGATCTCCAGGGCCACGAGCGGTATGTGAGCTCCATTCTCTACGGCAGGGAGAGTGGATGGCACAAGAAACCGCTGCTCCTCTTCCAGGCCTTGGCCCTTGCTGTTTCCCCAGACTGAAGGCTTCCTCCCATCCCACGAGGCTCTTGTCCCCGCTCCAGAGAAGCCTTCCTGACTGCTCCATTGAAAGCAGCCACCTACAGAGCGAGACTCCATCTCAAAAAAAAAAAAAAAAAAAAAAAGCAATCATCTAATTCAACCTGGCTGCTTGCCTGACGCCCAGACCCTGCCTGGTACCCCTGGAGTGCGCCTTGCAGGCCAAGCCGCAACTTCCATCACCAGGCCTTAGCCAAGCTTCCACCCTGTTTCCGGCTCCTTCTGGGAGGACCCCGGCTGGGTGAGCAGGGCCTTACTAACCTCCCTCCTAGAGGAAGGGACAAGCAGGGCAGGGGGGCCAGGGCTGCCCCTGGGATCTGAGGAGTCGGGTTGGGCAGAGGCAATCAGGTGACTTACCAGGCCTGACAGGGCAACTGCACATCCCTGACTGCACAGCCTCGTTCCTCTGCTACCAACCGCTGAGACGGTGCAAAACTCAGGCCAGGGTTGAGAAGCTGCTGCCCAGGAGGCGCTTCCCCCAGAGAACTCCATTTCTGTGGACTCCCAGGCATGGCCTCCATACCTGGAACCCTCTCATGGCAGGGAACAGGACTGCTCTGAGCCTGCCGGGTTAGGGTTTGGCTCTCTGTTCTGACCCCAAGGCTCTTCATTGCTACCTCTCCCCAGATATGTTGACTCACATGTGAAATGGGAATTATACTCTAGCTTAATAACTTATGAGGATAACATAAGAGAAGGCAACAGGAATGTTCATAAAATTGTATAATAAATTTAAGTATTTTCAAAAAAATAGAAACCAAGCAAAAATACTTTTCTGGTTACAATAAGAGGATAGTTTAAAAAAAAAAAATCTTGGCCGGGGGCGGTGGCTCATGCCTGTAATCCCAGCACTTTGGGAGGCCGAGGTGGGTGGATCACGAGGTCAGGAGATGGAGACCATCCTGGCTAACATGGTGAAACCCCGTCTCTACTAAAAATACAAAACTAGCTGGGTGTGGTGGCGGGTACCTGGTATAGTCCCAGTTACTCAGGAGGCTGAGGCAGGAGAATAACTTGAACCTGGGAGACGGAGTTTGCAGTGAACAGAGATCACGCCATTGTACTCCAGCCTGGGCAACAAGAGCGAAACTCAGTCTCAAAAAAAAAAAAAAGGAAAAGAGAAAAAACATTATCCTAGAGCAGAAGAGGACATTAGAACTGAAACTGTGGGCCGGGCGCGGTGGCTCACGCCTGTAATCCCAGCACTTTGGGAGGCCGAGGCGGGTGGATCACGAGGTCAGGAGATCGAGACCATCCTGGCTAACACAGTGAAACCCCGTCTTTACCAAAAATACAAAAAATTAGCCAGGCATAGTGGCGGGTGCCTGTAGTCCCAGCTACTTGGGAGACTGAGGGAGCAGAATGGCGTGAACCCGGGAGGCGGCGCTTGCAGTGAGCCAAGATCACGCCACTGCACTCCTGCATGGGCGACAGAGTGAGACTCCGTCTCCGAAAAAAAAAAGAACTGAAACTGTGTAAGAAGATACATGTTAAAACCTGTAAGATGCAGGATGCATACACAGTGGTATTCAGAGGGAAGTTCATAGCCTAAAAACATCTTTTAGAAAATATAAAAGAAGAAAACTCCTTGCAAGCAGGGTTTTATTTTATTTTTTTTCTTTTCTGTCTTGTTCACTGATATATGCCAAGTGCCTGGAGCTGAGGAGGCGGAAGAAGTTGAGGAGGACAGAATGGGGCAGGCTCTGTGGTCAGGAGAGGAGGAGGAGGCTGGAGCTGACGAGGCGGAAGAAGCTGAGGAGGACAGAACGGGGCAGGCTCTGTGGTCAGGAGAGGAGGAGGCTGCTGGAAACTCTGAGGACTGAAAACTCAGGGCCAGACTACATAAGGGCCAGTGTGGCTGGTGCCAGCTGGATATGATGAACAGAGAACAAGATCGTCCCCCCAGAACAACCTAGCACTTTCTACATACAGTCACCGCATAATTTACTGTCCAAACCAGGGACTCTGAGAGTAAAGAGCGGTGTTGTTTCTAACTGTGCCAAGACAACAGAAGTAAGCTGGGGCTGTACCCCACAGATCAGTTGTGGGGTCACTCTAGAGAGGGCAGGGGCAGATGGGTGTGACGCATGTGTGCGTGAAACCCTGAACTAATGGAGATAACCAGAAAAACTGAAATTGAACTCCATCCTGGTGGAATGGGGCACAAAATTCAAATTAAACTTAGTTGTAGGCTTAGTTACGGTGACTCATGCCTGTAATCTCAGCACACTGGGAGGCCGAGGCAGGAGAATTACTTGAGCCTAGGAGTTTGAGATCAACCTGGGCAACATAGCAAGATCCCATCGCTACAAAAATAAAAAATAAAAAGTGAGCTGGGCATGGTGGCACATGCCTGTAGTCCCAGCTACTCAGGAGACTGAGGCAGGAGAATTGCTTCAGTCAGGAGTTTGAGGTTGCAGTGAGTTATGATTAAGTCACTGCACTTGAGCCTGGGCAACAGAGTGAGACTCTTATCTCTGGAAAAAAAAATAGTTACAGAAAAAATAAGCAGAGTTACATTTTATATCCTGCAGGATACAGGTGGCACCCTCAAAATAGGTAGTTCGAGAAGATTTTAGTAGAAGATCCTTTGTGAAGGTGTGGACAGGCTGTGGGGAGAACACAGGCAGTACTCTGGTGTTAGTAATAGCAGGGAACCATTACTGTTTCTAGGCCAGAAGGAACAATGGGAGAGAGAAGTTTCTGGAACTCTGAGGCTGAAAGGGCTGTCTGAAGTTTGTCTGATAGAAGCTGTGACCTTCGGCTGTGGGATGCAGGAGGCCCTGCAGGAAGGATTTTCTTCTTCTCTCTCCCTTCAGTCTTCTGCTAAATACCTCCCTTGGGCTGAACCCCACTCGAAGTGAGAGGCATAGAGAACCCTTCCATGTGGCCCATAACCAGCCTCCTGGAATACAGAACAGGATGGAGAAAGGCGGAGGGTGGGTGGGGAAGGGTAGATGGAAGAGCGCCAAAACAGCTCACCCCTTTTCTCCTCAGCACCCAGTTCATTCAGGTAAAACTTTATGTCCCCAAAGAGGGACACAATTCCTGATAGCTACGGCAGGGGTTGGGTGACTTTTTCCAGAAAGTATCGGATAGTAAATACTGAAGTTTTGTGAGCCATGTCGTCTTTGTTGCAACTCAACTTGGCTGTGGCCTTGGACAATCCATACGCGAATGAGTGTGGCTGTGTCTCAATAAAACTTTATTTACAACATCAGGTGGCAGAGCAAATTGGGTTCACAGTTTGCTAAACCCTGAGCCGTAGTGTCATTGTGGGGTGGGTTTGGCTCCTTGGTTTGGTCCTACCGGAAACCAAAAATGTTAGCCACCACCCATGTTTTTCACACGCGATAGCAGGGAAAAAAGTGAGTGGTGGCACAGGACAGAAACAACAGGTTAAAACATGGCTGCCCAAGCCGTTGCTTTGCTGGGAGACCTGGGGTGAAAATCTCACTACAAATACCCAGCCTGGGCAGTGGCAAACAGCTTGACTGCCTAGGCAGGATCTGGAAGGAATGAGATTGGAAATGTGGGGAACAGGTGGCCTGGAGGCAAGTTGTGTGGGTGAGTCACTTGAAGTGGGCACAGCATGATGATATTGGCGGCTTCTGTGAATACCCACCCAAGGGCATCCACAGTGGAGGAAGTCCCCCAGATGCCTATGTTCCTAGTCCTCCAGACTCCTTAGTGTCCCAGGGCATTCCAACATTTCAGCCGTGTTCCTTCAAAGCTTCCATCAGCCAACCCACAGACCGACAGCATCGCTCCCTCCTCTCCGGCAGGCACGTCAAATCCAGCAGGACCATAGGATGCATCCATGTCAATGACTGTGGGCTGACTGAATCTCACATTTCATCCCCTTGGCCAAATGCGTTGGAATCCATCCTCCCTCCCCTATCCACTCGCCATTGCCTCTGGGCTCCTGATGGTCTGGATTGGCAAGGTCATAGAACTCCTTTGGGGTCCCGGCTCTGTCCTCTGCAGTCTGGGACTCTGCCTCTCTGTCTGGCTGTGGCACGATGTAATTCGCACTGTGGGCACAGCGGCTCTGGGCGGGGGCAGGTATGCACAGGCAGAATCACGGAATCATGGAAAGGCTCTTCCGTCGGGGAGGCCAGGTCCCGGGGCTGGAGGACGGCCTCTGCTGTCCAGAGAGACTCAGGGAGTCAGGATTCAGAGTTCTCCGTCTCATTTGTGCCTATCTGACTTGTCCCTCTCCCAAGTCTCAGGGTCCCATGTCTTCCTTGTGTGCAATGGACCCCAGCAACACTGAGCATTCAATTGTCACTGCAGCTCTGCACCTTTGCAGTCAGGCCCTGGGCGTGGTGTTCAGCCACATCTGCCCTGCTGCCCGGAGATGAAACCACCATCAAGGCTGCCATGGCATGGTGCTTTCCCGTCCTCCCCCTGCGTGTGCACCTGGATGTGCTCAGCTGTCAGTTTCTCCCTCTTCCTGGGGACACTCTAGCATGGTGCTGCTCAGGCTTTCTGTGGGGAAAGGTCATTTAAAAAAAAGTCTGGCCGGGTGTGGTGGCTCACGCCTGTAATCCCAGCACTTTGGGGGGCCGAGGCGGGTGGATCTCGAGGTCAGGAGATGGAGACCATCCTGGCTAACACGGTGAAACCCCCTCTCTACTAAAAGTTCAAAAAATTAGCCGGGCGAGGTGGTGGGCACCTGTAGTGCCAGCTACTCAGGAGGCTGAGGCAGGAGAACGGCGTGAACCCGGGTGGCAGAGCTTGCAGTGAGCCAGATCAGGCCACCGCACTCTAGCCTAGATGACAGAGCAAGACTCCGTCTCAAAAAAAAATCTAGGCCGGGCACAGTGGCTCACGCCTGTAATCCCAACACTTTGGGAGGCTGAGGCTGGCAGATCATGAGGTCAGAAGTTTGAGACCAGCCTGACCAACATGGTGAAATCCCGTCTCTACTAAAAATACAAAAATTAGCCGGGCGAGGTGGCGGCGCCTGTAATCGCAGCTACTCAGGAAGCTGAGGTAGGAGAATCGTTTGAACCCAGGAGGCAGAGCTTGCAGTGAGCTGAGATCGCGCCATTGCACTCCAGTCTGGGGAACAGAGTAAGACTCCATCTCAAAAAAAAAAATGAACTACTAAAAAAATTTTAAAACAAGACAGGTGAAATACAAGACAGACAAAATATTAGATTGGACATATATAAAATTACTTTTCCATAAATATAACTAGAACAAACAGCATATTAAAAAAATGGTTAAAAATCACAAAAATGATATATTCACTGAAAGTGTACATTAGGTGATTAATATAATCATATTTGTATTAGTAACTTTTTGTTATTTTGCAACTGTAAACAAAAAGTTAGGAGTCCAACAGTGATTCCCATTTCTGGTGACTAAGAGATGATGCTATGAGTTTGCTCCTTGCTTGTTAACTTCTCTAACCTAGCCTGAATCGGCACAGCACTACCCTCGGGGATAATACATATCTCCGTTTTCCTATTCTTGTTTTAGTAATTTTAATGGTGCAGAAGCCACACAGAAATGTGTTGACAGAAATGACTGCAGAGATTTTAAAGCTAACTCGGCAACCTCAGGAATTCATTTTAAATTTGTATCCGGAATGGAGCAAGTGATGCTGTCTTTTCACAATTCATCTCTCATGCTTCATTGGTAGCCTCTCCAACAATTTATTCCGTAAGTCAGTGTTAAGCTTAAATTATCTTTCAAAGAAAGAAATGGATTCTGTATTTTAAATACTGTGGGATCACAGTAAAGACTGACCTTAAGGCCTCAGAGGTAGTAACACCACAGTCCCGTTGTGTGTGACGAGGGCTGGCCTGCACTGCAGGAGACTCCCTGTGTGAGCCCGACAAAGCCCAAACAGGTCTGTGTCTCACGCAATAAGATGAGAACACTGGTGATGAGAACACTGGCGATGAGGACACTGGTGATGAGGACACTGGCGATGACACTGGCGATGACACTGGCGATGAGGACACTGGCGGTGAGGACACTGGTGATGAGAACACTAGCGATGAGAACACTGGCGGTGAGGACACTGATGATGAGGACACTGGCGATGACACTGGCGATGAGGACACTGGCGGTGAGGACACTGGTGATGAGAACACTGGCGATGAGAGCACTGGCGGTGAGGACACTGATGATGAGGACACTGGCGATGACACTGGCGATGAGGACACTGGCAGTGAGGACACTGGCAGTGAGGACACTGGCGGTGAGGACACTGGTGGTGAGGACACTGGCGATGAGGACACTGGCGATGAGGACACTGGCGATGACACTGGCGATGAGGACACTGGCAATGAGGACACTGGCGGTGAGGACACTGGCGGTGAGGACACTGGTGGTGAGGACACTGGTGATGAGAACACTGGTGACGCTCTTCGATGCACTGAGATGTTGCAGCTGTACGAAAATACTACAGATGTTTCCAAACTGACTCAATTTCTGCACTTGCCTCATTTCTGACCAACTTAAGCAGTGGAGGACACTGGCCTGTGAATGGGGCCACGTTTAGAAAAATGATGCTGTAGGGTAAATACTATTCCCTGGGCCGTGGTTGCCATAGCAACTAGGGTGACAGCCACTTGCTGTTCCAAAGGCTTGGCCTCCTTATCTCTTGCTATTACCAGCCATCCTTTGAGTCATCACGATGCCACCACAGGCCAGATGTCCCATGTCCCATTTCTCTCTGGCAAAGAGGTGTGATCTGTGTGTTCCTCCAATACGCGGGCAAACAAATCGCAGAGACTGTTTTGAGGATCTGTTTCCTGGGGCACATTCAAACATGGTAAGTGGAGGAGAGTTTGGTTTGTGTTAAAGCTTTGTTGAGGTATTACTGACATACAAAAATTGCACACATTTGACCTACTCATCTTGGTGAGTTTGAAGATATAAACACACCTGGGATACCATCACAGCCAAGGTACTAAACACATCCACCACCTCTGAAAATTTCCTTGCGTTCTTTTATTTTTATTTTTGTAAGAACCCAACACGAGAGCCACCCTCCTAACATATTTTATTTATTTATTTATTTATTGAGAGGGAGTCTCACTCTGTCGCCCAGGCTGGAGTGCAGTGGCGCGATCTCGGCTCACTGCGATCTCCGCCTCCCGGGTTCAAGCGATTCTCCTGCCCCAGCTTCCCGAGTAGCTGGGACTACAGGCACGTGCTACCACACTTGGCTGATTTTTTTGACTAACATGTTTTCACTTGGCTGATTTTTTTGACTAACATGTTTTAAAGTGTATAATTCTGAATCATGAGCTCTGGGCCCTACATCATAGTGATCTCTAGATCTTACCCATCTTGCATAACAGAACTTTGTAAGCCACTGAGAAACAATTCCCCAGTTTCCGCAGGCCCCAGTCACTGGCAACCACTGTTCTTTTCTCTACTTCTGTAAGTTTGACTATTTTAGACACCTTACGTGAGTGGGATCCGGCAATATTTGTCCTTCTGAGTGGCTTATTTCAGTTAGCATAATGCCCTCCGGCTTCATCCGTGTTCTCAGATATTGCAGATTTTCCTTCTTTGGTGGAGAGTTGAATAGAACACTCTGCCAAGGTGTGGGGAGAGTGCAGAAAAGCCCCAAGGGAGAGTGCAGGGCTCCAGGGCTATCCTGCCGGGGTTAGGGAGGAGCCACCACCCGGGATCTGTGACCCTTAGCAAAGGAACAAGGCCAGCCCAAGGTGACCCTGCAGGGCCCCTCCCTCTCAGGAAGGCCTGCCGGTCCACCCGAGTGTCAGGCTCCCGGGGCGGGTGTGGACTGCATCTGCAAGGCACACCAAAGTCATCTGGCACGCATTTCTTGCACTTCTGAATTCCTGGCTTGAAACTTGGGCCTCCTACAATTTCATGCTGCTTTGATGTAAGGAAGCTTGTGTCTGAACCAGACAGGTATTTACGTGCTGCCCTGTGTCACTCCTTTGCACGGGCCCTGGAGCCCAGCCACAGGAATCTCTCTGAGGCTCAGTGCTTTTTTGGCTCTGTGGATTGAGAAATTCAAGTCAGAGTTAGTGCATGTGACTTATAAACCGTGCAGGGCCAAATCAGTCTGTGACTAAATATTTGTGCACTTCACTTTCCCTCTCAGTGTTTTTTTTTTTTTTTCCTGAGACGGAGTCTGGCTCTGTCGCCCAGGCTGGAGTGCAGTGGCCGGATCTCAGCTCACTGCAAGCTCCGCCTCCCGGGTTTACGCCATTCTCCTGCCTCAGCCTCCCGAGTAGCTGGGACTACAGGCGCCCGCCACCTCGCCTGGCTAGTTTTTTGTATTTTTTAGTGGAGGCGGGGTTTCACCATGTTAGCCAGGATGGTCTCGATCTCCTGACCTCGTGATCCGCCTGTCTCGGCCTCCCAAAGTGCTGGGATTACAGGCTTGAGCCACCGCGCCCGGCCTCTCTCTCAGTGTTTAAAACTACCAAACACACTGGGCTCATCACAGGACTATCTCCACTGTCCTAACGGAAAGCTCACACCAGTTTCAACCATTTCTTCACAGGGGTCAGCCCTGGGTCCCAGCTTGGCTCCTGTGGCTTCCCCCACCCCGAGCCCCCAAGTTTCCTGACACAAGGTAGCCAGCCGCCTTCTTCCAACCTCCCTAGGGCAGCAAATCTCTCCCAGACCCCACCTCATCCCGTCATGAAAACTCTATCCCCACGCCTCAGTCTGAGCTTTGCTGGATTTACAGCACCAACGCCACTCTATGTGTGCTGGTGTCATGCAGGGCTACTCTGGCTGGGCCAGCGAGCGCTTGGGGACATCAGCCTTGTGGGCTGTGCTGTCTAGGTGTGGGCCCTGCAAAGTGGGAGCGATGCTGACCTTAGGGGTATGGGGCGTGGAGTTAAATGGCAGGAGAAGCTCCCTCTGATGCCAGTTTGCCATTGACACCTCCCTGACACTAGCCATGTTTTATGTTTTAGACTCAAAGAGGAGGTCACAGACCCAAACCTTGGCAGGCAGCAGGACACGGCGTTAGACTGGAGTGAGTTTTGTTTTCGTTGAATTAGTGTTCATGATTCCCTTCTCTTTATGGGAAATGAATCTAGTTTTATATTTAACTTAGTGATGTAATGCTGCATTTTAAAATAAGTTTATTTAAATGAAAACAGGGAGACACATTTTTTTTTTTTTTTTTTTTTTTTTTGAGACGGAGTCTCGCTCTGTCGCCCAGGCTGGAGTGCAGTGGCCAGATCTCAGCTCACTGCAAGCTCCGCCTCCCGGGTTCACGCCATTCTCCTGCCTCAGCCTCCCAAGTAGCTGGGACTACAGGCGCCCGCCACCTCGCCCGGCTAGTTTTTTGTACTTTTTAGTAGAGACGGGGTTTCACCGTATTAACCAGGATGGTCTCGATCTCCTGACCTCGTGATCCGCCCGTCTCGGCCTCCCAAAGTGCTGGGATTACAGGCTTGAGCCACCGCGCCCGGCCCACATTTTTTTTTTTTAAATCCAGGGGGTGAGTAAACATAGCAAATGCCGACCACGGCAGGCCTGATGAACGCGGGAGTCAGCTGGGTGGCCGTGTCTTCAGTGCGCCCCCCATGCTGGTTTCCCCACCTACACCCTCACCCCTCGCAGTGGGTGTTAATTTCCAGTGGCTGCCGTAACAAGCTGCTTCAGATGGGTGACTCAGTGGCCACACCCATTTATTTTCGCACTTTCTGCAAGCCAGAAGTCCCAACTCAAGGCGTCAGCGAGGGCCTAGGAAGAATCCTTCCTTGTCTCTCCATTTCTGGCAGCTCCAGGTGCTCCTTGACTTGTGGATACATAACTTCCGTCGTTACCTCGGTGGTCCGTGAGGTTCTCCCTTCTCCCTGAGTCTCTCCTCTGTGTCTCCTATAAGAACACGTGCTTGCATTTAGGGCCTGCCTGGATCACCCAGGATGCTCTCATCTTGAGATTACTAAATTAGCTACAGCTGCACGGGTTCTTTTTTCAAACAGGTTCTGAGACGTGGACGTATCTTTTTTGGGGGTGAGAGGGTCACAATTCAACCCACTCCAAGAGTGTTCTCCGCATGCAGACTTGGACTCCAGGTGTTGTCCGGCGTCTGCTCAGAGCGGCACGCTCACTGCCCCCCTCCCTCCTGTTCAGTGGCTTCACTGCAGCTGCGCAGAGCGGCTGGCCCCTGCGTGTTTCTGCTCCATGCCAGGCTTCTCCCCACTCGGCCTGGAGCTCTCTTTCCGCCCCTGGGATCCTGCAGGCTTCTCCAGGTCTTCTTCAGGTCTTTGCTCCCGTGTTACCTTCTCAGGGAGACTTTCCCCAAACACTGAACACTGTACATCCTGCAGCCCCGACCCGGGGTCGTCACACCTCCCTCCTTCCCGCGCCTGTGGCACATGGTGGGTGCTTATATCTGCCCCCTCACTGGAGCCTCAGCTCTCCAGGGTGGGACGTTTTGTCCGTTCTATCCACTGCTATAGTCCCAGATGCTAGACCAGTGCCGGGCCCACAGTGGGTGCTCAGTAAGCAATGTCGACTGAGGAATGTGTGGGGCTGGGAAGGAGGGTAGAGGTGGGGGTCAGGGGGTACCTGGCTCCAACCAAGCCCAATGACTCTCAGTGGAGCTTCAAACTCTGGACCTGTGGGGGCTGGCGGGCTGCCAAGTCTGCAAAGGAGAGATCGGTCTGTTTATACATAGAGATACTTCGGAACGGTTTCTCTGCTCTCTCTTTCAGGTAAAATTCCAAATAACACCACCTGAAACTTATCTTTTTAAATTGCTTTTTTATTGCATATATATGAAATATATATACACAATATATACACAAAATATATATATACACTATATATACTATATATAATATATACACTATACTATATATATAATATATATACACACCATATATGTTCTCTCTCTCTCTCTCTCTCTCTATATATATATATATATATATATATTTTTTTTTTTTTGAGACGGAGTCTCGCTCTGTCGCCCAGGCTGGAGTGCAGTGGTGCAATCTCGGCTCACTGCAAGCTCCGCCTCCCGGGTTCACGCCATTCTCCTGCCTCAGCCTCCTGAGTAGCTGGGACTACAGGCACCGCCACCACGCCCGGCTAATTTTTTGCATTTTTAGTAGAGACGGGGGTTTCACTGTGTTAGCCAGGATGGTCTCGATCTCCTGACCTCGTGATCCGCCCCCCTCAGCCTCCCAAAGTGCTGGGATTACAGGTGTGAGCCACCACGCCCGGCCTTATTGTATCTTTTTTAATGGCAGTGTGATGTTTCTGTCCCCAGGGTGGTACCTGTGAGCCGAGGAGGTGGCTCAAGAGCCTTGGAGCCGTCGTGGTGACACGCGGGAAGCTTCCCACCCTGAAAACTGGAAGCCAGTTCTTGCCAAAATGTTGAAGATGAACAGAGACCAGTTCAAAACTTGGAACTTGTAGGCCCTGAAACAGAGAAGGCCCCGGTCTGACAACGCTTTGCTTTCTTCCGGTGGAGCCGCCGGCTGGGCCAAGCCCCTCCTTCCCTGGTGGGGAGTCCACGGTCTGGCCCTCACTCCCTCACTCTTACCCCGGAGGAAGAAAAGAAACTTTGTTCAGCGGTTCCAGCACCTGGTCCTTCCAGCTGCAAGCCCGTGCCCCGACCTTAAATGAGCAGGCGCCAGGAAAGGTCCCCCTGCGGGGCGGGAACAAGATAGGACCCCGAGAATGAGCCAGCGGGGAGAGAGATGGATGGGAGGGGGCTTCCTACCGGGTGAAGGCCCTGCAGGCTGGCCCGGCCCCTTCCTGCTCATTCTCAGGAACACACCTGACTGCTGCCCCTCCCATTTATCCGGCCCTGAGGGAGCCTGAGGGCCCAGGTGGCTGCAGTCCTCAGATTGTGACTCTGCATAGGTGACTTTGTTTCTGAGCCACAGTCTCCTATCTGTAAAATGGGCTAATGCTACCCCAGGTGGTGGTGACAATTCAGTAAGCCATGGGTACAAGGCACCTGCCTCGACTGGCCCCCCAAGCAATGCCAGAGCCTGACTCCCACCCCATCTCTGCTTATTCCTGTAGACCCGAGTTCAGTCTGACAACCAGAACCCTCAGATTTCTTGGGTAATGAGGGAGTCCAAGCAGCGCTGGTTCTCAGAGCAGTAAGAGGATCCCCCGCATCCACCCACCCTGGGCCAGGCCTCCACATTCCTCCTTGTCTTCAGCAGGGTGCTGCTTCTGCAGCTGCCTCTCCACTCCAGCCTTGGGGGGGTCACCTCTCCCAGCGCCCCCATGTTACCATAGTGGCCACAGGAGGGTCCCAGCAAGCCCGGGGGAACCCTGCATTATCCCCATCAAGGCCTCCCGAGGTGCCCTTTCACCTCTCTAAGCCCCCGTGTCCTCCTCTGTGAGGACAGAGCTGTGGCCACGGTGACCTGCTGGCACCTTTGTCACTGCTGCCTCCTATCACTTGCCTGGTGAGCCCAGTGCAGGTCCCTTTCTCTTCTGCAAAGATACCACAGCCCCCAAATCTGCACGTCTTCTCAGTTCCCTGCCCAAAGTGTGGATCTCACAGCCCCTGCCCCTCTTTGCCTTTCCCAGCTGTCTCCTCGGGACCAAGACCGGGGACCCTTTCATGTCCCCTCACCCCCAGCTCTGTTTGCTTTCCTGGCTGGGTGCAGACAGCAGGAGGCCCCCACTGTCTGCTAATGACTTCCAGACATGGTCTGGAGCACAGCCGAGCAGCTGGACTAGTCTGGGGCAGTGGGAGCAGGGCTGGCGGGAGCAGGGCTGGCAGGGCTGGAGGGAGAGACGGGGTCCCTTGGGAGGAAGGAGAAGCTGCAGCAAAGGACACGTGGTCAGGACACAGCCTGCCGTGAGAAAGATCCAGGTGTGCTTGCTGAAGCTGGGGCTTGTGAGCACCTCCCTGCTGACACCGTCTGGTTCCTGGTGGTCCCCCCATGGGCCCTGCCCTGTCCTTCCTGGCAGCAGTGTCTCTGTAGCTTGTCCCTGCATCCCACCTTGTGTCTCACTCCCCCACGTCTTTGCTTAGGTCGCGCCCTCATAGGAAACACTCTGTTTCACCCTTCGCCGCTCTGTTAAGGCCTGCTCTGGGAAACTCTGGGCCTGAGGTCCTCTGGCCTGCAGGTCCTACCCCTTACTGTGCCTTCCACGGCCTCCTCTCCTGGCGCAGGGCTCCTGTAGGCCAGTTTGGTCCCAGGCTGGGGCCCTCAGCGGGGGTGGGGAAGTGCTCGTGAGTGGAACCCTCACCTCTGCAGTTTGTGAGGTCGGCCTTTTTTGAACCACAGGGGAGAGGACCGTTTCCCAAAGGAAAACCAGGAGGACGCTGTCAGCACGGAAGGAAGAGCAGAGAGAAAAGCGCTGGATTCTCCGTGGTAATTGTCAGAGCAGCTGGAACAGGCCTCACCTGAAGTCTCCCCGGGGCTTTTCAGGTACGTGATCGAATACGTGATCGAATACGCGATCGAACACATTCCTTCTGCTATTTAAGTCAGTGTGATGTGATGTTATGCTACTGCCATCCCAGAGATTCCTGAGGGACCCTTGCCTCCCAAACGTGGGCCATGGCAGGAAGCAGGGCGTGCGGGAAGCTGGATGAAGCAGAAGCTGTCACTGAGAAGTGAAGGGTAGGGTCAGCACTGCTGGGAAACACCTGGCAAGAGAGAAGAAAGTTTCTTGGTGAGGGTCAACGCCACAACTAGAAGGGGGCAGCATCTCTGTGCAGGTGCAGAATGGAATGATCGTCTGACGAAAGGTGTCCGTGCGGCACGTAGGGTTGGGAAGGAGACAGCAGCCCCAGCCACTCAGGCTTCAGTGGAAAGGCGTCTCTGTCTGGTGGTTTTGAACACTGAAAGCAAGACATAGGAAGCTGGAAGAGCACACGTAGGGCGGTCCCCATTCTGCCAGGGCCGAGATTCCTGGCCCCAGCAGCTCTGGCTGAGAGCACACGTAGGGCGGTCCCCATTCTGCCAGGGCCGAGATTCCTGGCCCCAGCAGCTCTGGCTGCAGAGGGCCAAGCCTGCTGTCCTGGGCCTCAGGGCTGGACCTACAGTCATGGGCAACTGTTCCCGTGCTGGGAATGCCAGTCACACCGAAATGAGTCTGGGATTTGGGGAGGGAGGGGCCCACTGCAGAGCTAGAGGCACTGATCTTGGTTCAGAGGCTGACTGGCCAGAATCTGGGCACAGGAGGGTCTTGATTTGAAGACACCTGTGGCCTTTAGGTCCCAAGAAGGTTAGGTTTCCGATGTCTGGGGCAACCCCCTAAAGATGACAGGTGTCTTGGACAGCCTGAGGGTGCCCAAAACGGCATGGCTGATGCTGCATGCATCCTCATGGGGGTTACGTGGCTGGTTACATGGGCCCCGGCCTCCTGTGCAGCCCTCTTCTTCTCTCCTCGGGTTGGCCCGCAGCAGGCAGTACGTGCTGGGCAAGTGGCATGTAGTGCGAAAGACTCCACAGAACCATCCTATCCGTGCAGTGGGGTGAGCTGGCGCCTTTGTTACTCTTCCCAGCTGAAAATTATATTCAGGAAATGACAGTAGCTTAAACAAGACAAGTGCGTTTGGACCTCATGTAAGTGCAGTCTGGGTTCAGGCAGGCCACAGGCAGGGTGGTGGCTATGTGTCGCTAGGCTCCTTCTACCTTCCTACTCCACCATGCTCAGCAGGTGGCATCCATCCTCAGGGTCCCAAGGCAGCTGCTGGGCCTCCAGCCATCACGTCCAGTGTCTAGATAGAAAGAGGAAGGAGGCCGGGCGCGGTGGCTCACGCCTGTAATCCCAGCACTTTGGGAGGCCGAGGCGGGCGGATCACGAGGTCAGGAGATTGAGACCATCCTGGCTAACACGGTGAAACCCCGTCTCTACTAAAATACAAAAAATTAGCCTGGTATGGTGGCGGGCACCTGTAGTCCCAGCTACTCGGGAGGCTGAGGCAGGAAAATTGCTTGAACTGGGTAGGCTGAGGTTGCAGTGAGCTGAGATGGTGCCACTGCACTCCAGCCTGGCGAGAGAGCAAGACTCCGTCTCAAAAAAAAAAAGAAAAAAAAAAAGAAAGAGGAAGGAAAGGTAAGCAAAAACGTGGAAGAGCAGGCTTTCTCAAAAGGCCCCCACAGACTTCCACCTATAACGCATCGGCCACCTCCACATACAAGCCAGGCTGGGATCCAACCCCCATACGTACACCGCCTTTCTGAGGCAGTGGTGTATAATGAGAATTTAATACTTTCATTTTGTTTTTGTTTTTATGATTACATTTGATTTATGGCAAGTTGTTAGAAAATTAAAGCCAGTAATATACAAAAAAAAAAAAAAAAATTACACACAAACATCATGACCAAATAGGGCTTGTTCCAAAAATAAGAAGTCAGTGGGCCAGGTGGCTCACGCCTGTAATCCCAGCACGGTAGGAGGCCGAGGTGGCGGATCGCCTAAGCCCAGGAATTCGAGACCAGCCAGGGCAACATGGCCAGATCCCCTCTCTACAAAAAAGTAAAAAAATCAGTCGGGCTTGGTGGTGCGCGCCTGGAGTCCCAGCTATTCCAGAGAGTGAGTGGCAGGATTGCTTGAACCGGGAAGCTGAAGCTGCTGTGAGCCAAGATTGTGCTCCTGTACTCCAGCCTGGGCCATAGAGTGGGACGTGGTCTCAAAAAATACATAAGAAAATAAAAAATAGGTCAGAAGCGGTGGCTCACGCCTGTAATCCCAGCATTTTTTGGAGGCCAAGGCAGGTGGATCACCTGAGGTCAGGAGTTCGAGACTAGCCTGACCAACATGGTAAAATCCCGTCTCTACAAAAAATACAAAAATTAGCCAGGAATGGTGGCAGGCACCTGTAATCCCTACTACTTGGGAGGCTGAGGCATGAGAATCACTTGAACCCGGGAGGCAGAAGTTGCAGTGAGCCAAGATCATGCCATTGCACTCCAGGCTGGGTAACAAGAGCAAAACTCCGTCAAAAAGAGAAAAAAAGAAAAGAAAAGAGTGGAGGGGCCTGGCATGGTGCATCAGGCCTGTAATCCTAGCACTTTGGGAGGCCGAGGCAGGTGGACCACAAGGTCAGGAGATCGAGACCATCCTGGGTAACACAGTGAAACCCCATTTCTACTAAAAGAAAAATACAAAAAATTAGCTGGGTGTGGTGGTGGGCGCCTGTAGTCCCAGCTACTCAGGAGAATGGCTTGAACCCGGGAGGCGGAGGTTGCAGTGAGCCGAGATCTCACCGCTACACTCCAGCCTGGCGACAGAGCGAGACTCTGTCCCCCACTCCCGGCCCCCCCAAAAAAAGAGTGGAGGGAGGACGGTGGGCGAGAAGACAGTGGGGGAGAAGAGGGTCCAGAAGAAGAGGGTCAGGAAGAAGATGATCAGGGGAGGGTGGGGAGAGAGAGTGGGGAGAACACGGTAGGGATGAAGAAGGTGGGGAAGAAGAAGGTTGGACGGGGTGAGGGAGTCGGGGGAACGATGGTGGAGAGATGAGGTGGAGAAGATGGGGAAGAACACGGTGGAGGGAGGAAGTGAGGGGAAGGTGGGGAAGAAGGTGGTGCGGAAGACTACGGGGAGTGGAGGTGGAAAGGTGACGTTGGGGAGAACACAGTGAGGAGAAGCCTTTGGGGAGGCAGAGTGGAGAGAAGACGGTGGGGAGGGGCTGGTGGGGTGAGGGGCAGGGAGAAGGCCGTGGGGAAGAAGACAGTGGAGCTGGGGAGAAGATGGTGGGGAGGGAGAGCAGTTGTTGGGCAGAACAGAGTTGGGGGAAGAAGGGGAAGGAAGTGGGAAGGGAAGAAGAAGACGGTGGAGGGAAGAGAAAGGAGAGGCTGAGAAGAGTTTGGGGAGAGGGAGTGAGAGAGGACACTGTGGGGAGAAGATTCTGGGAGAACATGGTGGGGAAAAGTCTTTGGGGAAAGAGAGTAGGAGTTAAGGAGAGGAAATAAGAAGGGAGTGGGGAAAAAGATGATTGGGAGAAAATGCTTAACAAATTAAGTATAGAGCTGTATCAACACAAAAAGGTCATATATAACTAACCCTTAGCAAACATTCTCTACAAAAAATTATAGCTTCTTTTTTTTTCTAGAATCAAGGACAAAAAAAAGGGGTGCTCACTCTCATCACTTCTTTTCAACCTAGCAGTGGAATTCCTGGCCAGAACAATTAGGCAAGAACAGAGGCACAAATTCAGCAAAGTTGCAGGCACAAAATCAACTTAGAAAAATCAGTAGTGTTTCTACACATCAATAAAGTAGCTGCATAAATTTTTAAAAATCTCATGTAGAATACCAATAAAAATTTAAATACTTAGGTGTAAATTTAACCCAAATGGCAAAAGGCATGTATATACTAAAAACTAAAAAACACCAGTGACTGGCTGGGCAAGGTGGCTTACGCCTGTAATCCCAGCACTTTGGGAGGCCGAGGCAGGCAGATCACAAGGTCAGGAGATTGAGACCATCCTGGCTAACATGGTGAAACCCCGTCTCTACTAAAAATACAAAAAATTAGCCGGGCGTGGTGGCACACGCCTGTAGTCCCAGCTACTCAGGAGGCTGAGGCAGGAGAATGGCGTGAACCTGGGAGGTGGAGCTTGCAGTGAGCCAAGATCACGCCACTGCACTCCAGCCTGGGTGACAGAGCGAGACCCTGTCTCAAAAATAAAAAATAAAATAAAAATTAGCTGGGTGTGATGGCGTGAACCTGTAGTGCCAGCTACTCGGGAGACTGAGGCAGGAGAATCACTTGAACCTGGGAGGTGGAGGTTGCAGTGAGCCGAGCTCTCACCACTGCACTGCAGCCTGGTGACAGAGAGAGACTCCCTCTAAAAAAAAAAAAAGAAAAGAAAAGAAAAAGAAAAAGAAAAAGGAAAGTAAGGAAACCATAGACTGGGGGAAAATATTTATAGAACATATATCTGACAAAGGACTAGTATCTAGACTATTAAAAGGACTCCTACACATCAAAAAGAAAATGGCAAAGCAAATGAAAAAAAAATCTTTAGTAATCGGAAAAATACAAATTAAAGTCACAACAGAATATACCACCATATACCTACCAGTGTGGCTAAATTTAGGAGACTGACAATACGAAGTGTCGGTAAAGTCACGGAGCAACTGAAACTCGCATGCATTGCTGGTGGGAGTATAAAATGGCACAACTCGGGCCAGGCACGGTGCTCATGTCTGCAATCTCAGCACTCTGGGAGGCCGAGGCAGGTGGATCACAGGGTCAGGAGTTCAAGAGCAGCCTGGCCAACATGCTAAAACCTCATCTCTACTAAAAATACAAAATTAGCTGGGCACAGTGGCAGGCGCCTGTAATCCCAGCTACTCGGGAGGTTGAGGCAGCAGAATTGCTTGAACTCAGAGGGTGGAGGTTACAGTGAGCCAAGATTGCACCACTGCACTCCAGCCTGGGTGACAGAGTGAGACTCTATCTCAAAAAAAAAAAAAGACGGTACAACTCTTTTGGGAAAGTGTTTTGTAGTTTCTCGCAAACATATAGCTACTCTGTGGTCCGGCAATCTTACTCTAGGTATTTACCTAACAGAAATGAACCAGGGCTGGGAGAGGTGGCTCACACCTGTAATCCCAGCACTTTGGGAGGCTGAGGAGGGTGGATCGCCTGAGTTCAGGAGTTCAAGACCAGCCTGGCTAACATGGTGAAACCCTGTCTCTACTAAAAATACAAAATTAGCTGTATCCGTGTAATCCCAGCTACTCGGGAGGCTGAGGCAGGAGAATTGCTTGAACCTGGGAGGCGGAGGTTGCAGTGAGCCAGGATTGCTCCACTGTACTCCAGCCTGGGTAACAGAGTAAGACTCGGTCTCCAAAAAATAAAAATAAAAAATAAATGAAACCGTAAGTGCACGTGGAGTGGTACAAGAAGGTTCATATGGGATGATTCAATTTATATGAAGTTCAAGAGCTGTCAAGACTAATGTATAATGATAGAAATCAGAATAGTAGTTGCCTCTGGGGGAATATGTGTATGGATTGGCTGGTTACGGGTATAGGATAGCTTGTTATTTATATTGATTTAGGTTGAAGTTACATGAATATACTCATAGATTAAAATTCACCACCTGTAGGCCGGGCACGATGGCTCACACCTGTAATCCCAGCACTTTGGTTGGCCGAGGCGGGCAGATCACTTAAGGTCAGGAGACCAGCCTGGCCAATATGGTGAAACCCTGTCTCTACTAAACATACAAGAATTGTCTGGGCACAGTGGCTCACGCCTGTAATCCCAGCACTATGGGAGGCTGAGGTGGGTGGATCACGAGGTCAGGAGATCAAGACCATCCTGGCTAACATGGTAAAACCCCGTCTCTATGAAAAATACAAAAAATTAGCTGGGCGTGGTGGTGGTGCCTGTAGTCCCAGCTTCTCGGGGGGTTGAGGCAGAAGAATTGCTTGAACCCAAGAGGTGGAGGTTGCAGTGAGCCGAGATCGCACCACTGCACTCCAGCCTGGGCGACAGAGTGAGACTCCATCTCAAAAAGAAAAAACAAGACAAGAAAAGACAAGAAAAGAAAATTCACCACCTGTGTACTTAAGATTTATTCAGGGATCAGACGCAGTGGCTCATGCCTATAATTCTAGCACTCTGGGAGGACAATGCAGGCAGATTGTGTGAGTTCAGGAGTTCAAGGCCAGCCTGGGCAACATGCCAAAACCTTGTCTCTACAAAAAAATACAAAAAATTAGCTGACGTCGTGGCGTGCACCTGTAGTCCCAGCTACTTGGGAGGCTGAGGTGAGAGGATGGCGTGAGCCCAGGAGATGGAGGTTGCAGTGAGCCGAGATCCCAGCACTGCACTCCAGCCTGGGCAAGTAGAGCCAGACCCTGTCTCAAAAAAAAAAAAAAAATTAAGAAGATTTGTGCATTTTACTGTTTGTAAACTTTATCTAAGAAATAAAAAAGAAAGAAAGAAATCAAGAGCCAGAGAATAGCTAGAATTCCCTATGCTATCTTTGCAGTAAATGTCTTTTTGTTTGTTTGTTTTGAGACAGAGTCTCGGTCTGTTGCCCAGGCTGGAGTGCAGTGGCGCGATCTTGGCTCACTGCAGGCTCTGCCTCCCGGGTTCACACCATTCTCCTGCCTCAGCCTCCTGAGAAGCTGGGACTACAGACACGCCCCACCACATCCGGCTAATTTTTTGTATTTTTTTTTTTTAGTAGAGACGGGGTTTCACCTTGTTGGCCAGGATGGTCTCAATCTCTTGACCTCGTGATCCACCCGCCTCGGCCTCCCAAAGTGCTGGGATTACAGGCGTGAGCCACCGCGCCTGGCAAATGTCTTCTTTTCTAACATGACCTGGCTTAGTCTCTGACCCTGGCAGACAAAAGAGCTCGTTCTTGAGGTGTGAGGACCTGTCAGACTTTTTGCCAGGAACCACAAAGTGGCTGTGCCTGCACCAAAAGGGACAGTGCTCGTGCCTTTGTGCTGCCGGCTGCCTGCTTAGCCATCTCCTGGGCCTCAGACTCTAGTTCCAGCAGGTCGAAGGAGTCAGGACTCCACTTGGTTGCAAATGGCAGAACCCAGGGGAAAGGAGTAGAACTGGGCTCCCTCCCACTTTCATCGGAAAATTCCAGGGCCCTCTCGCTCCACCCCATCCCTGTGCTGACACCTGCCAGCCGGCCCTTCTCCAACCTGGGCCATGGGAGGGGTCTCCCCAGTCCCCCACTGCTGCCCTGCGTCTAGGTTCATGGCCCTCCCACCCTCTCTCTGAGGCCCCTCTGGCACTCATTCCTTGGGACCCCCTTCCCTGGGCCCTCTGGGCCCTTCTCTGAGAGGCCCATGAGCAGTAAGGGCGGGGTAGGGCCACCAGGGCTGGCCATCCCCACTCTGTCTCTCCGGCCATTTCCTTTTGGGAGCACCCTGGGGTGGGCTGTCCACAAGTCTGTCCCGGTCCCGCAGAGACGCTGAGCTGCAGTGGGGCAGACAGCTGCTGGGAGGGTCTCTCAGCCTCAGGCCAAAGTCCTTCCCCGACACTCCTGATTGCAAATTACAAACAGCTCTGACCCCATGTCCCAGGAGAAATGGGCGTCCAGAGCAACGGTGCGGGAAGCCAGTGAGTAAGTCAGAGGCTGGCTGAGCCGGGAGGAGGGCTGTGCAGCCCAGGAGGGAGGAAATGACGGTGCTGTGTCAGAGCCTCGTAAACAAGCATGACCTCACACTCGTCCCGCACACACCCCTCTGAGGTCAGCAGACCCCTCCTGTCCCCTGGGCCCGCTGCACATGGGCCCTGACGCCACAGGGCCTCACTCCTGGGGGTGGGCCTGCAGCTTGCGAAAGGAGCACAGGGACATGGGCGGCTCAGGGAGGACATGCCGGCCCCGCCCCGTGAGCCGTGGATGAGAAGTACTCGACACTTCTGTGTGCCAGGCCCAGGCGTAGGTAGGTTCTGGGGACACAGTGGGTGGCCCTTGCCTCCGGGATCCCTGGTGAGGACATGGTCACGTGAACATTTTATCACAATACAGAGCAGCCAGCCGGCAGCAGAGCGGGGAACGTCCAAGGATCCAAGGCACAGGGCACCCAGAAGAAAGGGAAGCTTCTGGGAGGAGAAAATTTGTCCACTGTGTCTTGAAGGGGCATGCCAAAGAAAGATAAGGGAAGGGATTCCAGGCAGGGATACCAAGAAGGGCTGTCTGGGAAAGGCCAAGTTGAAAGGCCAAAGGACTGGGGCCCTGGCCGTGCTGACCCATCTGCCCCGGCTTCTGTTTCTCCTCCCAGAGGGGCCCCAGAGCCGCCCAGATTCACTGCAGCTGAGCACTCCACATTCTGGGTCCGCAGTGCCCAAGGATGACAGGTGAGGCCCCACCCTGCCAGCTTTCTGATGGGGACCCCTCCCCCCCAGGGAGGTCCCTGAGGCCACCTGTCTCTGACAGTGAGGAAGGCTCCTTCCTGCCCATCCCTGGCCCACCTGTCCCCCTGTGTGTCATTTCCAAGTGCTCACCACTCTGGCTACAAACCCCAGGCCAAGAGGCAGGCTGCCAACCTCTCCCAGGTTGCCTTGGGGGTTCTATTATCCCCACCCTGGGCATGAAGGAGAAAGGTGAGGACCCGGCGGTGTGGCCCCACTCAGGGCGTCTGCAGTCACCCCCTCCCAACCCCCACCCATTCTGCACATGTCCACAGATGGATGGTGGGAGGGGGACTTGCCTTGTGCATGATCAGGGCACAGTTAGGACTTGGTGGAGCCTTGACTGGAGCTGGGGAGGCTTGGGTGTGACCTGGCTCTTCTGACTCCTGTGGGGAGAGTCACCATGGTGGTCTGTGCTGGAGAATCAGCAGCCGCTGGGGCTGTGGCCAACTGGGAAAGGAGGAGCTTATCTGCAGGGGTGGGTGCTGCCCAGCACCACCCACCTGTGGCTTTGTGGAACATGTGGCCAGACCACAGAGCCGGCCCCACCCCATCTTTAAAGAGAGGCTGGAGATTCAGCTATTAAGTAAATGCTTTCTGATGTTAAAATGTGGCAACCAGTTCAAAATGTGAGCATGCTCCATGAGGGCCAGTTAACACAAGCCTGTGGGCTGATGTGGCCTCCACTGGCCGTCTGCATCCTCTGCTTTTCACTGAAACATGGCCCCAGTTTACAAATGAGGTTACTGAGGCCCAGAGACCCACAGTGACCACCCACGGGAGGCAGAGCCAGGTGTAGACACCCCTACTCCCTCTGCCTGAGTCGAGCTGCCCCTCTGCGGGCTGGATGGTGGCACCAACCTGGCTGCTCAGTGAACTGCCACCCCTTCTGTGTGAGCCATGCAGAGGATCTCACTGCAGTCCTGCCCCCAGTAAACACCTGGGGACACACTTCCAAAGCCCAGGCCCGGGCCTTAGAACAGTTTGCAGGCCCTGAGAACTGATTCCCCTCTGGGCATAGAAGAACAGACCAATGGGGGCCCAGGGTTCCCCAGGCCCAGACACCCCATATGCACAGGCTGAGCCCTTCAAGCTGCTCTTCCCCCTACCAAACCCTCAGCCTCTCTTCCTTGTGGACCCCATCAGAGCTGACGTGCCAACAAGCCAGGACCCATGCCTGGACCTGTCTCAGGGCGGCTGCCACGATCACCTCTCCAGGCCTCACCTGCTGTTCCCGACATAGTGGGGAGGGGCTCTGGGGGCTGGAAAGCCTGGCTGCTCCAAGCTGAGCTGGGTCAGTCCCCTTGGAGTGAAGGTGCACATCTTGCCACCTCACCAGAGCATAAAAGATGCTCTGGTGAGCAATTTCACCTCCTCACTCCTTTCTCCTTATCACATCACCATCGCCACAATCCTGATAGCTCATATCCATGCGTCACTCACACACAGTGTGCTATGTACTGCACTAAGCACCTCTACTGCACCCTTCATCCCTCCCTCCCTCCCTCCTTCCTTCCTTCCTTCTTCCTTCTTTTTTTTGACGGAGTCTTGCTCTGTCACCCAGGCTGGAGTGCAGAGGCGCCATCTTGGTTCACTACAACCTCCGCCTCCCAGGTTCAAGTGATTCTCCTCCCTCAGCCTCCTGAGTAACTGGGATTACAGACACACACCACGCCGGGCAAATTTTTTTGTATTTTTAGTATAGATGGGGTTTCCCCATGTTGACCTCAGGTGATCTGCCCGCCTCGGCCTCCCAAAGTGCTGGGATTACAGGCGTGAACCACCGCGCCCGGCCTCACTGAACTGTTTCACGCATTTCTAGTAACAGTCCTCTGAGATAAGTCTTATTATTTTTTTTTTGTTATATAGACGAGCTGAAATTGCCTGTGGCAATAGTGGGATTCAGAGCAGCACCCACACCGGGAACCAGACTTCTCTATCCTCCAGGTCCGTGCTCTTAGCTGTTATGCGCCCTCCCCTCCAGCCCTAGGTTCAAGTCACACCTGTCACTTTGTTTTGTTTTGTTTTTGAGATGGAGTCTTGCGCTGTCACCCAGGCTGGAGTGAGTGGCCGGATCTCAGCTCACTGCAAGCTCCGCCTCCCAGGTTCATGCCATTCTCCTGCCTCAGCCTCCCGAGTAGCTGGGACTACAGGTGCCCGCCACCACGCCCGGCTAGTTTTTTGTATTTTTAGTAGAGACGGGGTTTCACCGTGTTAGCCAGGATGGTCTCGATCTCCTGACCTTGTGATCTACCCACCTCAGCCTCCCAAAGTGCTGGGCTCACACCTGTCACTTTGTGTTCCTGAGCCTCAATTTCCTCATCTATAAATAGGCCAATACTCTTCCTAGCAAGCTTGTTGTGATGCTGTGAGGAAGGGCTTAACACAGCACGTGGGGTTGCTCAACCCTTGTGTGCTTCCATGGGGGCCTGGAGCTAAGATTGACCCTGGGACAACCTTGGGTATGTGGCCCTCCAAATTCGATGCTTTTGTGTATGTCCAGATCGGTGGACATTGCTGAATGGTATTAGTTTTTCAGCACATGTCAGGATTTTTTTTTTTTTTTTACACAGAGCCTCGCGCTGTCACTCAGGCTGGAGTGCAGTGGCACGATCTTGGCTCACTGCAACCTCCGCCTCCCGGGTTCATGCCATTCTCCAGCCTCAGCCTCCCGAGTAGCTGGGACTACAGGCGCCCACCACCATAACTGGCTAATTTTTTTTGTATTTTTTTAGTAGAGACAGGGTTTCACCATGTTAGCCAGGATGGTCTTGATCTCCTGACCTCGTGATCCACCTGCCTCGGCCTCCCAAAGTGCTGGGATTACAGGCATGAGCCACCGTGCCCGGCCATCAGGATTGTTTCATGCAAACACCAAGAAAGCAGATGTATCTGGCTCACCTCAGGGGTCCTGAGTTTTGGTTGCCACAGCAGGAGGAGCCTATGTGCAGAGCCCACTGTGGGAGCCTGGGATCCTGAGACCTGCGTGGGCTTCCCTGGGCAGAGACATTTTTCCTGTGTCCCTCCAGCAATCTGCTGTGGAGAAAAGTGTGTCCCGTGTGACCTCAAGGGAGGAAAGGCTGGCGAGCCTGTGCTGGCCTTTCTGGATTTCCTGGGCGTATCTTTTCACTGTCACCTTGACTTTGTATCCTTTTCTGTCATAAAGGTTGGCTGTGAATATAGCCTGCTATTGAGTCTTGTGAGCTCTTCTAGTGAAATATCAAACTCAAGGGTGGTCTTGAGACCCCCGAAACAGAGGCTTGTGGGGGCATTTATAAACATCTGCCAGGTGGGTACAGTGGCTTACACTTGAAATCCCAGCACTTTGGGAGGCTGAGGCGGGTGGATTGCTTGAGTCCAGGAGTTTGAGACCAGCCTGGCCAACATGGCAAAACCCTGTCTCTATTAAAAAAGAAAAAAAAAGAAAGAACGAGAGAGAGAGAGAGAGAGAGGGAGGGAGGGAGGGAAGGAGAAAAAGGCCTGGCGCGGTGGCTCACACCTGTAATCCCAACACTTTGGGAGGCTGAGGCGGGTGGATCATGAAGTCAGGAGTTTGAGACCAGCCTGGCCAAGATGGTGAAACCTCATCTCTACTAAAAATACCAAAATTAGCCAGGTGTGGTGGCATATGCCTGTAATCCCAGCTACTTGGGAGGCTGAGACAGGAGAATCACTGGAAATGGAGTCGGACTCTGGGAGGTGGAGGCTGCGTTGAGCCAAGACAGTGCCATTGCACTCCAGCCTGGGCAACAAGAACAAAACTCTGTCAAAAAGAAAGAAAGGAAAAGAGGCCGGGTGCGGTGGCTCACGCCTGTAATCCCAGCACTTTGGGAGGCCGAGGCGGGTGGATCATGAGGTCAGGAGTTTGAGACCAGCCTGGCCAAGATGGTGAAACCTCATCTCTACTAAAAATACCAAAATTCACCGGACGTGGTGGCGAGTGCCTGTACTCCCAGCTACTCGGAAGAATTGCTTGAACCTGGGAGGCAGAGGTTTCCAGTGAGGCTGGATCAGCATACTGCCCTCCAGTCCTGGGCAACAAGTGAGACTCCATCTAAAAAAGAAAGAAGTGAAGCAGGGGCATGATGGGGTGGTGGGACAGGGCAGGAAGTAGTGAGGCAAAAAAGAAAGAAGAATAAAGCATCTGCCCATGGCGGGCACAGGGGGTGGCCTCAGCCACGATGTCCAGAGTGACCTGTGGGGCTTCAGCTTGTTCCTGCTTTTCCCATTGATCCTGTCCTCTCTTCTGATCAGGGATGGGTTTTGACCTCCACCCTCAGTTCTGCATTTTGCTTCCCTGAGTTTAGCATTCTTTTCCCATGACTTCTTCAGAGCTGACCTCCCACCAGCACATCCCTGATCAGGGCTGGGCCCAGTCCCTCACTGGGGACACGAGTGAAGAGGCTGACCTCGGCCCAGCAGGTGAGGTCAGTCAATTCCCCAGTCCAGCCTACCCCGAGAGTGGGCAGGTGTGCCCCTCAGACAGGGGTGCGTACCCAGAAGGCTGCCAATTCCGACTGGGCACTCCTCCCTTTGCATGTGCTGAGGTCGGGCCTTCGGAAGCTGCCCCTCTGGCCAGTGCTAAGACAGTGCTTGCCCATCCCGGGAGGTCTGTGTGTCTAGGCTAGTCCTATGGGGCTGAGTGCTGGAAATGGAGTTGGACCCTGGGAGGGGCAGCTTGAAGCCTTGGGAAGAAAGGAAGAAGTGTGGGTCAGACTGTGAAAGTTGCTGAGTGAAGATTATATGAACACATGTTGCCCCAGCAGAGGACCACCAGGACCATTCCCTCATGTAAGCTTGGCTGCCACTAGGGAGTGCACACAGACGAAGGGCTGAGTTGGGAGAGGCCTCTAGGATGTGGGCTCATGCTGGGTGAGCCGAGGAGGGTTTTCAGGAGTGTAAGTGGGTTCTGAACTGGGTGCCATCAGGAAGCAGGAAAGTTTGATGATTCTTCATATCGTTTACCAAGGAGATAGGAAGAACAAGGAAGGTTAATGTTGTCATTGGGTTGAGAAGCAATCGTGGGCTGGGTGAAGTGGCTCATGCCTGTACTCTCAGCACTTCGGGAGGCCAAGGTGGGCAGATCACTTGAGGTCAGGAGTTCGACACCAGCCTGGCCAACATGGTGAAACCCCGTCTCTACTAAAAATACAAAAATTAGCCAGGATTGATAGTACGCACCTCTAATCCCAGCTACGCAGGAGGCTGAGGCAGGAGAATCGCTTGAGCCCAGGAGGTGGAGGTTGCAGTGAGCCGAGATTTCGACACTACTCTAGCCTGGGCAATAGAGGGAGACTCTGTCTAAAAAAAAATGCCGAGCACAGTGGCTCACGCCTGTAATCTCAGCACTTTGGGAGGCCAAGGCGGGCAGATCACGAGGTCAGGAGTTCAAGACCAGCCTGGCCAATATGATGAAACCCCGTCTCTACTAATTATACAAAAATTAGCTGGGCATGGTGGCACGCACGTATAATCCCAGCTACTCAGGAGGCTGAGGCAGGAGAATCACTTGAACCAGGAGGTGGAGCTTGCAGTGAGCCGAGATTGTGACACCGCACTCCAGCCTGGGCGACAGCGCGAGACTCTCAAACAAAACAAAACAAAACAGCAATTGTGTCCCAGGGGAGCCAGAGAGGGACTCTTTGGAGTTGGTGTGGTTGTGTGCTTGCCTTGCCCACTTGTGATATTATGCAAAAGCGGTTTATATTCATTTGGGAATATTATAGCCCCTGTGGCAGCTTCCAGACCACTTTTCACCTTCTCAATGTGTAATCCAAGTAGCTCCATGTATTCCTGTTCTCTGGGGTCAGCTTCTCCCCCTTCTTTTAATTTTCAAGTGAGAAAATCCAGAATGTTCCCCAATAGCATATTTGTAAGTGTTCCTGGGAAGCAAGGACACATTTTGCAACCTCGATTGTCCCCAGTGAGTCATGCCTCTCAGCATTCACACCCTCGCGTAGTCCTCTCTTCTAGAATATGCGCTGAGCCTGTGTTGCCTGCTTTAACCGACAGAATGAGTCAGAAGTGACACGGGGCCAGTTGCAGTCCTAAGCCTTGAGAAGGCCTGGCAGTTTCCACTTTTGCACCCTCGAGAGCTGTCAGGTCAAAAGTGAGATGTAAGAAGTCTGACTCCCTGCTGGAAAGATGACCCACAAAGGCCCCTGGGAGAGGGAAGACATCCTGAGACTATGAGGAGGAGAACCAAAGAACTCAACCGACAGCGGGAACCGAGGCTTCAGCTGAGCCACCCCTGGCAATTGGAGCAATCCTAGCCAAAGCACCAAACAGATGAATGAAGACACCACCCCGGGCATGCCAGCCTCAGCACACATCTCATGGAGCAGAGATGAGCCATCCCGCTGGGCTCTGTCTGGACTTCGGACTCTCTCAGTCTTCACTGTCCTTTGATGGAGGCGTGGCAACAGTGTTTCGCTGTATCTTAACATTCTTTTAACTCTATCGTAAGAAGTGGTGGAAATGCGGTACCTTGCAGCTGGCATTTGGCCTCTGCGCAATAAGGAGCAGTGTTTTGTGTTCTGTTTAGTTTTGGTTTGGTTTTTGAGATGGAGTCACATTCTGTCGCCCAGACTGCAGTTCCATGGTGCAATCTCGGCTCACTGCAACCTCCACCTCCCGGCTCCAAGCAATTCTCCTGCCTCAGTCGCCTGAGTAGCTGGGATTACAGGCGTCCGCCACCACGCCTGGCTAATTTTTGTATTTTTAGTAGAAACAAGGTTTCACCATATTGGCCAGGCTGGTCTCGAACTCCTGACCTCAGGTGATCCACCTGCCTCAGCCTCCCAGAGTGCTGGCATTACAGGCGTGAGCCACCGTGCCCGGCCCGGAGCAGTGTGTTTTGTGACAAATGGGGAGCGCCTGCCCGAATTCAGCACAGCACAATCAACCTCCGCTGGTAGCTGCCCTGCAGGAATGAGGATCGCAGCTGCCCAGCTTCCAGCTTGTTAAGGGAGGCCAGCAATCTCAGTGTGCATGTGATTCTCCTAGTTCTAAATGCTGGTGCAAAATGTTTTGAAATACTGGGCTGGGCGCGGTGGCTCACGCCTGTAATCCCAGCACTTTGGGAGGCCGAGGCGGGTGGGTCACGAGGTCAGGAGATCGAGACCATCCTGGCTAACATGGTGAAACCCTGTCTCTACTAAAAAATACAAAAATTTAGCTCAGCGTAGTGGCAGGCACCTGTAGTCCCAGCTATTCGGGAGACTGAGGCAGGAGAATGGCGTGAACCCAGGAGGCGGAGCTTGCAGTGAGCCTGAGATTGTGCCACTGCACTCCAACCTGGGCGACAGAGCAAGACTCCCTCTCGAAAAAAAGAAACACTTTGTCGGCCATCCCACGTCCACGGAGGGGACACGCTGTGTCGGCCATCCCACGTCCGTGGAGGGGAAACCCACAGCAAACCCACCTGCAGGTTGATTTTGGCTTGTGATTGATCACTTTGTCCCCTCTCGTCTAGAGCGCATCTTCTCAACATGTAATATTTAAAAGTATTTTCATTTCAGGAAAAACCACACAAGCTTTTCATACTCCCCGAGGTCGTCTTAGCTATCTCCTGCTGTGTAACAAATGATCCCAAGGCTCGGTGGCTCGCCTGGGGAGGGATCTGCTTCCAGGCCCACTCACATGGTTGTTGGCAAAACTTACAGACTGTCAGACTGAGAAGCTCAGTTCCTTGCTGGTTGTTGGCCACAGGCCATGCTCAGTTTCTTTGCACATCGGCCTCTCTGCAGGGTAGCTCACAGCATGGCTGCTGGCTTCATCCGAGTGAGCCAGCGAAGTGGGTAAGAGGGGGACAGTGGGTAAGACAGGGACAGTGGGTAAGACCGGGAGCCAGTGAGGTGGAGCCGCTGCCTTACAGCCTCATCTCAGAGCCACACCCATGGCTTTTCCTTGTTCTGTTTTTCTGGGTTTTTTGTTGTTGCTGTTGTTGTTGTTTTGTTTTGTTTTAATTTTGAGACGGAGTCTTGCTCTGTCGCCCAGGCTGGAGTGCAGTGGCGCGATCTCAGCTCACTGCAAGCTCTGCCTCCCGGGTTCACGCCATTCTCCTGCCTCAGCCTCCCGAGTAGCTGGGACTACAGGCGCCCGCCACCTCGCCCGGCTAATTGTTTTTGGTATTTTTAGTAGAGACAGGGTTTCATCGTGTTAGCCAGGATGGTCTCGATCTCTTGACCTCGTGATCCCCCGCCTCGGACTCCCAAAGTGCTGGGATTACAGGTGTGAGCCACCGCGTCCGGCCCTCAGTTACTTCTTTATTGAAATGCAAAATCGACTAACACACATTCCCCAGTGATTAGTGATGCTGAGCATCCGGTCATGTGATTGTTCACCACCTGCATGTCTTTGGAAAAATGTCCTTTGCTAATTTTTTTTTTTTTGAGATAGAGTTTCACTCTTGTTGCCCAGGCTGGAGTGCAGTGGCGTGATCTCAGCTCACTGCAACCTCCGCCTCCCGGGTTCAAGTGATTCTTCTGCCTCAGCCTTCTGAGTAGCTGGGATTATAGGCACCCAGCTAATTTTTGTATTTTTAGTAGAGATGGGGTTTTGCCATATTGGCCAGGCTGGTCTCGAATTCCTGACTTCAGGTGATCCACCTGCCTCAGCTTCCCAAAGTGCTGGGATTACAGGCGTGAGCCACCACGCCCAGCCTGTGTATGAATTTTATAATCGGTTTCTGTAAGCTGTGAAAATACATGTTCCTCTAAGGGTATCGAGCACATTATGGCAAGTCTTGGATCTGTCTAGAGTCTGTGTTATGAAAACAATTCTTGAATATTCTCACTAAATTAGATTTTAATGGATACTGGCGCCTGGAAGTTACTTGGGAATAATTTAAATAAAGCCAAAGTTGCTCGGGGCCCTTTTGCCAGCCTGACCCTGCAGAGGTGCTCAGTGTGTATGCTGGCCCTGACGGGGTTAAGGGGGAGGCCAGAAGCGTCACCCAGGGACTAGTGGTCAGCGTTATTTCTGCTCACCCAACAGCCATTCCCCTCTCTGGGAAAGGCGCCCTGATTTTCCTGCAGGGGTGCAGCCCTCCCCCACGGGCAGCTCATGCAGTCTGATGGGGCTGAGCCACTCCCTGGACTTTAGGGGTGAGCAGGAAGACCAGGTCTGGTCAATAAGAGCAAGGACCTCCTGGTCTCAATGATCAGCTCAGGGAGCGCCATGTGGCCTACAGCAAGATACAACACGAGGGGTTTCCCAAGCCACGTACTTCTCCCCCGAGCCAGCTCTGGCCCATGGAATATGGGCAGAAGGGACTCATGCCACTTTCCGGCCTGCACCTCGTGATATCTCCCAGGTGTGACGCTGTCTCCTTTGCCTTTCTGGGATAACCTCGAGACCTGGCACCGAAGATGTTAGGGTCACAAAATGGGAGAAGCCCAGACATGTTAGTCACTACTTGAAGGAGGGCTCCCATCCTCCTGACACTGGACTATGACGTGAGCAGTAACATTTTATAATGTTAAGTCACTGAGATCTCAGGATTTATGTGTTACCATAACAAAGTCTAGCCTACGCTGACAAATATATGAGCCAAACCGAAGCCAGACTAATCGGAGTGGGCCCTAAGGACTTGGGTTTGGAAAGTTTCTCTCTTTTCCCTGAAGTTGCTAAGCCATTAGGATATAAACCTGGAGTGCTGGGGGCCGTCATTTACTGCACATGTATTTCATTTATTATACGAGCATTGATTGAACCCTTTCTATGCTCTAGGCAGAGGCCGGGACTCACAGGTCACGGCTTCCAAGTGGGGAGGAGCCAGTCTGCGGATGAGGCTAACAGAGAAGAAAGCCAAATCGAGAAGCGGAGCACGGCTTCAGACCCCTCGATCCGACCGTACCTGGAACCACCTGCATTCTTTCTTGTAAACTGTTTTGCGACTTGCATGAAACAAGTCAAAGCTAATTCAAGGATAAAACCAAAACAAAAGCAAGGTCACAGGCCTTGTGTCATCCACAGGGGCTGGTTAGAGGCAGGATGTAGATACTGGCTCAGACAGAACTTTCCAGAACACAGCAAGTGAATGCAATGGTGTGCAGGACGAGGCAGGCCCTGGTTCACCGGGATTCAGCTGCAGTGGTGCCCGTACCTTTAGCAAGGGCAGGGGAGAGAAGCGCAGCCCTGGCACCCAACCTAGCACTGCGGTGTCCCCTGACACCCAGGCTCGTCTGTGGGCACCCAGGCCAACCCTGTGATCTGACCGCTCAGGTTGGCTCTATGAGTGCCAACCGCACACCTGACCCCAGGCTTTTCAGGCATGACCAAAAACAAGGCAAAACCAGGAGACAAATGAAAGTCAACTTAGTTGTGTTCAGCACATGTTTATGGGACGTCCGCTGTGTTCCATTGTCAGTGCTGCTTTGGAAAACCACCTCCAACACTTTTTACATGTCAAAACCTTTTTTCTCCCTCCCTCCATTCCTCCCTCTCTTCCTTCCTTCTTGCTGCTCAGCAGTAGCTGAACATAATGTCAGCAAGGCCCATGCTGGACAGTGATCATGGAAAGATCAGTGGGACCTAGGGCTTCAAATGCACAGAAGGTGTGCTGTCTGTCATTAAGCTGTTTACAAAATATGTATATACAGGGTCTCAGTCTGTTGCCCAGGCTGGAGTCCAGTGGCACAGTAATGGCTCACAGGAGCCTGGAACTCCTGGGCTCAGGTGATTCTCCTGCTTTAACCTCCCAAAAGTAGCCGGCACCACAGGCATGCACCACCATGCCTGGCTAATTTTTATATTTTTTGTAGATATGGGGTTTTGCCGTGTTGCCCAGGCTGGTCTCAAACTCCTGGGCTCAAGCAATCCTCCTACCTCAGCCTCCCAAAGTGCTGAGATTATAGGTGTGAGCTATGGCACCCTGCCTTACCAAATATTTTTAGCTCTTCATCCTCTGAACACATGATAGGCTCACACTTCCCAGCCGCCGTGTTTGGGTGGGGTTGGACGACTAATGAGTCAGACAAATGAGCTGAAGCATTTAATTGCTTAGGCAAGACCTGCCAAAGCTCTCGGTTTCCCTCTGCCATGGCGACAACTGAAATGACTGTTGAAATGGTGGCTGCTTTTTTAGCCTGAGTCCTAGATAAATAAGACATGGAGCAGAAGCCACGGATGACCTATTGCAAACACGTAACATGAGGAAGAAGTCAAGCTTTGCTACTATACCTTGTTAAGAGTTGAGGGTTCTTTGTTATTGAAGCATGGCTTTGCTTATCCTGACTGATGCACAGATTTGCCAAAGGATGTAACGTTGAGTAACACACACAACGGAGAAGCTTCTGCAGCACAGCTCCACAGCTCTTCCGAGAGCCCCTGCTCAGAGGACACCGTGCTCCTCCTTGGCTGAGGTCTTGGTTTCCTGCTCAGGCCCCTGCCTTTACACTTCTGCTCTCACCTCAGATGGAAACGACTTTTCATCAGTCTGTCTGGGGTCTGACTTATGGACTGAGCTGGCCTGGGCAGGATGCCCTACCAATGGTCTTGCCTCTCTGAAGCTATACTAGCTTCCTGCTGTTGCTGTAACAAACTGCCACAAACTTGGTGGCTTAAAACAACAGAAATTTATTCTCTCACAATTCTGAAGGCCATAAGTCCAAAATCAACGTGCGTCAGCAAGGTGCCTCAAGGTTCTAGAGAATAATCCATTCTTTGCCTCTTCTTTTTTTCTTTTCTTTTTTTCTTTTTTTTTTTGAGATGGAATCTCACTCTGTTGCCCAGGCTGGAGTGCAGTGGCACAATCTCAGCTCACTGCAACCACCATCTCCTGGGCTCACGTGATTCTCCTGCCTCAGCCTCCCGAGTAGCTGGGACTACAGGCGTCTGCCACCACGCCAGGCTAATTTTTGTATTTTTAGTAGAGACAGGGTTTCATCATGTTGGCCAGGCTGGTCTTGAACTTCAGACTCACCTCTGCCTCCCAAAGTGTTGGGATTACAGGCGTGAGCCACCACATCCGGCCCATTCTTTGCCTCTTCTAACTTGTGGTGGTTGGGGCTTCCTTGGCTTGTGGCCACATCACTCCAATATCTGCCTGCGTCTTCACACCCCCTTCTCCTCCATGTGTGTATTCCCTTATATGTCTCTGATAAGGGCACTTATTGGATTTGGGGTCTACCTGGACAATCCAGGATGACCTCCTCATTTCATGATCCTTAACTTAATTTCATCTGCAAAGATCCTTTTGTGTGTGTGTGTGTGTGTGTGTGTGACAGAGTTTAGCTCTTGTCACCCAGGCAGGAGTGCAATGGCATGATCTTGGCTCACTGCAACCTCTGCCTCTGGGGTTCAAGTGATTCTCCTGCCTTAGCCTCCTGAGTACTGGGATTACAAGCGCCCACCACCACGCCAGGCTAATTTTTGTATTTTTAGTAGAGACAGGGTTTCTCCATATTAGCCAGGCTTGTCTTGAACTCCTGACCTCAGGTGATCCGCCTGCCTTGGCCTCCCAAAGTGCTGGGATTACAGGCGTGAGCCACCAAGCCTGGCCTGCAAAGACCCTTTTTCTAAATAAGATAACATTGACAGGTCTCAGGGATTAGGACATGGACATATCTTTTTGGAAGCTACCACTCAGCCAATATATGTGTCCCCAAGGCCAACTAATGAGGTGGGGGTATGGAACCCTTTGTAAGGGCCCATAGCAATGACTAATGTATTCAGTTTTTGTATTTCTCAGTTAATGGAATATTTAGGCAATATAAAATAGACGATGAAAAGTCAAATAAAGCCTCAAGTCCTCATTGCTTTGTTGTGTAGGGACCAGCATCTGTGCTGGTTCTCTTCCTTCTACCTGAGCTGTTAAGATGTCCGAGGCTGGGATGAGAATGTTCACACCATTTAGGTGCTGCCTTTCCCTCTAAGAGTAATTCATGGGAACTCTCCATCTGTCCAAATAGTCTGCAACTTAAGTCTTCAAAATTTTTCTGACTGCTGAATATGGGGTCACCACTCCTAAGTGTTATTTTATGAATGTTTAATGATTTTTTTAGAGATTTCTTCTTGGTTTGGATCCATTGCTGGTGAGCTGGTGTGATCTTTTAGGGGTGTTAAAGAAACTTGCTTTGTCATATTACCAGAATTACACTTCTAATTCCTTCTCATTTGGGTAGACTATGTCAGAGGGAAGATCTGGGGCTCAAGGTCTGCTGTTCGGATTCTTTTGTTCCTTGGGGTGCTCCCTTGATGTAGTGCTCTCCCCCTTCCCCTAGGGAAGGCATACTAAAAGGCAAAAAATAGTTTAAAGAGATAGACCAAGTGTCAAACCCACATTCAGAGGTGGCAGGGATGTTGAAATTATGACTGTGAATTTTAAACAATTATGATTAAATGCTAAGCACTCTTGGACAGGAGTGGTGGCTCACGCCTGTAATCCCAGCACTTTGGGAGGCCAAGGGGGCGCGGATCACCTGAGGTCAGGAGTTTGAGACCAGCCTGACCAACATGGCAAAACCCTGTCTCTACTAAATATGCAAAACATTTAGCTAGGTGTGGTGGCGTACGCCTGTAATCCAAGCTACTCAGGAGGCTAAGGCACAAGAATCGCTTGAACCCGGGAGGCAGAGGTTGCAGTGAGCCGAGATCACGCCACTGCACTCCAGCCTGGGTGACAGGGAGAGATTCTGTCTTAAAAAAAAAAAAATTGCTGAGAACTCTAATGGGAAAAGTAGACTGCACGCAAGAAGAGATGGGCAATGTAAACAGAAAGACAGAAATTCTAATAAAGAATAAAAGGAGTGTTAGAGATGGAAGCTATTGTAAAGGGAATGAGGAATGCCTTTGATGGGACCATTAGTAGATTACACATAACTGAGGGAAAAAAATCTCTGAGCTTGTAGATAGGTCGATAAAAACTTCCCAAACAGAAATGCAAGGAGAAAAGAGAACACACACAAAAAAGAAAAAAAAAAAAAAAAAATGGAGCCGGGTGCGGTGGCTCACACCTGTAATCCCAACACTTTGGGAGGCCGAGGCAGGCAGATCACAAGGTCAAGAGATCGAGACCATCCTGGCCAACATAGTGAAACCCCATCTCTACCAAAAATACAAAAATTAGCTGGGCGTGGTGGTGCGCGCCTCTAATCCCAGTTACTTGGGAGGCCGAGGCTGGAGAACCACTCGAACCCAGGAGGTGGAGGTTGCAGTGAGATCACGCCACTGAACTCCAGCCTGGGCAACAGAGCGAGACTCCGAGACTCATCTCAGAAAAAAAGAAAAGGAACATAATATCCAAGAACTGTGGAATAACTACGAAAGTTGTAACGTATGCATAAAGGGAACACCAGAAAGGGAAGAAACAAAGAAACAAATATTTGAAGCAATAATAACCGAGAATTTTCCCCAATTAATGTCAGACACCAAAACACAGGCAAGGACACTCAGGGATCAATCAGGATAAATCCCTCCAAAACCCACAAACGACCCCTCAGCGTACCACACTCAAACTGCGGAAATCAAAGACAACAACAAGCTTGAAAGAAACCAGAGGGAGAAAACGCCTCATCTACAAAGCAGCAAAGGTAAGAATCACATCTGACTTCTCAGAAACCACAAAAGCAAGAAGGGTAAAGTGAAATATTTTAAGTGTTAAGGGGAAAAAAAAAAACAACCCACCAACTTAAAATTCCATATTCTGTGAAACTATCTTTCAAACGTAAAGGGGAAAGAAAGACTTTCTCAGACAAAAAAAAATTGAGAGAGTTTGGTAACAGTAGACTTTTCTTGCAAGAAATGTTAAACAAGTTTTTCAGAGAAGATAAAACAAAATCAGATCTACATAAAAAGGGAAGGGTAGTATAGAAGAAATAAGTGAGGGTAAAAGAAAAATTTTTATTTTTCTTATTCTTAATTGATCTAACAGATAACTGTTCCAATAACCACAGCAACAATGTATTCAGTGATTATAGCATATGTATAAATGAAATGAACTACAACAATGATACAAGAGTCAGGAGGGGGGTTAAGAACATTTCATCATTATAAGGTACTTGCACTACCTGTGAATGGTGTGGAGTTATTCTGAAAGTGAATTTGGATGAGTTGTAAATGCAAATTGCAAACTCTAGGATGGCCACTGAAACAAAGTTTTTAAAAAAGTATAATTGAGTAGACTGGGTGTGGTGTCTCACGTCTGTAATCCCAGAACTTTGGGAGGCTGAGGCAGGTGGATTGCTTGAGCTCAGGAGTTCGAGAAGAGCCTGGGCAACATAGCAAAACCTTGTTTCTACCTAAAATACAAAAATTAGTCTGGCATGGTGGCCCACACCTGTGGTCTCTGCTACTCAGGAGGCTGAGGTAGGAGAATTGCTGGAGCCCACGAGTTCGAGGGTACAACAAGCCATGATCACGCCACTGCACACCAGCCTGGGTATAATTGATATCTTAAGAAGGAAGGAAAACTGGGATCATATAAAATGCTTAGTAAAAAACACAAATGGCAGAAAAAGAGTAGAAGAAAAGAGGAACAAATAGCAAGAGCCATTAACAGCAAACAGTAACAAATGTGGTAGATATTAATTCAGTTATGTAATCACTTTAAACATCAATGGTCTAAATATACAGATTAAAAGACAGAGATTGTCAGAGTGGATCAAGAAACAGATCGAACTATATGTTGTCTACAATAAATCTGATTTAAATATATAGACACATGTAGATTAAACATAATGAGATGGAGAAAAATATACCATGCTAACTAATCAAAAGAAAGCTAGATGCTGTTATCAAATGCATTCTTATCTTAGAGACTTGAAAAACAGATAGGAAATAATTAGTAGTTGGCATAGAGTAGTGATAATGATAATGAGTGATGGTACAGAGAAAAGGGAACCCTTGTACATTGTTGGTGGGAATGCAAATGAGTATAACCATCAGAGAACAGTATGGACTTAAAAAATTTAAAATAGAGCTATTATATGACCCAGCAATCCCATTTCTAGATATATATCCAAAGTACATGAAGTCAGTATCTTGAAGAGGTATCTACACTGCCACGCTCATTGCAGCGTTATTCACAAGAGCCAAGATACAGAAACAATCTAAGTGCCATTAATGGATGAATAAATGTGAAACATATGAATTCTGTAAAGAAAATACAACACATACACACATACAGTGGAATATTAATCAGCCATAAAGAGCAAAGAAATCCTGTCATTTGCAACAACGTGAATGAACCTGGAAGACATTGTGCTAAGTGAAATAAGCCAGGTACAGAAAGACAAATATTGCGGCTGGGCACAGTGACTCACGCCTGTAATCCCAGCACTTTGGGAGGTGGAGGCAGGCGGATCCACGAGTCAAAGTTAAATACATCCTAGCCAACATGTTACTTAACCCTCTACTAGAAAATGCCTAAGAAATTAGCTGGGTCACAGTGGCGTGTGCCTGTAGTCCTGCTCACTTGGGAAGCAGAGGCAGGAGAATCCATGAACTGGGGCCCAGGTTGCGAAATGGCTGAGATCGATGCCACTGCACTCCAGCCCTGGCAACAGAGCAAGACTCTCCTCAAAAAAAAAAAAAAAAAAAAAAAAGGACAAATGTTACCATCTTAGGTTTCACCCATATGTGGAATCTGAGATCAAACTCAAGAGTAGAGTAGACAGTGGTTGCCCAGGGGGCTGGGGCCGGGGAGTAAGTGAGGGGAAATATCAAGGGGCATAAACTTTCAGTCATAGAAATAATTCTGAGACTCTAAGGTACAACTATATGCTTCTGGACAATAATACTGTATTGTGTGGCAGTTCACGGTGGCTCCATGCAATCCCAGCACTTTGGGAAACCCAGGGTGAAAGTGGATCCTTGAGGTCAGGAGATGGGACCATCCACCGGCTAACCTGTGAGAGCTTCATCTCTACAAAATACAAAGAATTAGCCAGGTGAGACCTGTAGTCCCAGCAGCTTCTTTCGGGAGGCTGAGGCAGGAGAATGCGTGAACCTGGGCTTGAGAGCACAGTGAGCTGAGATCAGCCTTAAGCCAGCCTGAAGCGACAGGCTGAGACTCCGTCTCAAAAAAAAAAAAATATGTGTATACTTAGGAAATTTGCTAAAAGAGTAGATCTTAAGTGTTCTTTTACACACACACACAAACACACTCCTGAAATAGTAACTATGTATTCACTTGGCCATGTATTATTTAGAAGTGAGTTACTCATGTGAGTAACCATGTGTTAACTAACTTGATTATGGTAATTATCTCACAGTGCATACATATATCAAATCATTACACAGTATGTTTTAAGTGTATACAATCTTTATTTGTCAATTATACGTCAATAAAGCTGGGTGGAGGAGAAACGTGGAGCGGCTATACTAACTTCAGACGGCACAAACCTCAGAGCAAAAAAAACTATCAGGGATAAAAGGGGCCATTCTATAATGATAATGAAGCCAGTTCAGAAGACACAACAACCCTTAATGTGTAACCACAACGCATAGATAAATCTACTATTGTAGCTGGAGACTTCAACACCCCTCTATCGGAAATAGATCTAGTGGACAGAAAAAAATTAAGGACATAGTTGAACTGAACAGCACCATCAAACAACTGGGTATAATTAACGTCTATAGACAACTTTAACCAACAATAGCAGAATATTCTTCCCAAGTTCACGTGGAATGTTCATTAGATAGACTACATTCTGGGCCATAAAACATACCTTAACACACTTAAAAGAATAGAAATCATACAATGTATGCTCCCAGACCACAGTGTAATTTTTTCTTTTTTTTTTTTGAGACAGGATCTCGCTCTGTCGCCCAGGCTGGAGTGCAGTGGTGTGATCTTGGCTCACTGCAACCTCCACCTCTTGGGTTCAAGCAATTATCCTGCCTCAGCCTCCCAAGTAGCTGGGACTACAGGCGCACACCACCACACCCAGCTAATTTTTGTATTTTTAGTAGAGACAGGGTTTCACCATGTTGGCCAGGTTGGTCTCAATCTCTTGACCTCCTGATCCCCCCTCAACCTCCCAAAGTGCTGGGATTACAGGCGTGAGCCACCGCACTCGGCCCACGATGTAATTAAACTAGAAATCAGTAACAGACAGATAGCCAGAAAATCCCAGAATATATAGAGATTAACTCACTTCTAAATAATACATGGGTCAAAATAGGAATCTCAAGAGAAATTTAGGAATATTTTGAGCTAAATGAAACTAAAATATGCAACTTAACACTTGTGGGATGCAGTGAAAGCAGTACTTAGAGGGAAATTTATGGCATTGTATGCAAATATTAGGAAATAAGAAAGAGATGAAATCAATAATCTAAGCTTCTACCACAGGAAAACAGAAAAAGAAGAGCAAATGAAATCCAAGGTGAACATAAGAAAATAAATAATAAGAATTAGAGCAGAAATCAATGAAAGTGAAAACAAGAAATCTGCCAGGTATGGTGGCTCATCCCAGCACTTTGGAGGCTGAGTCAGGAGGATGGCTTGAGCTCACAAGTTTGAGACCAGCCTAGGCAACACAGCAAAACCTGTCTCTACCAAAAATATAAAAATTAGCCTGTCATGGTGGTGTGTGCCTGTAGTCCCAGCTATTCAGGAAGCCGAGGTGAGAAGATGCTTTGCACCTGGGAAGCGGAGGTTGCAGCGAACCAAGATCATACCACTGCACTCCAGCCTGCGTGACAGAGCCAGACCTTGTCTCCAAAAAGACAGAGAGAGAGAGAGAGAGAGAAAAAAAAAAAAAAGAAAACAGAAAATCAATAGAGAAAATGAACTGGTTCTTTGAGGAGATCAGTAAAATTTATACAGATCTTACCATTAAGGAAAAAAGAAAGAAGACACAAATTACTAATATTAGAAATGAGGCCGGGCGCGGGGGCTCATGCCTGGAATCCCAGCACTGTGGGAGGCCAAGGCGGGCAGATCACAAGGTCAAGAGATCAAGACCATCTTGGCTAACATGGTGAAACCCCATCTCTACTAAAAATACAAAAAATTAGCCGGGCGTGGTGGCGGGCGCCTGTAGTCCCAGTTACTCTGGAGGTTGAGACTGAATTTTCAGTTCACGCTGAGAATGGCGTGAACCCGGGAGGCAGAGCTTGCTGTGAGCCAAGATTGTGCCACTGTACTCCAGCCTGGGCGACAGAACAAGACTCCAACTCAAAAAAAAAAGAAAAAGAGACCGGGCGCCGTGGCTCAAGCCTGTAATCCCAGCACTTTGGGAGGCTGAGACGGGCGGATCACGAGGTCAGGAGATCGAGACCATCCTGGCTAACCCGGTGAAACTCCGTCTCTACTAAAAAATACAAAAAAAAACTAGCTGGGCGAGGTGGCGGGCGCCTGTAGTCCCAGCTACTTGGGAGGCTGAGGCAGGAGAATGGCGGGAACCCGGGAAGCGGAGCTTGCAGTGAACTGAGATCCAGCCACTGCACTCCAGCCTGGGCGACAGAGTGAGACTCCATCTCAAAAAAAAGAAAAAAAAAAAAAAAGGACTGTGCTACATGGGTTCACTGGTGAATTCTACCAAACATTTAGAGAAGAAATTAAAATTCTCTACAATCTCTTCCAGAAGTTAGAAGCAGAGGGAATACTTCTGAACTCACTCTGTGAGGCCAGCATTATCCTAATCCCAAAAGCAGACAAAGGCATTATAAGATAATAAAATGGCACACCAATATCTCTCATAAACATGTACGCAAAAATCCTCAAAGAAAAACTAGCAAATAGAATCCCACAATGTCTAAAAAACTTTATGCACATTGACCAAGTATGTGAGACTAATTGAATATTCAAAAACCAATTAATGTAATGTAATTCATTACATCAACAGACAAAAGAAGAAAAATCATATGATAATCTTAGGAACTGCAATAAAAAGCATCTTCCTCAACCTGATGAAGAACATCTACCAAAAACCTACAGCTAACATCATCCTTATAGTAAGAAGCTACCAGTTTTCCCATTAAGATCAGGAACAAGGGCTGGGCACGTGGCTCATGCCTATAACCCCAACACTTTGGGAAGCCAAGGTGGGTGGACCACCTGAAGCCAGGAGTTTGAGACCAGCGTGGCCAACATGAGGAAAACCTGTCTCTACTAAAAATACAAAAATTAGCCAGTCTAGGTGGTGCACACCTATAATCCCAGCTACTGAGGCACAAAGCTGAGGCACAAGGATCACTTGAATCCAGGAGGTTGCAGTGAGCCAAGTTCATGCCACTGCACTGCTGCCTGGGCAACAAAGTGAGACCGTGTCTCAAAAAAAAAAAAAAAAAAAAAAAAAAGAAAAAAAAAAAGAAAGAAAGAAAGAAAGAAAGAAAAAGACTGGGAACAAGGCAAAGATGTCCCCTCTCACCTTTTCTTTTCAATATCATACTGGAAGTTCTTGTTAATGCAATAAGATAATCACAGGAACTGAAAGGAATACGGATTGGGAAGGAAGATAAAACTATCCTTGTTCACAGATGACATGACTTTCTATGTAGAAAGTCTAAAAGAATCAGCAACAAAAAAACCTCCTGGAAATTATAAGTGATTAGAGCAAGGCTTCAGGATACAAGGCAAATATACAAAAGTTACTTCCTTCCTTATATATGAGCAACGAACAAGTGGAATTTAAAAGGAAAAACATACTATTTTAATTAGCACCCAAAATAATGTAATACTTAGATATAAATCTAACAAAACATGTACAGGATCCTTATGAGGAAAACTGCGAAACTCTGAGGAAAGAAATAAAATAACTAAATAAATGGAGAGATATTCCATGTTCATGGATAGAAAGATTCAATATTATTCAGATGACAGTTGCCTTAGTCTGTTCAGGCTACTATAGCAAAATACCTTAAACTGGGTATTTTATAAATAGCAAAATTTATTGCTGACAGTTCTGGAGACTGGGAAATCCAAGATCAAGGCGCCAGCAGATTTGGTGTTTGGTGAGGGCCTGTTCTTCACAGATGGCACCTTCTCTTCATATACCCTCATATGGCAGAATGGGCAAACAAGCTTTATAAAAAGAGCTACAACCTGTTCTATAAGGATATTAATCCCATTCATAAGGGCAGAGCCCTCATGACTTAATTACCATCCAAAGGTCACACATTTTAGTATGATTGCATTGAGGATTAGGTATCAATACATGAATTTTGTGGGGACACAAACATTTAAACCATAACATCAGTTCTTCTCAACTTGAGCTGTAGGTTAAATGCAATCATAATGAAATTCCCAGCAAGTTATTTTGTGAATATCTATGAATTTATTCTAAAGTTTATATAGAGAGGCAGGAAGACCCAGATCCATCAATACAATATTGAAGGAGAAGAATAAAGTTGGAGGACTGACACTACCTGATTTCACGACTGCTTAAAGCTACAGCCATCAAGACAGTATGGTGTTGGTGACAGAACAGACAAACAGATCGATGGAACAGAATAGAGAGCCCAGAAAGGAACAGATCCACACACCACACAAATATAGTCAACTAATATTTGACAAAGGAGCAAAGGCAATCCTATAGAGCAAAGATAGCCTTCATCAAATGGTGATGGGCATCTATATTAGTTTGTTCTCACACTGCTGATACAGACATACCTGACACTGGGTAATTTATAAAGGAAAGAGATTTAATTGACTCACAGTTCAGCATGGCTGGGGAGGCCTCAGGAAACTTACAATCATGGAGGAAGAGGAAGCAAACACGTCCTTCTTAACATGATGGCAGCAAGAAGTGCCAAGTAAAAGGGGAAAAGTCCCCTTATAAAACCATTAGATCTTGTGAGAACTCACTCATTATCATGAGAACAGCACGAGAATAACCACCCCTATGATTACCTCCTACCGGGTCCCTCCCATAGCACTCGGGGATTATGAGAACTGCAATTCAAGATGAGATCTGGGTGGGGACACAGCCAAACCATATCAGCATCTATGTTGGGGGCGGGGAAAATAATCTAGAGACAATCCTTCCATCCTTCACAGAAATTAACTCAAAATAGGTCACAGTCTTAAATAAAATGCAGAACTATAAAACTCCTAGAAGATAACGTAGGAAAAAACCTAGACGACTTTTTAGATGCAAAATACAAAAGGCATGATCTGTGAAGGAAAAAATCAGTAAGCTGGACTTCATTAAAAATAAAAACGTGGGCCGGGCGCGGTGGCTCAAGCCTGTAATCCCAGCACTTTGGGAGGCCGAGATGGGCGGATCACGAGGTCAGGAGATCGAGACCATGCTGGCTAACACGGTGAAACCCCGTCTCTACTAAAAAATACAAAAAATTAGCCGGGCGAGGTGGCGGGCGCCTGTGGTCCCAGCTACTCGGGAGGCTGAGGCAGGAGAATGGCGTGAACCCGGGAGGCGGAGCTTGCAGTGAGCTGAGATCCGGCCACTGCACTCCAGCCTGGGCGACAGAGCAAGACTCCGTCTCAAAAAAAAAAAAAATAAAAAAAATAAAAACGTGTTCTGAAAAAGACGCTGTCAAAAGAATGAGAAGACAACCCATAGACTGGAAGAAAACATTTGCAAAAGAAAAAATTTGTGATAAAGGACTGTTATCCAAAATGCAACAAAAAACTCTGTAAGAGAAGGAACAACCCAATTTTAAAAATGGGCAAAACCGGGTGCGGTGGCTCACACCTGTAATCCCGGCACTTTGGGAGGCTGAGGCGGGCGGATCATGAGGTCAGGAGATCGAGACCATCCTGGCTAACACAGTGAAACCCCGTCTCTACTAAAAATACAAAATATTGGTGGGCGTGGTGGTGGGCGCCTGTAGTCCCAGCTACTAGGGAGGCTGAGGCAGGAGAATGGCGTGAACCCAGGAAGCGGAGCTTGCAGTGAGCCAAGATCGCACCACTGCACTCCGGTCTGGGCAACAGAACGAGACTCTGTCTCAAAAAAAAAAAAAAAAAAAGAAAAGAAAAAAATGATGTTAATAGCAGAGGGGCTGTGCAGAGGGGTGAGTGGCAATGGTGCAAGGGATATACAGGAATTCTCTGTACTTTCCACTCAGTTTTGCTGTGAGCCTAAAACTTCTCTTTAAAAAGAGTCTATTGGCCGGGCGCGGTGGCTCAAGCCTGTAATCCCAGCACTTTGGGAGGCCGAGACGGGTGGATCACGAGGTCAGGAGATCGAGACCATCCTGGCTAACACGGTGAAACCCCGTCTCTACTAAGAAATACAAAAAAGTAGCCGGGCGAGGTGGCGGGCGCCTGTAGTCCCAGCTACTCGGGAGGCTGAGGCCGGAGAATGGCGTGAACCCAGGAGGCGGAGCTTGCAGTGAGCTGAGATCCGGCCACTGCACTCCAGCCTGGGCGACAGAGCGAGACTCCGTCTCAAAAAAAATAAAAATAAATAAATAAATAAAAAATAAAAAAATAAAAAAAATAAAAAAAATAAAAAGAGTCTATTTTTGGCCAGGTGCCGTGGCTTACACCTGTATTCCTAGCACTTTGGGAGGCCGAGGCAGGTGGATCACCTGAGGTCAAGGAGTTCAAGATTAGCCTGGCCAACATGGTGAAACCCCATTGCTACCAAATCAACAAAAATTAGCTGGGCATGATGGTGGGTGCCTGTAATTCCAGCTACTCGGGAGTCTGAGACGGGAGAATCACTTGAACCCGGGAGAGAGTGGTTGCAGTGAGCCGAGATGGCGCCACTGTACTCCAGCCTGGGCAGCTGAGCGAGACTCCATCTCAAACAAACAAAACAAAGTTTATTTTTAAAAAATTATAAGAATTGGGCAGAAAACAGATCCCTAATACCGCTGAGCCAGCCTGAGTCCCCTCTCGCCTTTTGTTTCCCTTTGGTATTGCCTGGCCTAGACCCACAGGCTGCCTGAAACCCAGATGCAAGTGCTGGGTGTGAACAGAAAGACCGCTAAGAGAAGCCCTTGATGCAAAGAGTGGGGACAGAGGCCCGCAGGTATAACAGAGTGGGGGAAATCTGCTTGCTTCCATCTCTTCCACCTGCCCTCCAGGCGGTCTCACAGTGTTGCAGCAACAGTAGCTCTGGAAGGTCCCTGAAACTCTGAGGGAGGAAAACCCTTCCTGACTGTGGGCCCAGGAGGATCGGGGAGTCCCCACAGCGTTTGATTTCTGTGTTCTCACACCACCTGGCTCCACAGGCAGACACAGCAGGAGGAAGTACATGACCGAGCAGGAAAACTACAGTCCCAGCACTCTAGTTAGAAACTCAGGAAGTTTGGGGTGGGTGGGGCGACTGGAGGTAAAAAAGTGTTGGAGAGATTGCATAGAGGAAGAAGCTTTAAAAAGTCTATCTGATACGTATATAATTTCGTCTGAACTCTTGCACTCACCTCTTAGCTGGCCATGTGCATGCATGTGTCTGACCCTAAACATCAAATTGATAGCTCTGAGATCTAAACTATAGGGTAGACCACCATTCAGGTCCCAGATTAGCCACTGGGTGTCGCACACACAGGACAAATATAAATACCACTGCGAAAGCTTTGCAAAGTGAACTGAGATTGGAATCACAGTTCTCAGAAAGCAGGTAAGCACTTGGCTGCTAAAATATGGAAACGAAAACTCAACGTTCTCCATTAGAGCTATACAAGACTTAGAGTTCCATAATGTGATATTCAAAATGCCCAGGACCCAAGAGTGCTCAATATATGAAGAACTGGGGAAATCTTGACAACTCTCAAGGGAAAAGACAGTCAACAGATGACAACCCAGAGATGACACAGAAGCTGTTAGAAGATTTTAAAGCAATGATCACAGTCATGTTCCGGGAAGTCAGGGCAAATAGCTCTTTGAAAGGAGTGGAAAGATAGACATTTTTAGCAGAGAAATAGAAGACATTAAAAATAACCCATTGGCAATTTTAAAACTTAAAAGAACAATAACCAGGTCTGATGTGGTGGCTCACACTTGTAATCCCAGTGCTTTGGGAGACCGAAGTGGGAGGATCTTTCAAGGCCAGGAATTTGAGACCAGCCTGGGCAACATAGTAAGACCTCATGTCTACAAAAAATTTAAAAATTAGCCTGACGTGATGGTGTGCACCTGTAGTCCTAGCCACTTGGGAGGCTGAGGTGGGAGGCTCACTCCAGCCCAGGAGTTCAAGGCTGCAGTGAGCTATGATTGGGCCACTGTACTCAGCCTGGGTGACAGAGGAAGACCCTGTCTGTAGTAATAATAATAGACTGGGGAAGAAATTACTGAACTTGGAGATAGAGCAAAGTAAATTACTTACAATGGCTGGATGATTACAGAGAAGAACAATGTAGAAAAAAATGAACACAGCCTCAAGCCTGTGAGACATATCAAAGGGCCTAACATTCATGTCATCATAATTCCAAAAGAAAAGGTGAAATAGTGAAAAGGAGTGTGAAAACATTTTTGAAAAAGAATGACTGAAAACTCCCCAAATTTGGCAAAAAAAAAAAAAAAAAAAAAACCACCAAAAAAAACCCAAAAAACAAAAAAACTACACAGGAACTTACAAATTTAAGAAGCTAAGCAAAACACAAACAGGATAAACTTAAAGAAATCCATGCCCACACACATCATGTACTGAAACTAATGATAAAGAAGTATATCTTTAAAGTAGTCAGAAAAAAAGGACACAGTATAAATATGGAAACATCCATTCAAATAACTGTGGATTTCGCATCAGAAGCCATGGCACACAGAAGAGAATGGAAGACTATTGTTAAACTGTGGAAAGGAAAGAATGGTTCAATATGGAATTTCAGATCTAGTAAAAATATCCTCCAGGAATGAGGTGAAATAAAGACATTCTCAGAGGAAGAGAAACTAAGATAATTTGTCACTGGTACACTAGCTTTCAAATATTTTAGAGGAATTTTTTTTGAGACAGAAGGGGAATTACATAAAAAGGAAAGTTGGAACAGCAGAAATAAAGGAAGAAGAACCCAAACTGTAAATAGGTGGGTAAATACATAGGCTGTTCTTCTATTAGGTTCTTTAAAATACTTTAAAACATGTTTGATGTTAGGCTGGGCGTAGTGGCTCACGCCTGTAATCCCAGCACTTTGGGAGGCTGAGGCAGACAAATCACGAGGTCAGGAGATCGACACCATCCTGGCTAACATGGTGAAACCCCGTCTCTACTAAAAATACAAAAATTAGCTGGGTGTGGTGGCGGGCGCCTGTAGTCCCAGCTACTGAGGAGGCTGAAGCAGGAGAATGGCGTGAACCTGGGAGGCGGAGCTTGCAGTGAGCCGAGATCACGCCAATGCACTCCAGTCTGGGCAACAGAGCAAGACTCCGTCTCAAAAAAAAGAAGAAAAAGAAAAAAAACAAAACATGTTTGATGTTAAAAATAAAAAACTGGCCAGGCACGGTGCCTCACACCTGTAATCCCAGCACTTTCTGAGGTGGGCGGATCACCTGAGGTCGGGAGTTCAAGACCAGCCTGACAAACATGGAGAAACCCCATCTCTACTAAAAATACAAAATCAACTGGGCGTGGTGGGCATGCCTGTAATCCCGGTTACTCAGGAGGCTGAGGCAGGAGAATCACTTGAACCTGGGAGGCGGAGGTTGTGGTGAGCCGAGATGGCACCACTGCACTCCAGCCTGGACGACAAGAGAGAAACTCCATCTCAAAAAAAAAAAAAAAAAAAAATGAAATATGAAAAAATTCTCAAATAACTCAAAAGATGGCATCTTCAGGCTGATAACCACACTATCTTGATCACTGTAACTTTAAAAATTCTGAAATCTGGTATGAGTTAGTCCTTCGTTGTTCTCAAAAGTTATCTTGGCTGTTGTCGGTCCTTCGCATTTCCGTAAGAATTTTAGAATCACCTAGTCAATGCTCACAAAACAGCTTCCTGGGATTGTGACTGAGATCGTACTGAATCTGTAGGTTAACTTTGGTAGCACAAACATATTAGCAATATCTCCCTGTTTATTTAGATATTCTTTAATGTTTCTCAGATATGGTTTGCAGTGTGAATACACAGGCCTTTCACATATTTTCAAAGATTTGTCATATTTTAATGCTATTTTAAATGATGTTTATTTTTAACTTCAATATCTCATTTTTCAATCCTGATGTATAGAAATATAATTAATTTTGTATATTTATTTTGAACTCTGCAATCTTGCTAAACCCAGTTATGAATTCTAGTAGGGTTTTTTTGTTTTTTTTTTTTTTGTAGATTTCATCATAGTTTCTCCATAGGGGATCATGCCATCTGTGAATAAAACCATTGTTTTTTTCTTCTTTCCCAATTTGGATGACTTTTATTTCTTTTTTATGCCTGACTGCACTGGCTAGAGCCTCCAGTACAATCCTGAGTGGAGGTGGTGACAGTGAATATTTTTGCCACATTCCTGGTTGTAGAAAAAGGTATTTAGCCTTTCAGTATTAATATTATGTTAGCTGGAGGTTTTCCATACGCTCTTTACCAGGTGGAGGAAGTTCCCTAGTTTGCTGAAAGTTGTTTTTATCAGGAGTAGATGTTGGATTTTGTCAAACGCTTTTTCTTTACTGACTGAGGTGATTATATGATTTTTATTTTTTAGTTTCTTAATATGGTGTACTAGTTTCCTATGGTAACAGATTACCACACACTTGGTCTCTTTAAAACACAAAAATTGATTCCGTCATGGTTATGGAGGCTAGAAATCTGGAATCAAGGTGTCAGCCGTGCCATGCTCACTCAAAGCTCCAGGGAAGAACCTTCCTGCCGTTTCCAGCGTCTGGAGGCCCCAGACCTTCCTTGGGTAGTGGTGACGTCACGCTGGTCTCTGTTTGCCTCCACCTCACACGGCCTTGTTTGTCTCTGTGACCACTTCTCTCCTTACAAGGATACCAGTCACTGGACCCAGGGACCACCCTAAGTTCAGGACAGTTTCATTTAAGATCCTTAACTAATCACATCTAAAAAGACTATTTCCAAATAAGGTCACATTCTGAGGTTCTGGGTGGACATGACTTTTTTTTTTTTTTTTGGGACATGGCCTCACTCTGTTGTCTAGGCTGAAGGGCAGCGACACGATCACGTCTCACTGCAGCCTCAAAGACCTGGACTCCGGCAATCCACCTGCCTCAGCCTCCCAGGTAGCCAAGACCACAGGTGCATGCCACTACACACAGCTAATTTTTTAACTTTTTGTAGAGACAGTGTCTTACTATGTTACCCAGGCTTATCTCAAACTCCTGGGCTTAAGCAATCCTCCCACCTCAGCCTTCCAAAGTGCTGGAATTATAGACATGAGCCACTGTGCCCGGCCGACATACAATTTTTTTTTTTTTTGAGACGGAGTCTCGTTCTTGTTGCCCAGGCTGGAGTGCAATGGCGCAATCTCTGCCCACCGCAACCTGCACCTCCCTCCCGGGTTGAAGCACTTCTCCTGCCTCAGCCTCCCGAGTAGCTGGGATCACAGGCGTGCACTCCCACACCCGGCTAATTTTGTATTTTTAGTAGAGATGGGGTTTCTCCGTGTTGGTCAGGCTGGTCTCAAACTCCCGACCTCGGGTGATCTGCCTGCCTCGTCTCCCAAAGTGCTGGGATTACAGGTGTGAGCCACTGCACCCAGCCAACATACATTTTTGAGGGACATTATTCAACCCACTAAACATGACATATTTTATTGTTTGATTTTTGAATGCTAAGCCAAGCTTGTCTTCTTGAGATAAACCCCTATCGGTCATAATGTATTAATCTTTATATATATTGAAGAATGTGATTTGCTAAACTTTTCTTTAAAAAATTCATCTATGGCCGGGCGCGGTGGCTCAAGCCTGTAATCCCAGCACTTTGGGAGGCCGAGACGGGCGGATCACGAGGTCAGGAGATCGAGACCATCCTGGCGAACACGGTGAAACCCCGTCTCTACTAAAAAAATACAAAAAAATGAGCCGGGCAGGTGGCAGCGCCTGTAGTCCCAGCTACTCGGGAGGCTGAGGCAGGAGAATGACGGGAACCCAGGAGGCGGAGCTTGCAGTGAGCTGAGATCGCGCCACCGCACTCTAGCCTGGGGGACAGAGCCAGACTCCGTCTCAAAAAAAAAAAAAAAATTCATCTATATTCATTAGAGATTTTAGTCTGTAATTTTCTTTTCTTGTAATGTCTTTGGATTATTATTATTATTATTATTTTGAGATGGATTCTCACTCCATCACCCAGGCTGGAGTGCAGTCACAGTATCTTGGCTCACTGCAAGCTCTGCCTCCTGGGGTCAAGCGATTCTCCTGTCTCAGCCTCCCAAGTAGCTGGGATTACAGGTGCCCGCCACCACATCCGGCCTTGTCTTTGGTTTTGATATTAATATAATAGCAGCCTCATAGAAATAGTTGGGAAATATTCTCTTCACTTCAATTTTATGGATTCGTTTGAGTAAAATTGTTATTGTTTCTTCTTTAAATGTTTGGTAGAATTCTCCAGTGAAAGCACCAGGGTCTGGAGCTTTCTTTGTGGGTGAGTTTGTAACTACGAATTTAATTTATTTAACAAACAAAGTGCTATTTAAGTAATCTGTTTCTTCTTGAGTAATTTTTAATGTTTGTGGCTTCCAAGGAATTTACAAATTTCATCTAGGCTTTCAAATTTATAGAAAAATTCTTTCTTTCTTTCTTTTTCTTTCTCTCTCTCTCTCTCTCTTTTTCTTTCTTCTCCTTCTTTCCTTCCTTCTTCCTTTCCTTTCCTTTCTTTTTCTTTTCTTTTCTTTTTTTTGATGAAGTCTCACTCTGTTGCCCAGGCTAGAGTGTAATGGTGCTATCTCGGCTCACTGCAACCTCCCCTGCCTGGGTTCAAGCAATTCTCTTGTCTCAGCCTCCCAAGTAGCTGGGATTACAGGCACACACCACCATGCCCGGATAATTTTTTTATTTTTAGTAGAGATGGGGTTTCACCATGTTGCCCAGGCTGGTCTTGAACTCCTGGGCTCAGGCAATCCACCCACTTTGATCTCCCAAATTGCTAGGATTACAGGTGTGAGCCACTGCATCTGGCCTCTGTTGTTCAATGTCACCCAAGCTGGAGTGCAGTGGTGTAATCATAGCTCACTGCAGCCTCGAACTCCTGGACTCAAGGGATCCTCCTGCTTCAGCCTCCTGAGTAGCTAGGACTATAGGTGTGCACCAGCATGCTTGGCTAATTTTTAAAATCTTCTTTGTAGGGATAAGATCTTGCTATGTCGCCCAGGCTGGTCTTGAACCCCTGGCCTCAAAAGATCCTCCCACCTTCACCTCCAAAGTGTTGGGTTTACAGGCATGAGCCACCATGCCTGCTCATCACTTTTATTTTTGAAAAATATTTTCACTATTCCACTGTCTTCTCCAGACAAGAAATCTAGTGTCATCCTCATCTTTGTTCCTCTGTATATAAGTGTTTTTTGCTGGCTGCTTTCAAGTTTTTCTCTTTATTACTGTTTTTTGTTTGCTTTGTTTTGAGACGAAGTCTCGCTCTGTTGCGCTGGCTAGAGTGCAGTGGCGCAATCTCTGCTCACTGCAGGCTCCGCCTCCTGGGTTCATGCCATTCTCCACCTCAGCCTCCCAAGTAGCTGGGACTACAGGCGCCCGCCACCACACCCGGCTAATTTTTTGTGTTTTCAGTAGAGACGGGGTTTCACCGTGTTAGCCAGGATGGTCTCAATCTCCTGACCTCATGATCCACCCGCCTTGACCTCCCAAAGTGCTGGGATTACAGGCGTGAGCCACTGTGCCTGGCCCGGCCTATTACTGGTGTTAAGCATTGTGATTATGATGTGATTTTCTTCTGGTTTCTTTTGCTTGGGCTTTGTTGAGCTTCCTGCATCTGTGAATTTATTTTTAATTAACTTTGGGAAACTTGGGACCATTATTTCTTCAAGTATTTTTTCTGTTCCTTTTCTTCTCTCTCTTCTCCTTTGGTGATTCCAAATTACACACGTATTACGTTGTTTGAAGCCTTCCTACAAATCATTTATGCTCTTTTCCTTTCTAAATTTACCTTTTTTCTCCTTGTCTTTCAAATTCACTACCCTTTTCCCCCTAAAATGTTTGATCTGCCCTTAATCCCACTCAGTGTATTTTTCATATTAGGCATCGTAATTTTCATCTCTGGAAGTTCTGTGTTCATAACTAACGTACTGAATGTTGTAATCTGGGCACAGTAACTGTCTTAATGTTCTTATCTGCTAATTCTAACACATAAATCAGTTCTGGGAAGTTGTGATTTGATGATTCTTCCCATTATGAGTCATGCTTTCTGGCTTCTTTGTATGCCAGGTGATCTTTGACTGGATGCTAGATCCTGTGAATTTTATCTTGTTGGGTGCTGAATATTTTTGTATTCTATAGGAATTCTTGAACTTTGTTCTAAGATGCAGTTAAGTTACTTGGAAACTACTTGATCCTTTCAGGTCTTGCTTTCACTACTTGTTATGCAGGTCCAAAGCAGGGCTGTCTAGGGGTAATTATTCCGTATTATTAAGGCAAGACCTCCCTGAACACTGTACCCAATAGCCCGTGAGTGATGAGTTTTTCCTGTAAGCCAGTGAGAACAGTGTTCCCAGCCCTGTTTGAGTTTCAGGCTGTGTCCAGGCTGTGCGCCCTGTCACCCTTCCATGAGGTTCTTGCCCTGGCCATGGGTAGTTTCCACATGTGATGTGCTCTTGTGCTCTGGTGACTACTCAGGAGGGCCCTGTACAAATCTCCCCAGTTCTCTCTCTGCACAGCTCTCTCCTCCCTGGAATTCTGTCCTGTGACCTTCAGTGGCCTTGTTCTCTCACCCTCAACCACATCTCCTCAACTCAGGGAGGCTGCTGAGTCTGCCTCAGTGTCCTCTTGTGCTCCACGGCCTGGAACCTTCTCAAGGCAAACGGGGATAATTGTAGGGAGCATCTTGTTTGCTTCTCCTGTCAGGGATTACTGTCCTACATTGTCCTGTGTCTTGAAAACCATTGTTTTACAAAATTTTCCTGGTTTTGTTTATTTGTTGCTGCTGTTTTAGGAAGGAGGGTCAATCTGGTCCCTGCTTATCGATCTTGGCCAAAAGTGGAACTCCATGCTTTTCGATTTTTTTATTTTATTTTATTTTTTTTTTTGAGACGGAGTCTCGCTCTGTCGTCCAGGCTGGAGTGCAGTGGTGCAATCTCGGCTCACTGCAAGCTCCACTTCCCGGGTTCACACCATTCTCCTGCCTCAGCCTCCTGAGTAGCTGGGACTACAGGCGCCCGCCACCTCGCCCGGCTAATTTTTTGTATTTTTAGTAGAGACGGGGTTTCACCGTGGTCTCCATCTCCTGACCTCGTGATCTGCCCGCCTCGGCCTCCCAAAGTGCTAGGATTACAGGCGTAAGCCACCGCGCCCAGCCGCTTTTTGATTTTAAGACATTATAAAGTTATGGTAATCAAGACAGTGTGGTGCTGGAGAGGGGGCAGACACACAGACGAATTTGAAGGAATAGAAAGTCTAGAAATTGACCCATACAATTACGGCCAATTGATCTTTTAGAAAGGTACAAAGACGATTTGACAAAGAATGGATAATATTTTCAACAATTTTGTTGCAATAATAATGAACCTCAATCCAAACCTCACATTATACAAAAATTAAGTCAAAATGGATCATATATGTAAATATAAAATGAAAACTTAGAAAACTTAAAAAGTGTAGGAGAAAACCTTCATGATCTTAGCTTAGGCAAAGAGTTCTTAGATACGATACCAAAAGCATGACCCATAAAAGTAAAACTTTAGAGCCAGGTGTGGTGGCTCATGTCTGTAATCTCAGCTGGGGCGGGTGGATCACATGAGGTCAGGAGTTCAAGGCCAGCCTGGCCAACACGGTGAAATCCCGTCTGTACTAAAAATACAAAAATTAGCCAGTTGTGGTGGCGGGTGCCTGTAGTCCCAGCTACTTGGGAGGCTGAAGCGGGAGCATTGCTTGAACCAGGGAGGCAGAGGTTGCAGTGAGCCAAGATCGTGCCACTGCACTCCAGCCTGGGCAACAGAGACTCTGTCTCAAAGGGAAAAAAAAAAAAAAAAAGTAAAACTTGATAAATATGACTTCACCAAACTGGAAACGTTTTGCTCTGCAAAGTAAAACCAAAATGAGATACCATCACATACCTTTGAGAATGACTAGAATTAAGCAAACCCTCAAATAAACTCTATCAATATCAAGTGCTGGATACAAAGTACCTGGAACTCACATCCATTGCTGGTGGGAGTGTAAACACGGTGCAGCCACCCTGGGTAAGTTTAGCAGCTTCTTACAGAGTCAAACTTGTGCTTATAGATGACTAAGGAGTCCCACTCTTAGGTGTTTCTGAGAGAAATGAAAACATATATTCACACAAACATCTTACACAAATGTTTACAGCAGCTCAATTCATAATTGCCAAAAAATCAGAAATAACACAAACAAGTGAAGGATAAATAAACTGTGGTTCATTCATAACGTGAAAGACTACTCAGCAATAAGAACAATGAGCTATTGATGCATGCGGTAACATGCATGAATGTCAGAGGTCCTCTGCTGGAGTCAGACTCAATAAGAAGTTATAGGACATACCCAGAAAGATAAATCTATCAGTGGTAACCAGGAGTTAAGTATAGGGGTTGAGTTTTCCTTTTATTTTTTTTGAGACAGAGTCTCACTCCATCGCCCAGGCTAGGGTGCAATGGCACCATCTCGTCTGACTACAACCTCCATCTCCCAGGTTCAAGTGATTCTCATGCCTCTGCCTCCCGAGTAGCTCAGGCTGAAGGCACGTGCCACCATGCCCAGCTGAATTTTTGTATTTTTAGTAGACATGGGTTTTACCATGTTGGCCAGGCTGGTCTCAAACTCCTGACTTCAGGTGATCCGTCCGCCTCAGCCTCCCAAAGTGCTGGGATTATAGGTGTGAATCACCTCACCCTGTCAAGCGGCTGGGTTTTCTACAAAGGGGTGGCATGAGGGAGTTTCGGGGGGTGGCTAAACTATTTTTTTTTTTTTTTTTTGAGATGGAGTCTCGCTCTGTCACCAGGCTGGAGTGCAGTGGCGCAATCTCGGCTCACTACAACCTCCGCCTCCCGGATCCAAGCGATTATCCTGCCTCAGCCTCCTGAGTAGCTGGGACTACAGGTGTGTACTACCACACCTGGCTACTTTTTTTGTTTGTTTGTTTTTTGAGACGGAGTCTCCCTCTGTCGCCCAGGCTGGAGTGAGTGGCACGATCTCAGCTCACTGCAAGCTCCGCCTCCCGGGTTCCCGCCATTCTCCTGCCTCAGCCTCCCGCGTAGCTGGGACTACAGGCGCCACCACCTCGCCCGGCTAATTTTTTTGTATTTTCAGTAGAGACGGGGTTTCACCGTGTTAGCCAGGATGGTCTCGATCTCCTGACCTCGTGATCTGCCCGCCTCGGCCTCCCAAAGTGCTGGGATTACAGGCGTGAGCCACCGCGCCCGGCCAATATTGTGTATTCTAGTTGTGATTGTGGCCAGCCTTCTCCGAGGCTAGATGCTGGACACTCTTCTCCAATTACATAGCCATTGCATAAGTCCTTATTTGGCTCCTGTAGTAAGCACTGCTTACTAAGGCAGGACTACAACGCACTGGGAATAGTCAAACCTGGACGTTGCCAGCTGTGGAGCTCCAGATGTTCCAAATGTGAGCAAGTGGCAAGGCAGGGCAGGAGCCCCGCAGTCCTCAAGCCAGATGCTCAAAAGCCATGACTCCACGGTCTCCGGCCCAAGATCTGTGCTGCAGAATCCTTGCTGAGCCACTCTCGGTAAGTCCTGTCCAGTTTTATGATTTCTCAACTATGTCGTGTTTAGAAATCAGTCCTGTCACAGTTCTTCTCCCTGTTCTTCTTCCAGGGTGGTGTCTGGAGTTCAAGCTCAGAGTGGGAGGGCTGGGGAGGACCCAGCATGGAAGGCTCTGGCTTGGCCTCCCGTAGGGGTGCCGGATGGGAAGGCGTCGCGTTGCAGCAGCTCCGCGGGAGCGGATGGAAAGAGCCCGGATGGGCTCGCTGCCTTGGCTCCCGCAGGGCGGATGGAGGCTTGGCTGCAGCGGCTCCGCAGGGCCCGGATGGAAGGGCCCGGATGGAGGCTCGCGCTGCAGCGACTCGGGAGCCGAGGATGGAGGGCTCAGCTGCAGCTCCCGTAGGAGCCGGATGGAGGCTCGCTGCAGCAGCTCCGCAGAACCCGGGAATAGGCTGGGATGGAGGAAGACTCAGCGCTGCAGCAGCTCGCAGGGCGGATGGAAGGAGGCGGATGGGCTCGGCTGCAGCGGCCTCGCAGGGCGGATGGAGGGCTCGCGCTGCAGCAGCTCTGTAGGTGGCTCCCCAGCCTTGGTGCCTCCTGCAGCTGCTGGGATGCCCACACTCCCACCGTCCCGGCCACATCCCACCTCACTCGCCTCGGGGGTTCCTTCAGCCCGCTTGCCCCTGTCTCCCTCATGAGCTCTGGGTGGCAGCCCATGTGTCTCTCTAGAGGCTGCACTCAGGTCCACCCTCCTTGGATGGGCCCGGGGATTTGCTGCACTGGCCTGTGGTGCCTGGTCTTCCCTGAGTAGGTCCTGGCTCCCTGGGGCTACTGGGAGATACCTCCACCAGGTCCCTTAGGCCTTTCTGGATCCTGGCCCTGCCTCACCCTCAAGAGGTGGGAGGAGTTAGTTGGCAAGTCCTTTCTCAGGCCGAGAACTCCAGACAGGCTCGTCTCAGCTGTACCCCTTTGGCTGGGAGACCCCACCTGCGGGAACCTGGCTATCCCAGCGTAGGTGCCAGCCAAGAGCTCACTCTCAGCACAGATTCCAACACACCCTGTCTCTCTTGTACCTAAAGCTTCTCCTGCCAAGAGTGGATGGTCAAAGCCATGGATGCTGAAATGCACCTCGGCAAGCACCCAGCTCTGCTCTGTGCCTTCCTCCAGGATTTGCCTCCAGGAAACTGTCCTCCAAGGGACGTGAGGATAGAAAGCTTCCTGGACAGGGGATAGGCAGGGAGCCGGAAGTGCAGAGAAAGAGATCCACTATTCTGCCGAAGTGGCTTGGGTGTGGGTTTGAATAACACCTTCCCTACTTCCTACCTGTGTGGTCCTGTCAGCTTTCTCTTTTCTTTTCTTTTCCTTCTCTTTTCTTTTCTTTCTTTTCTCTTCTCTTCTCTTTTCTTTTCTTTTCCCCTTCTGTCCTTCCTTCCTTCCTTCCTTCCTTCCTTCCTTCCTTCCTTCCTTCCTTCTTCCCTTCCCTCCTTCCTTCCTTTTCTTTCCCTTCCTTCCTTCTTTTCTTCCCCTTCCTTTATTTCCTTCCTCCTTCTTCACCTTGCATTTCCTTCCTTCCTTCCTTCTTCCTTCCTCATTCCATTCCATTCCATTCCATTCCATTATTCCATTCCATTCCATTCCATTCCATTTCATTCATTCCATTCCATTCCATTCCATTCTCCATTCCATTCCATTCCATTCCATTCCATTCCATTCCATTCCATTCCATTCCATTCCATTCCATTCCATTCCATTCCATTTCCATTCCATTCCATTCCATTCCATTCCATTCCATTCCATTCCATTCCATTCCATTCCATTCCATTCCATTCCATTCCATTCCATTCCATTCATTATTCCATTCCATTCCATTCCATTCCATTCCATTCCATTCCATTATTCCATTCCATTCCATTCCATTCCATTCCATTCCATTCCATTCCATTCCATTTTCCATTCCATTCCATTCCATTCCATTCCATTCCATTCTATTCATTCCATTCCATTCATTCCATTCATCATTCATCCATTCATCATCCTCCCTTCCCTTCCTCCTTCTCCCTCCTCCCTCCCTCCCTCCTTCCTTCCTTCGCTAACCTTTCCCTTCCTTCCTTCCTTCCTTCCTGCCTCTTTCTCTCTGTCTGTCTGTCTGTCTGTCTGTCTGTATGTCTGTCTGTCTTTCTTGACAGAGTCTCACTCTGTTGCCCACATGGAGTGCAGTGCTGTGATCTCGGCTGGCCACAACCTCTGCCTCCCAGATTCAAGCAATTCTTCTGCCAGCCTCGAGTAGCTAGGACTGACCGCAGCGCCACTGCTGGCCTTTATTTTTGTATTTTTAGTAGAGATGGGGTTTCACCATGTTGGCCAGGCTGGTCTCGAACTCCTGACCTCGTGATCAGCCCGCCTTGGCCTCCCGAAGTGCTGGGATTACAGGCATGAGCCACCGTGCCCGGCCAAATCCTGGCAGCTTTCTAACCCTCAGCCACTGTTCCCCAGACCGTTGATGGAGAATGCAGGCAGGGCTGGCTCCAGGGCTGCTGGGAGGAGCCAGGGAGAATGTGGGTGACATGCTTAGCACAGGGTGGCACCAGGAGGGGCATGTTACATTGGCAGTCTCAAGTGGTGAGGCCCCACGGGGTGACACACAGCACAGCAAGCACTGGGGAAGTCAGTATGGTGGGGAAATCAGGACAGTGGAAGAGGTGGTGTGGTGGGGAAGGCAGCATGGTGGGGAAATCAGGACTCTGCCAGTTTCCCCCATGCGGTGAGCCTGAGCCCGAGCCTGAGCCTGAGCGAGCTTGTTTTAGACTGGGAGCAGGTGGTGTGGCCGTAACCCTAGGAGCTGCAACACCCGTGATGGGGAGCGTGGCTCTTCCCTCTTGGTGGCCAGGGCCAGACACTGCTCCGGACTCCTAGGTCACCTGAATGCCCCATCTTGCCTCAAACCAGCCCTCTCTGTGGTCCCCCAGTCCCTGTCTTGGCACGCCTGGAAAGCTAGCAGATGAGCTCTTGGACATCATCAGGCCCGTCTGCCATGAGAGGTGGCAGCCTGGGGCCGTGAGGCCATTCCAGGTGCAGCAGAGAAGAAGGACTCCACACCAGAGGGAATGCCCAGGTCTACAACCCACGGGGTCAGAGACCCTTCCATGGAGCCAGGTGACCTTGCCCTGCCCCCAGCATGAGCCTCAGTTTCTTAATCTGTAATACAGAAATAGCAACACATAAGTCATAGGGTCACTGTGCAGATCAAAAGAGATTAGGCAAGCAGATGCCTGTAGCATCATCAGCATCGTTATTGCCCCTGCCCTGATCATGGCGATGACAACAGGATGACAATCATGATGAAGATGATGATGATGGTGGTGATGATGTCACTGAAGTCAATGATGACAAAGGGATTTGATGCGCTGGGGTTGAGCCATAGGGATCCCACCTCCTTACATATGGTTGCCCTGATGGGTACCCCAGGCAGCACAGCCTTGGGACTCTCTGGGGAAAGGGAGGCAAGCAGCCCCCATTGTCTGCTGGAACTGAGCTGCGTGACCAGCTGGGGCCTCATGACCAGGATGGCCTGGGCTCCCTCCTTGGGCTTGTCCAGAGCACCACCAGTCCTGCGTCTGAGTGCCGGAGCACCGCCAGTGCTGTGTTTGAGCACCGATGTGGGGAGGAGGGACTGGGCAGATCACGGGGGCCAGTGGGAGGACCTCTGGCTCTGCATTAGGCAGTCTGGATCAGATCCCTAAAATGACAGGAAACTAATTAAAATTTTTTTTTGTACAATATGTTCATTGACACATTTATAGAGACATTATTTTAAATTAGAATTCTCTACACTTTACTAGACATATTTATATATAAGCGAATAGAAAGGGTGTGCGTGTGGCCTGGATCGGTCTTGAGGCCCCTCCCTCACCCGTGCAGCCCCTGAAAGGATCTGAAGCAGCTGCTCACCTGTCCCACCTGGGCCGTGGGGCAGGGCCCCTGCACAGCTATGGGTCCTGGCTGAGCCACTAGCGGTCCATGGAGGCCATTGTACCGAGGTAGGATATTGTTCCTCAAAGACTCCTGGCTCCTGCTCTTATTTTTTCTCTCCCTCCTCCCTCTTCTCCCTCCTGCTCCAGGCATGTATTTCTTTCCTTTTTTTTTTTTTTTTTTTCCTGAGACAGTCTCGCTCTGTCGCCAGGCTGGAGTGCAGTGGTGCCATCTCGGCTCACTGTAAACCCTGCCTCCCAGGTTCACGCCATTCTCCTGCCTCAGCCTCCCAAGTAGCTGGGACTACAGGCACCTGCCACCAGGCCCGGCTAATTTTTTTTATTTTTAGTAGAGATGAGGTTTGACTGTGTTAGCCAGGATGGTCTCGATCTCCTGACCTCGTGATCCGCCTGCCTCGGCTTCCCAAAGTGCTGGGATTACAGGCATGGGCACCGTGCACAGTCAATTTTGGTATTTTTAGTAGAGATGGGGTTTCACCATGTTAGCCAGGCTGGTCTCGAACTCCTGACTTCATGATCCACCCGCCTCAGCCTCCCAAAGTGCCGGGATTACAGGTATGAGCCACCGTGCCCGGCTCTTCCAGGCATCTATTTCTAACCTCGTGCTGTATAACCTTCCCTACCTTGCTCTCCACATTCATGAACCATTCACACGTGCATGGAGTTCTTGTTGGTTTTGTTTTGGGAAATTCTGGTTACTTCTCTGCATCCTGGTTAGACGTTCACTGTGGAATTCCTCCCAGTGAGTTTGTTCACATTTAGTCCCTTCTTCCAGGCTGCCTAGTCTTCCATGACATAGCCGTCCCACAAATTACTTGGTTATCCCCTATTGAGGCAATCTCTTTTCTCCATGATTTTCCCACCTCTTGTGTTGCATTAATGGATGGGTGGGGACCTGGGGGTGCTGGAAGGAGCAGGTAGAGTCGTTGGAGAAGTGGCTGTTGACGGCAGTCATGTGTCCAGCAACTTCCATGTGCCCTTCTGTGTTGTTCAATTGTGCACTGTGGGTCATCTGTGATGAGCTCCAGGACTGACGCAGCCGAACTGCTGAGTCAGTAGCCCTGACCCCGTGCACTGACTTGCGTGGGTTCCTGTCTTATTTTTTTTTTTTTTTTTTTTGGGAGACAGAGTCTCCCTCTGTCGCTCAGGCTGGAGTGCAGTAGCGTGATCTTGGCTCACTGCAACTTCCACCTACCGGGTTCACGCCATTCTCCTGCCTCAGCCTCCCGAGTAGCTGGGACTACAGGCTAATTTTTTTTAATTTGTGTTTTATTTTTTTTGTTTTGGTTTTTTTTTTTTTTTTTTGAGATCTGAGTCCTCTTCTCTGTTCTCAGGCTGCAGTGCAGTGGACCTGACTCTGTGCAGCTCACTGCAAGCTCCACCTCTCCCGGCTTTACGCCCATTCTCCTGCCTCAGCCTCCGCAGCTGGGACTACAGGCGCCCCGCCCCACCGCCTCGGGCTAGTTTTTTTGTATTTTCAGTAGAGGCTGGGTTTCACTGCAGCATGTGGGATGGTCTCGATCTCCTGACCTCTGATCCACCCGCCCCGGCCTCCCAAAGTGCTGGGATTACAGGCTTGAGCCATCAATTGTCAGAGGTTCCAAGTCAGAGAGGTTCCTCCCATTGCCAGCCTCCCAAGTAGCTGGGAGCTACAGGCGCCATACACCACACCCAGCTAGTTTTTGTATTTTTGAAGTAGAGACGGGGTTTCACACGTGTTAGCCAGGATGAATTCGATCTCCTGACCTCTTGATCACCACCCTCGGCCTCCCAAAGTGCTGGGATTGCAGGCTTGAGCCACCGTGCCCGGCCTATTTTTGAGAAGAGTCTTGCTCTGTTGACCAGGCTGGAGTGCAGTGGCATGATCTCAGCTCACTGCAACCTTCACCTCCTGGGTTTAAGCGATTCTCGTGCCTCAGCTTCCCGAGTAACTGGGATTACAGGCATGCATCACCATGCCCGGCTAATTTTTGTATTTTTAGTAGAGATAGAGTTTCACCACGTTGGCCAGGCTGGTCTCAAACTCCTGCCTTCAGGTGATCCACCTGCCTCAGCCTCCCAAAAGTGCTGGGATTACAGGCGTGAGCCACCGCACCCAGCCGACAGTGTTCTTTGATGCACAAAAGTTTTTAGTCTTGATAAAGTATAAATTTATCTATTGTTATTGTCGCATGTGACTTTGGTGACATCTGAGCACCAATTTCCAAATCCAAGGCATTAGGATTTGCCCCAGTGTTTTCTCTACGAGTTTTATACCTTTAATGGTTATACTTATGTCTTTGGTCCCTTTTGAGTTAACTTTTGATTATAGTGTGAGGAAAGACCTGAGCTTTATTTTTTTGCATTTGGATATCTGGTTAGCCCAGCATCATTTATTGAACAGATTGTTCTCTGTGAAATGGCTTTGAAATATTATTGGTTGAAGATTTGTTTTTCTGAGTTCCCTTGCTTCAGTAGCAAATATACTAAAAACTGGAATGATACAGAGGAGATTAGGATGGCCCCTGGGCAAGGATGACATGCAAATTTGTGAAGTGTTCATTTTATTAGAAATAAAAATTAAATTACAATTTTTTTAAGGAATTATTTTTTGGATATACAATTCTTGGTTGACAGTTTTTTTTCTTTCAACATTTAAAATATGCCAACCTTCTGGCCTCCACGGTTTCTGATGAGAAATCAGTTGTTAATCTCATTGAGGATCCCTTATATGTGACAAGTTTACTTCTCTGGTGATGCTTTGAAGATTCTCTCTTTTGCTGGATAGGAGTGAAGCAAGACGGCAAAATGGGACTTTACAGTGATTGTCCCGCCACAGAAACATCAATTTGAACAACTATTCATGCTTGAAAATATCTTCACGCGAGCTCAGGAAACCAGGTGAGAGATCGCAGTACCTGGCTGTAGCATAATGAGAAATTATACACTGGCGAGGGTAGGATAGGCGGTTTTAAATTACCCACATCATCCTTCCCCAGCCCTAGGCAGCACAGAATTGAGAGACATGCCATCCTCTGGGGAGGAAGAGAGGGAAGTGAGCAAAGGACTTTTCCTTAGACCCCAATACCAGGCCCAGCACCAGGAAAACCCCCACATCCCATATTCCAGGCCAGTAATCATGGACTGAGACTCTAAACCTGCCCTCAGATCACACCATATACAAAAATTAACTCAAAATGAATTAATGACTTAAATGTAAGTACCAAATTATGAAACTACTAAAAGAAAACATAGGGGAAAATCTCCATGGCACTGGCCTGGGTAAGGAGTTTGCCCAAAGCATAGGCAACAAAAGCAAAAATAGATAACTGGGATTACATCAAGCTATAAAGTTTCTTTTTTCTTTTTTATTTTTTTGAGACAGGGTCTCACTCTGTTGCCCAGGCTGGAGTGCAGTAGTGTGATCACAGCTCACTGCCACCTTGACCTCCAGGCTCAGGAGATTTTTTAAAATTTACTTTTATTTTTGTATGTATCTAGAATATTTCAAAAGCATATAAAATGTATATTCAGACACACTGTTACATTTCTTCCCTCAGCCTTACTATGACCATACCGTGTAGTTAACCATATAGTATGGTAAATTCACATTTCTTCCCTCAGCCTTACTATGACCATACCGTGTAGTTAACCATATGGTATGGTAAATTCACATTTCTTCCCTCAGCCTATGACCATACCGTGTAGTTAACCATATGGTATGGTAAATTCACATTTCTTCCCTCAGCCTATGACCATACCATGTAGTTAACCATATGGTATGAAAATTCACATTTCTTCCCTCAGCGTTACTATGACCATACCATGTAGTTAACCATATAGTATGGTAAATTCACATTTCCTCCCTCAGCCTATGACCATACCGTGTAGTTAACCATATAGTATGGTAAATTCACATTTCTTCCCTCAGCCTTACTATGACCATGTCATGTAGTTAACCATATATGGTATGGTAAATTCACATTTTCCCTACGCCATGACCATACCGGGTAGTTAACCATATGGTATGTAACGATTTCTCCTCAGCCTATGACCATACCGTGTAGTTAACCATATGGTATGGTAAATTCATTACTTTCTTCTCCTCAGCTCATGACCATACCATGTAGTTAACTATATGGTATGGTAAATTCAATATTTCTTCCTCAGCCTTACTATGACTATTGTGTAGTTAACCATATGGTATGGTGTAAATTCACATTTCTTCCTCAGCCTACTATGACCATGCCCGTAGTTAACCATATAGTATGGTAAATTCACATTTCTTTCCTCAGCGCCTTAAGTAATTATGACCATACACTGTAGAAGAACTATATGGCGAAAATTCACATTTCTCTCAGCCTATGACCATGCTCATAACTCATATGGTATGGTACCCACATTTCTTCCCTCAGCCCCATGACCATACTATGTAGTGTTAACCACATAGTATGGTAAATTCTATATTTTTGTTCTTCTTGGGTGTCTTTTTCTTTTATTATACTTAAGTTCTGGACACATGTGCAGAACGCGGTGTCCTGCTGTCACAGGTATACACGCACATGGTGGTTTGTTGTACCCATCAACCCGGCCATCTACATTAGGGTATTTCTTCTAATGTTTCCTTCCCTTGCCCCCTCATCCCCAACAGGTCCCAGTGTGTGATGCCCCTCCCCAGCCCATATATGTTCTCATTCATTGTTCAACTCCCCACTTTATGAGGAGAGAACATGTCGTTGGTTTTCAAAGGTTTGTTGAGAATGATGGTTTCCAGCTTCATCCATGTCCCCTGCAAAGGACACGATCATTCTTTTTATGGCTGCATAGTATTCCATGGTGTATATAGCCACATTTCTTTTATCCAGTCTGTCACTGATGGGCATTTGGGTTGGTTCCAAGTCTTGTTATTAGAATATGCTGCAATAAACATATGTGTACATGTGTTCTTTATAGCAGAATGATTTATAATCCTTGGGTATACAATTCAGTAATGGGATTGCTGGTCAAATGGTATTTCAGTTCTAGGTCCTTGAGGAATCGCCACACTGTTTCCACAATGGTTGAACTAATTTACATTCCCACCAACAGCAAAAGCATTCTTATTTCTCCACATCTTCCAGCATCTGTTGTTTCCGGCTTTTTAATGATAGCCATTCTAATTGGTGTGTGAGACTGTATCTCATTGTGGTTTTGATTTGCATGTCTCTAATGACCGTGATAATGAGCCTTTTTTCAAATGTTTGTTGGTCGCGATAAATGTCTTCTTTTGAAAAGTGTCGCCTCATATCCTTTGCCCACTTTTTGATGTGAGTTTTTTTTTTTTTTCCTGTAAATTTATTTAAGTTCTTGTAGATTCTGATATTAGTTCTTGTCGATGGATCGCATTGCAAAGTTTTCTCCCATCTCTGTAGGTTTGCTTGTTTATTTTGATCATAGCTTCTTTGCTATGCAGAAGCCTTTAATTTAATTAGATTCCATTTTGTGAATTTGGCTTTGCTGCCATTGTTTTTGGTATTTTAGTCATGAAGTCTTTACCCATGCCTGTGTCCTAATGGCATTGCCTAGGTTTTATTCTAGGGTTTTACTTGTTTTAGTTCTTATGCTTAGATCTTTAATCCAGCTTGAGCATCTTTGTATAAAGTGTAAGGAAGGTGTCCAGTTTCAGTTTTCTGCATGATTAGCCAGCTTTCCCAACACCATTTATTAAATAGGGAATCCTTTTCCCCATTGCTTGTTTTTGTCAGGTTTGTCAAAGATCAGATGGTTGTGATGTGGTGTTATTTGGAAGGCTCTGTTCTGTTCCCATTGTTCTATATCTGTTGTTTTGGTGCCAGAACCGTTGTTTTGCTACTGTAGACTTGTAGTATAGTTTAAAGTCAAGATAGTGTGATGCCTCCAGCTTTATTCTTCTTGCTTAGGATTGTCTTGGCTAAATGGGCTCTTTTGGTTCCATATGAAATTTAAAGTGTTTTTTCTAATTCTGTGAAGAAGGTCAATGGTAGCTTGATGGGAATAGCACTGAATCTATAAATTACTTTGGGCAGTGTGGCCATTTTCACTCCATACTGATTCTTCTCCTATCCATGAGCATGGAATGTTTTTCCATTTGTTTGTGTCCTCTATTTCCTGCTGGTTGTAGTTCTCCTTGAAGAGGTCCTTTTGTATCACTTGTGTTGTATTCTAGATATTTTATTCTCTTTCATAGCACCAGAATGGGCGTTCACTATTATTTGCCTCTGTTTGTCTATTATTGGTGTTTAGGAATGCTTATGATTTTGCACATTGATTTTGTATCCGAGATTTTGTTGAAGTTGCTTATCAGCTTAAGGGAGTTTTTATGCCTGAGACAATGGGGGTTTTCTAAATGTACAATCATGTCATCTGCAACAGAGATAATCAGCTTCTCTTCCTATCTGAATACCTTTATTTCTTGCTCTGCTCGATTTACAATACGTAACTGAACGAAGCATACCGA